>NC_142393.1:3087500-3407500 GCF_059441095.1 Idiotropiscis lumnitzeri
CTGAAAGTAATAAACTGAAACAAATATTTCCTTCAAACTAAAATTGATGATGATTTTTTTTTGTTCAATTTGATTCCGTGTGCCAGCAAAGCAGCCCAGATTCTCCTTGTTGTACCTCACCATTTGAATTGAGTGCTGCTGATGAGCACACTCACGCACGCACGCACACACATAACCCACTGGCATGTTTTATTAATGAACTCAGAACCTTTATGGTGTATTGTGTCCCTGATGTTTGCTTTAGCAACAAGCCAGCGAGACCCGCTCGCGGCCCTTTGATTCGAATCTGAATAAGCGGGTGGGGGGCGCGCGGGGTGGGGGTCTGAGTAATGAAGGGATTATCGAGCTGCCCCAAAATTGGAGCCGCCCGCATCCTGCACGAGGATGTACACTTGCAGATGGACATCAATTGATGTTCTGTCCGGGCCGGCTCATGCACTTGAGCTGATAACGCTGATGTAGCTTTTCCTAAATGGGAGTCGGAACTGCAAGCGGAGACGGAGATCTCTAATGAATTTACAGCCATCCAAGGATCTTTGAGGGCACTGCGATGTAAGGTGGGAGGAGGAGGGGCAGGGGAGGGGGGGTGATTTCGTAATTCATCTTGAATGGACACCAATACCTTCTAATGCAGAGCTCATGCTGGACCTCGCTTCAGCTAATAAAATTTAAGACGACATAACAAGCATGGTCTCAAATCCACGTCCTTTTTTTTGCAGTTTATTCAATTATGAGCGTCGCATGTTCACAGTGATAAATAGATTCATCCCTACATGGGCGCATTTTTATCATCCAGGAAATGAAACTTGCCTCGTCTATGATGGAGGTCAAATTTTATCCTCAAAGACCCAATCTGGGCTTATTGAAAATAGTGTATATTGCTCAGTAGATAAAATGCCGCCCCTTGGCCATTTTCCAAATGACTTCTCCTATTTCCTTTTGATGTTTTTTTTTTTTGTTTCCCTCCCCAGCCGCTGATGTTTTAGCAGCAGATTATGTTTGCGAAATGGCGTGCTCTACAGGCAGAAATCAGATATTACACATCCACGGCTCATCAAGGATGACAGACTAAATGGAAAATTCATGTTTGTGCCTGCGGCTGTCAAAGTTCTCATGGAGGGATTGTTGCGTCCCACTAAAGAACATTTCGAGGAATAAAAGCCATGGGAGGCGGCGTAGGCATTAAACGTTCCAGAGTCAGTCTGATGTATTGCTGTGGATCTCTGGCCACATAAATTTATGGTAATGTTGGATTTAACGGCCTCCTGCCTGGTTAAACGACGGAAATTATAAATTGAAGTCAAGCTATCAAAGGCTTTGACTGGAAAAAGACGGTAAATCGTGCCTTGTTATTGAGAGTTTTGGCCTCAGTTGCCAGCAGGGCCGCGTTTTGACGCTTTACACTTCTGCTGGGCCATGTGGGCACGCCAAAATAACAAAAAACGCGACTGTTGCGACAATACTGTGGACATTAGCGAGGGAAGAAAAGGCTTTTGTCATTTGTGTTATTAGCAGCTTTGTCATTTAAATTGCATTTGCGGCCCTGCTGCTCGCTTGCACGTTTGCAAGGAGCTCATTTGACTTGAAAACACGGTGGAGTAGGTTTGTTATGGCTCCAGGTGTGGAGGTTTTGCTTCTCCATTGGGGGTGGGGTGCTGCACTTAATCCTTTTTTTTTTTTTTTTTTGCAGCTGGATTTATAGCAGCCATTATCTTTGACAGAGGGAGCCTCTATGCTATGGAAAGAGCTGCCTCACATACTGTAGTAGCCACCAATTTACAACCACAGCAAAACTGCGCGCTGCTTTTAATGGCGCCTTGGGTTTAGTATTCACGCCCTCTTAGATTCAACGGGACAAAATGTGCTTTTGTGAGCGGAGCGGTCTATGCTGTACGACATGAGTGCTGTTTGATTGTTTATCGCTCTTGTACGTTTACTGTAAAACAGGCAATTGCGTGGTTGGTTTAATATGCAAAATTGGATGAATTTTAATGTGATGTTACACTTTTTTTTTTTACTAGGCCATATTGCTAAATGAAAGAAGGGGCAAAATATTAGAAACATATGTCTCGATATGATACAATGTAGCTGGACTCAGCAGCATAGCACAACCACAGTATTCAACATTTTATGACATTATTTTCTCTCTGAGTGAGGACTGATTTATATATATGTATATATATATATATATATATATTTTTTTTTTTTTTATTTATTATAATTTATTATATATTTTTTTATTTTTTTAGGTGTTGCCATGTAACTAATGTCTAAGGAATTTGTGTAAAGTGCTATATAAATTAAATTTGATTTGATTTAATAAGGAAAGTTAGATATTCCTCACTGTACGTGCGTCTTCATTTTTCCACCGCTAGAGGTCCCCCTCGTGCTTCTCTGCAAACTGCTCTGAGCTGACCAGCTGTTATGTGGGGAAAATAAAATCATGTTGATGTATATAATTCTGTGAGACCACGCAAATAAAGCACTGCTTTATTTATTATTTTTTTATTTTTTTATTTTTCACATTTTCTCAAACGTTTTTTTTGTTGTTTGAATGCAAGGCTACCAACAATTTATTCCTTGAGCCTCCAGTATGTTTTTCTGGTTGGCACCTGACGGTTTAGTTGTACCTAATATCGTGAACAGTGAATGTGTGTATTTTCAGTGCACTTCTGCTGTTGTTCATCACGGCATCTGTGGTGTTTGCTTCGCTATGTAATTTAAATCCAGCCCGATTAAATTTGTTTACTTGAAACGGACGCATGCAAGTGCTGATTTTCAACACTTGCTTTTTCAGAAGTTACATAGAATACAAGATTTAAACTTTGAGGCCCACAATCATCTTTATGGAACGGCTTTGTTTATGATTTTTGTAATATGTCAAAATAATTGGTCTACATTTTTTAATTTTGTTTTTCAAACATTTCAATTTCCATGTGAGCAGCTCTGTCCAGCCTTGAGCCATTTTTTTTTAAGATGTCTTCTGATGGATGGCGCTTGTTAAGCGAAGAGCAGCCCGTGCTGTATATGTTCCCAGCGCCAAGCTGAACTCATTCAAGGCTGATTTCAAACTGCCCACCAGAGGAGTGTCTGTGACTTTGAAGTACATTATGAGGATGGGGCGCGTTGGCCAACAGATAGCTGAGGCCATCAAGACTGAAGAGTCCAATTAAAGCATGAACAAAGATTTCATTTCAGACGCGTCTTGAGTGAGAAAGAGCCCGATAAAAGTGGTTAAGATGACACAAAGCGGACTTCATATGCAACACGTCTTCTTTTTTTTTTTTTGGGGCGCTCTGGCTTCTCCGTCAATTTGGTGAGCGACGAAGCTCAAGCACAAAGGCTCCACAGCAGTGAAAGATTGAAGCTGTGATGTGGTTTGACATTTTTGGTGAACTTTTCTTTGATAGACGCGATGCATCTGCCCTAAGTAGCGACAACTTTGTATTAAATGTCATCCTAATTAACTTTCGGCAGATAATTTTTACCTTCGCCAAAGTGGATATGTTTTCATCAGAGTGGCTTTGTTTGTGCGCGTCTTCCTCTCTAATGTTCTAATGTTTTCAATGTCACCCCAGGTTGCTGTTTTTTTTTTTTTGTGGTTCTTGAGAGAATTTATGCTCGCCTCCAATATCTTTCTTTTTTTGCTGCCAAGGTCAAAAGAGAAAAAGGCCATTTCACAAACATTGGCCATCGCAAATGCAACCGTTTTGAAGGCTCTGAAGGTTTTACCAGGTGTTGAATGGGGAGATGAATAAAAACAGCAGCAATTGATGAAAGAAAGATTGTGAAAGCTTTCAAGAAACACCCTGAAACAACTGTTAGCGAAATCATTACCAACATCCAGAGGGCAGAAGTGAAGGTATCGCAATATGTTGTTTGCAGAAGACTTCATGAAATCTACAAAGAGGACATTTTTCTATAAGCAAGAAAAACAGTTTGGCTTGCAACAGCATGCCCCCCCCCTCAACAAAAAAAAGATTTAAAAAAAATGGTGGGACAAAGTTTTACGATCTGACGAGACAAACATTAACGTTCAGCAAAGCAAATGTTGGCAAAATGAAGGAACTGGTCATGAGGCCAAGGATATCATCTCATCTGAGAAACACGGCGGCCATCACCGCTTGCTGCATTATTCTTCATTGAGTTAAGTTAAGTTAAGTTAACTTATCTATGACATGCTTTCTTCATAATAGTCCAAATATAGAGAATTACAGCACAGTTTAATCAGAAAATTAGCAGAAAGTCACCTTGCCAAATAGACTGCAGAATTAATGGCAAGTGTCCATTTTGTTACCATGACAACCAGATGTGGAGGCCAGGGGGTTTCGACCATGCGAGCGGCTACTACTTGTAGAAGCAAAGCCGTGTGTGCGTGTGTGCGTGTGCGTGCGTGTGTGTGTTTTTTTGGAGGTATACATATTATATATATTCACTCTTTGAGGCAGCACTTCGTTCACTACGTTGTCCACTTTTCAAGTAGAGTGTATGTGGCACTTGCAACGAACACATCGCCAAACCAAAATATTCTTCCACCCAAACTTTAACGAGCTTATTAGAAGCTAATTCTGTTAGCTAGCGCTAATCCACCACGACCAAAACGCTGCCATGGTTTTTTTTTTTTTGTTTGTTATTTTTGGGACAAAAGTAATTCCAAATCCAAGTAGTGTGTCACAAATCCTATTTCTCTTTCAATGTAAAAAAATAATAAACTAAAAAAATGTGTTGAATGTAAAGTGTTTTTTTTTAAGTAACGTGTTGATTTATTTTTTTGTGCGTCCACAGCGAGAAAAGCTGATCCATGAGCTAGAGGAAGAGCGACGGCTGCGTCTGGAGAGCGAGAAGCGTCTCCGAGAAGTGACGGAGGAATCCGAGCTGGGCCGGGCACAGATCGTCTCCCTGCAGCAGCAATTCTCCAGGTGAGCGAGCCCCCAAAAGCTCAATATGGTCGCTTGTCCTTGTCAAACTTCCAAGACACTTGAGCTCGGAGAGAGGAAAAAAAAAAAAAAAAAAAAAGTAAAGTGTTCAAACAAAGCCTCCCTGACCTCTTTTTTTTTTTTTTTCCTCTCTCGTCCAGTCTGGAGCTCATCATTTGCAGATAGTCATGCAGAAGTCTTCACATTAGCTTACGTACGTCAAATTAGCTGCTTATCTCCTCATTAGAAAAGCGCTTCACACTTTAATGATCCCAGCGTGCAGCCGCAGACTCTTTGGCCGTGGAGGGATGAAATATTTGACGAGACATTTTGACGATCGGCGCGTATTTGAAATGTGCCATTGATGCAACTATGCCCCCAATTGCGCTCGCTTCGCTCTGCATTGCATACTCGCTGCGTAGCTCATTTTTTACTGCTCACTATATTTGAGTTGAGGTTAAACAGAATTATTAAAAAAATAAATAAATAAAATAAATACCCCGGTTCGTCTCGAGATATCATTGTACCCCGGATAGATGAAAGATACCCTGTGGCAGATGTTGCAAAGCAGCCCCAGAATATAACAGAGCCTCCTGTACTTCACTGTAGGGACAGTGTTCTTTTCTCGGTATTCTTCATTTTTGCGTCTGGGAACATCCAACATATTTGTCTTTGACTTTTGTCTCATTTATCCGTAGGATATTCCCCCTGAAGCTTTGTGGCTTGTCGACATGCATTTTGACATTTTTTTTGTTGAAATGCTTTATTTATATAAAAGTGTTGTCCGCCTTGGTCAACTTTTTATTTTATTTATTTATTTATTTTTTTAGTAATTCCGTAGAACCTCAATTCAAAAGCAATGTCTGATTTAGATTGGTTAATTTTCATTTATTTTGTATTTTTTGTTACATTTTTTTTCTTTTATTTTTTCTTTTATTAACAGAGGAATACCAACAATTTTGTCTACATTTGCATATACCGGCTAAAGGCAGGCTCTGTTCTTCTGTCTGGCTTTTCAATGTGCTTAAATTGTTCTTTTAGACCAGGCATGGGCAAACTATGTTTTAATCCGGCCCGCCGAACTTGAAAAAAAATGAATGAATAAACCTTGTTCATGTTTTATTTTCTAAATATTGTGGTTTTTCAAAGATATTTTGTAATGCTTTTGTTCACTTTCATTTAAAATTAATTTTTTATTTATTTTTTTTCTCTGATGAGGTGAGGTGACCAAAACACTCCATCCATCTGCACCTGGTCCGGCCCCTCTGTCAAATTTTAGAACCCATTGTGTCTCGCCAATCAAAAAGTTTGCCCTCCCCTGACTTAGCCCACCGTCTCTCCTCGTGCCAACGTGCAACGAGCCGTGTGACAATAATTTGAAAGTGTGGTTTTTCGCCTTCCGCTGTCAGGGAGACTCAGTGTCGCGCCATATGTGAGAAGAGTCCATTTAATAGGCGAGAAACATATACAGTTCATCCCTGATTGGTTCCTGCGTCGGTTCCAGATGAGTCTGTCCTCCAAATTCGGGGTCGTCTGGATGGATGGCTCTCATTGGGCGCCAGACCGCTGAGACCGTCTCGTCTCGAGATTCCATTATCCCCTCCCAAAAAAAGGTGCTTATCAACCGAAAGGCTGTTCCGTGCCCCGCTCGGCGATTGTCGGCATTCTGTGATGGTTCTGTTCACGTTCACTATGCTGGATCGCTTTAATTTCTGGCCTCAGGACACCTGGAGTGGGGAGGGCTCACAAAGGTCAACTCGCAGCTTCATCCGACTGCGCACGAGGAAGCTAAAAGGATTCTGTTGTTGTCAATAAAATCTGGCCAATCACTGGATCAATATGGTGGCCTGGCACTCAATGGCAGAGCGTCTGGCTGACAGATGAGGAAGAACTTTGCTGAGCAACGCAGCAAGCCGTGCTTCTGGTGTCGTCACATGAACCTTTGCCCCGCTGGCATTTGCTGCTTGCTTTGCTCGCTTCAGGTAATTGGTGCACTTTTGCCCGGCAATATGCTGCCAACCTGTTCAGGGTGGGGTGAGATCTTGCTTTTCGCTTTCGATAAACATCCAACATCTGACGGGCTTTACGTCGTTCCATCCGAGATGGAGCCTCCTTCGAATGGTTTGCTGACTCTTCAGAAATGACGGGTTGACATGGATCTAGTGTAGTGATAGGCCGATATGCATTTTTGCAGGGCCGGATCAGATGCCGATTATTAGTAGTCATGGAGACCGATAACCGATATTTGAAGGCGATATTTGTTTGTTGAAAAAAGCAAATAGTTTTCTTTTAGTTGAGAGTTAGTAGACTGACATTATTCAAATTTCGGCAAAGTCTGTTGTAGTGCGTGTGACTCGATTTGAAAAAGCAAACAGGCAGCTTACTGCTGTATGGCTGCTATCCACTACACAAGGATCCAATCAGATAGAGCTGTGGGCGGGCTAATCGGCTTCTGCAGGCAGGACCACCAGTATATATATATATATATATATGTATATATATATATATATATATATATATAGAGAGAGAGAGAGCGAGAGCGAGAGAGAAATTTATCGGCCTTATAAGTCTGATGCCGATAATCGGCAAAATGCAAAATATCGGCCCCCGATAATCGTCCCAGCCGATAATCGACCTATCATTAATCTGGTGCAATGTAGACATTTTGCTATCCATTGACCATTTGTTTGTCGACTGGGGGATGCGAGCTGTTGTGATTTCCTCCCCCCCTCAGGTGCATGCTTGTTGTTGTACTAACAAAAATAACGTGAGTCTCCATTTGTGGTTGCCTGGCTATACATTTTCCCCGATCCTTTGGTTCACAGCTGAACGACTTGTTCACCTATGCACACATAAATCCCACTTTGCTCATGTTTTCCTGGTGGAGATTAAAAGAAGTCTACATTCCTCAAGGGACTGGCCACTTAGCTCCAGTCCAGACGAAGGGGCACACACACATGCCAGCACGCCCCCCCCGGCTGGGTTCTAAGCTTGGTGTGGGTCACATGCTCAACCCCTCCTGACTTGGGTCAACACCCCCACCCCCACAGAGCTTGAACGCCGCTTGGTGTGGCCTGCCGTCATTAAACGACTACGGATTAGTGGTAGACTGCAGCCCACAGCCCTGCAGCTTGCTCAGCCCACCCTGAGCGTCCCTCCGAGTCCATATGGGCTGGGATATTTAAGAACAGGGACAGACGGAAGAAAAATGTGCGTTGAGGGCAACATCATCAACGAGCAACTACATTTGGACTTGTATCCTGCAAAGGCGCGATTGAGGCCTTGAGAGCTCAGAAACAGGATGACTGGTGAGCAGGCTGAAGCGTGGCGGCTGCTCGGTGCCCGTTCACGTGGACTTGTCCAAGGATGAAGGACGCGGTCGCCAGGTAATGTGTCCAACAGCTTGGGTGCCTTATCTGCTGCTTTTAATTATTTGGCATTGTCAGTTGTCTAGAATTTATATTGGGCCACATGTGCGAGATATTAACAGTCTGGAGAGCGCTTGTGCAAAAACGGCTGCAAACATGGTTGCTCGCGCGAGCAGATGTGTTAGCTCGTCTACTAACTGGGTGCACCCGAGACAAACAGCACAGTTGAATTTGCGCGTTCTCTGAGGATGCGTTCGAAGAGATTAGCACGCGCAATGTGATTTATCAAACCCGAGTCGAATTGCAGTGGATGATTTTCCGTCTTGAAATACGTTGTCTGAAAGGCAGTTGCCAAGTGTTACACGGCTGTTTGTAACGATGACTGTGGCTACAGTGATGAAGAGAAGGCTGGCAAAATGAGAACCGACCGTTAACGCTCTGACTTGCAAGAAGCATCCTAAAACTTCTCAAGGATCTGACGGGCTGACACTTTAGCTAGTCACAAGAAGGAGTCATGCCAAATCACATATGACATTTCCCGGTGGGGGGCATTTCAGAGTAGAGTAGTAGTAGTATTTATATATTTTTATTATTTTTATATATATTATTTATAATATATATTTGTGTATATATTATTATATTATATTATTATTATTATATATTATATATTATATTATATTATATTATATTATATTATATTATATTATATTATATTATATTATATTATATTATATTATATTATATTATATTATATTATATTATATTATATTATATTATATTATATTATATTATATTATATTAGTACTGGCTTCCCCTAGAGCAGAGCATTCCCGTACTTTACACTTGGGTGGTAAATAAATAAAAACATATATTGGAGCCATAGCATGGGTATCGAACTCCGGTTCCTGGAGAGCCATATCCTGCCTGTTTTAGATCTCTCCCTTCGCCAAACACGCCTGATTCCAATAATCAGGTCCGTTTCAGGCTTCTACCGAGCGTGTTGATGAGCTGATAGTTTGAATCAGGTGTGTTTCCACTCAGGAGAGATCTAAAACAGGCAGCATATGGCTCTCCGGGAACCGCTATGGATTAATTTTCTGTAACTCAGTGATGTTTGTTAGTCTCTTCCGCTAATACTTAGGATTCCCTCACTTCAAACGTCATTTTTTAACTTCTGTGCTCTTTCAAAATGTCTGTGGTGGAACCATCAGCGGTATTGAACGTGCCAAACGGCTGTTTGAAATCTCTATCTCCATCTCTTTTTACACCTGTTCCCGCTATTTGGGTTCTTGGCGACTGCCGAGTAAATGACGTCTTTATCCGTCAATGGCAGTGAATGAGTTAATGTCACTTAATTGTCCTGCGCAGCATTGAGAGCCACGATGATTTTATCGCATTAGCTCACCTCCGTTTTGCTTGGCGCTCTGTGTGGTGAAGCTCCGCAAAAAATTCTTTAGGGCACATTATTGAGCGAATGAGCACGCATGCGCGCATGACTGACGCAAACGGGCAGGAATGGCTTTTCCAGTCTGGACTTGTTGTTCGGGCGGTCATGCTCAAGTTGAGACGCCTCAAACCGGCAGAGTTGTATTTGCTTATGTTATTGTCTCGTTAGCGCCGCACAGCCGACGCAGAATTGCTGATCAATGCGCTCTTTTCTAATCACTCAAGTAGCCAGCCACGCCTGGCCCAAGTCTTTTAATTTGGCACGCCGGAGAAGGCCTCCCGCTGTGCTTGGGAAGCTGTGGTATGAATTGAGCCCCTGTTCCCAAAGCCGCACATCTGGGGTCATTACAAAGAGGTCGACTCTTTTGAAGTCACTTTCCTGCTCCTTCCAAATGATGATGAGGGTTGTTAAATAGATAATAGGTGTCTGCGCTATTTTGGAAGCCGCTCACATTTTGAGGATTTATCGGAGCCCTGCTTTTGGGTTTCCACACTTGAACAGGGAATTACGTTTAATTCCACTCCCTTTTAGTCATTTAAGTGTTGCGAAATGACGAGCGTTGGCGCCAAACAGGATTTTTAACGTCGCTCTCCGATTCATGCGCTCAAGATCGACCAATTACTTCCTTGTGTCAGCGGATCGTAAACACCCTCGGGGTGTCGATAATGAATCTTTTTCTAATCGATTATCCTATCGATTATTCCATGGATTACGGAGGTAACGCCCCTCAGCCTCTCTCGACACATGCCTCAGTTGACTTTATTTTCGGGGGATTTATATTGATAAGCAAGACGCTACAAATAAGACTTGAGTTTGCGGAAGTTGAACCACATTTACATTTTTAATTTTCAGAAAAGTTGGATGTGAGGAATTAAAAAAAAAAAAAAAAAAACGATCCAGTCGCTCAATGCAAATGAATAAAAAAATAAAGGTGACCTCGAGTATTAAGCGTTCCTGGGCCATCTTGTCGCACGTCCACGTTCGTTTGTGCTCCAAGCTACTTCAGCTCCGCTTTCCAGTAATTACATGAAGCTTCATTTTTGTCCTTGTTTGCTTTAGAGCAAGCGTGTCAAACTCATTTTTGTGGACGGGCTATATCGTAGTTCGGCTTTCCCTCAGAGGGCCGTTATGACCATATCAATGTATGATCACTCTACGTGATCACGTAATTGCTTGTTCAACAAGTTATTTATTTTTTAAAAGGGGAGGATTGCTTACAAATAAATGACGATATCTCATATCTCAATGTAGTTTAAAGTGTCGAAAATGTGCCAGAAACAGGAAGTTGACGCGCATGATTTGCCCTTCGCGGGCCGCTTAAAATGAAGTCGCGGGCCAAATCTGGCCCCCGGGCCTTGAGTTTGACACCTGTGCTTTAGAGCGACCCCAAACTGTTGGCTGATTTTTTTCATTTAAATTTATACATTCACGGAAGTCCCCAGATTGCACATGGCATCACAAGTTTAGTTTTAAAATGAATAATTAGACATTTAAGGCCGATATTTGCGTGTCAAGAAATTTTTGTGTTCGATTTAGCCGACCCCCCTCCCCCATGGCCTTAAAACGCACACACACGCGCCACCCTGCCGATTTCCGCCACAGATTTAAAATGCTGGTTCTGATGTTGATCAGCAAACTGAAAGAGGTCAGATTACAAGTCTTTGCGGAAGTAGGACGGATCCACGCATGAAAATGGCTCGCAAAGCCGTTCCTCCTAGTTTGTCGCCCCGCAGCCAAACGGCTTGTAATTCAAAGTGACCTCATGATTGCAGTATAGATTTTGGGTTGTCTGGCAGCAGATCTGCTTCAAATAAACACGGCCACGGCGTCACTTCTGCACTTTGACAGTTCAATCATTATTTCACCGCCTCGCAGTGTACAAATGAAGTCAGCAAATCAATCAAATTATCAATTAGTGGCGTTGGACTCCATCTCTTCGTTCCCTCAGAAACTTGTTTAAGCAAGACATAATGGACAAATCAATTGTCACAAATTTGTGGGGACAATTTGCTGAAGGCCATTTTCTTTTCCGTCGTTACTGCCCAAGAACACAAAGTGACATCCATAAACGACGACGCTAGCATGATTTGGATCTGGGAAAACATGAGATTGTGGACCTCAACTGATGAAAAAAAAAAAAGAACTGCAATAAAGAATCATTGACCTTTGACTTCAAAAATGTTCTTCAGGATCAATAGTGAAATTTCCAAAAAATTACAAAAAAAAAAAATCATAAAAGGCATTCGGCCATTTTGTTTTTGGTGCTGTTTACAGAGATTTGATTAGTTTCTCCATGGATTATCATTAAATTTCATTTTAATGGAAGAAGTTATTTAGAATTTACATTTTGAATTGTCTGGTAATTGACCTTGAGAATTTTATGTTCGAGTATTTAAAGAAAGAGATGGTTTTGGGATATGGGGTCTTAGTCTTGCAGCAAGTAATTGAATCAACATGAATTTGATAATATTTTCAGTGCTTTCGCCTCCAAGTAACTATCATATTAATTTCATAAATATAAGTATTTCCAGAGTATAAGGCGCAGCAACCTTTAAAAGAAAAAAAATATATATATTTTTATTATTATTTATTTAGCGTATTTTCTGAACTACAGAGCGCCCCTAGTGGTGAAAAAAATATCCGCAGAAAAGCCGAACCGTTGAATTAGCCACATGGTTCAAAATCTTGGGAAAAAAGTAGCTGCTTTTAGTCTGGAAAATACGGTAGTCAAAAATATCACTCAAATGCTTAGTTGTATGTAAAACGGCAGCAAAGTTTTCCGCTCTCCTAATGTGGGGGGGCCCCAGTAAGATATCTTTTCATGGAGCCCCAAATCCGTGGCAGCGCCCCCGAGCGTATCTACTGGACTTCCGCGCCATTTGCAGTGAGTAACGCCATGTCTGGAATCGTTGTCATTTGGTCTCGTTGTAGATTTAGCGCACCAAAGTTCATCCCGTCATCATGACGACAATTTCACACTGGGAGGCCTTCCTCACGACCTCAAACATGCCTGCAGTCTATTTGCGAAATGGCTTGAGCGGCTCCGGCCACGCTTTTGTCGAGCACCAATGTCTTCCTCAGAGGTGAACATGTGAGCCACTTTAAATTCTTCCCGATGTGAGAGAAAGAACCTTCACGTGGCCCGCTCCGTCTCTTTTTATCCGGATGCTCGCCATTGTGTCGTGAATTCAATTTTATCGGCGTTTGTTGAAAGGAAGTAACAAATGTCAAGACTTGGGACTGATGAAGCTTTTGCTTCTTGAAAGTGGATTAAAAGATTCTTTAATGACATTTAGGTCATATCGAAGAAAGGGTCTCCTTGCATGTTTTCTGCACAACAGCTCGGAGAGGATCAGAGTAGCTTAACGTCAGGCTAAGCCAGGCAATCGTCTGTTTGCTTCACACGAGGAAGAATGGAATATTCTTGAGCCAAAAGCGCGCCATTTTGCATGGGTTTGTCGACGGCCACGTAAGGCGATCGGTAAGCGCAAAGTGCAAGGCAACCCCCGATGGCCTCAATTCTGACGCACAACCAAGGTGATTGTTCTTCCTGTGGCTTCAGCAGCTTTGGGCTTTTGCAATTGTTCTTTTGACAAATCTGATTAGCGCCTTCGCTCAACTTGAGTGTCTGACAGCGGCGATAAAGCGAAAGTGTGACCTGTTGAGTCGGACAAAGAAAAGCTCTGCTCTCCCGTTGTATAGAATCTTAGTAGCGGTGGGCGCTCGAGGGCGTCAAGGCCTTCTCTGCCGGTCGAACACGATCAAGAAATCATGATCATATTCTTCACATTGATGTCATTTTATATCCTCGTGTTGTATTTTTAGTGAGAGTTTTTATCCAATCAGAATTCAATTGAGTCAGTGTGCAAAGAAAGAGTTGACTTTAGTGGGTCGAAAGCCTCTTATTTCCCATTAACGAGCCATAAAACACACGGATGAGAGGGCGTAAGCCACGTCCACAGTTGGTCGCAGCAGGCTTCTCCTTGTTCCCTATATGGACCAAGACTAACAGTCGGTTCGCATCCCAGCGGGGGAGGACTTATTAACATGGCCCATATGGGAAGGTCTCGGCCACATCAGTGGACAAGGCCACTGTGGGATAATGACACGGCGTAGACGTAACCAGTCGAGGATGTGTTTCAGGCTGGCTCCGAATCGCCGACTGAGCGCGCCGCATGTGGCTTCAGCCTTGAGCGCTCAGGTTTACTTGATGACAGTGTTGCCGTTTTTAGCCTCCAAACCGCCGTTTTGCAGTGCGGCGCCGCCTCTACGTGTGGAGCTCAGCCATGTCTGTGCCAGGTTTGGGATAATGGCGTTCAGAATGGAGGAATTTTCAAATTCGATTCTCCCGCGTATGGATGAGACTTAATTTGTTTGCCCACGTGTGCACAGGTATGCTTTAATCATTGCCATTAAAAAAAAAAATCACAAGTAAATAGCTTCCCAAGATACATAAATATACAAGGTAATGTATGAATGGATAAGCCATATGGTAGCCTAATATATATAAAAATATTAATTCTCCAAAGTAGGTGCACTTTTCTTATTTAGCTTCAAGGTGACTATAACCCCCCCATAAAAAAATATTATGAAAAAGACGAGAGAGGATCCTGGATCATAGTGGAAGTGTTTTTATAATTATGTATATAATTAATAGTTTACATTCCAATTGTGATAGTTTATCCAATTTCAATCAAAGAAAAAAAAACAAAACGTGTGAAAAATTAATTTGAGAGAGAGAGAGAAAGAGAGCGAGAGAGAGAGAGAGAGAGAGAGAGAGAGAGAGAGAGAGAGAGAGAGACCCTCCAAATTGCATTTCCTAGACTGTTGGCATTTTTGAAATTCAGCTCAAGCTCCGATGGGTCAAGCGAGTCGTAACTTACTTTAGCTTCCCTCCACGCCCTGTTTGTCCATTTCCAGCTTGATTTGTTTATTTTTAAATTATGATCAATCATATGTTGTTGTTTTTTTTTTTTTTACAATGGCGAGCTTGGTTCATCATTGAGAATTTATCACAATGTCGTTCACTAATTAATTGTCATGTCCGCATGCACGCTCATCAATTTGAATTTGAAATGATGCCATCTGTTGTGGATTACAAACACAGTCTGAATTGTAAGCGAGGGATTTCCGATTCAAAGTGATTTTTTATTTTTTTTTCCTTCCTCCCAAACTGGGCTTGGATTTATGATGTGATCACCGCGAGCATCTCCACATATCCTGAGACATTGGCCAGCGAGCCGCCAAAGTTACATCATCATCATCATCATCATCATCATCATCATCATCTTCCTCACTGTGCTGATTATGAAAGTGCTCACCAGAGCCGTCTGCCCCGCCGACAGTTCGCACGTTCGCTCACCGCCTGATTGCAAGCGGCTTTGCAGCACAGCCCGGACAGATGGCGATGCAAACCTTCTCGGCATGTACTCGTCGCACGTCGCGCGGCAGATCAGCTGACGAGCAACAGTTTGAATGTGACAGAAATTCTTTTTCATCTTGGCAACTGTCTCAGGTGCAATCCATCCTGATGTGTGACTTAAATTCTCCCACACATTAGTGGGCCAAGATTGCAGTTGTGTTGTGGGAAATTATCCAATCTTTGTCATTTGATTTTCACCAAAATATTGATTATTGATTGATACAGCCAGAATATTTATTATTCTACTTATTCATAAAATAATTGTCCTTGTCGGTCCTCATCCTTTTAAAGCACATGCGTCCTTTCACCAATCAGTGTCCCCTGTCCCCCCCATGAAAAAAAAAAAGAAATTGCATGATGAGAGGTTCGCCTCAGAGGTTTCATAACTCATGAACGTTATTAAAAGCTCATTAGTTGGCTAATTTCCTATTCACATCCACTTATCGTAATTTCCGGACTACAAAACACACATGATTCAACGCCACAGGTGATAAATTTAGTCGTAAAAACAAATGTGTATGTACACTAACCGCGTCGCCGCGAGTCGCCGTGTTATTAAAT
This sequence comes from Idiotropiscis lumnitzeri, assembly GCF_059441095.1. Classification (NCBI taxonomy): domain Eukaryota; kingdom Metazoa; phylum Chordata; class Actinopteri; order Syngnathiformes; family Syngnathidae; genus Idiotropiscis; species Idiotropiscis lumnitzeri. The sequence continues at coordinate 3,103,215 of NC_142393.1, forward strand.
GGGGTGTTAAATATAATTATAATATTTTTAATTTTTTTATTAACTCTGCTGTTACAGGGCATACCGGAATTTTTCTTTTGTTGTCACACAATGCAAATTCACAAATGAGCACTTGATCTCGTTGCTCAAATTAAATGCAATTTGAGATTCTTATTTTGGCTCTCAATTCCTTCTTCACACTGACGCACATATCGCTTCCACTCGCTCGCTCTTTTTCTCTTAGTTGAACTCTCATTCAAAGGGCCAGGACACACAACAGCCTGACACAATTTCATTCTCCTCAAAGTGCAAATATTTGAATTATTTATTTATTATTTTTTGGGACAATTAAAGGGAAAGACGAAAAACCACTAACGTCCTTGCTTAGTCCTTTTAAAAAAAAAAAAAAAAAAACGTCCTTTTTTGTAAAATAAATAAATAAATAAATAAAATTACAAATAAATAAATAATAATTAAAAAAAAAAAGTAAAATATGTGCCTTGGGTTTGGAAATACTCGACCCGCTTATGTTGCTTTATAGAATCAGAATGCATGGAGGTTCAAAGTTCAGCCGAAAGAAACTCAAGGGAGATCTGATGCAAATATCGAGGAACATTTGGACTCTTCGTTTGGATGCCTGCTCTGCATGCAGCCTGCATTTTTGCAGGCTGATTGTTTTGAGGAGACCGCGCCCTCAAGGTCAAAGTCACTCGGTCGGCGGTTGCTGCTGTGATTGCACTTTTATTCACGCGTGCGACGGCTCGTTTGCAAGCGCAAAGCAAAATATGCGAGTCAATCTTAATCCAAGAAAAACAGACGCAGAAATACGGTGAAAAGCATCGAAGGGCAACCGTGGGACGGAGTTGCTTAAGTTCAGACCGTGATGTCGTGTGTTGTGTGTGCAGGATGGAAGAGACGGTGCGGTCGCTGCTGCAGAATCAAGCGCTCGTGGAGCAGACGGCGACGGACACCGCCGACGTCACCAAGGCCTACAAAGTAAACCGTGTTTTCATACGATGAAGATGACGGATTTGTGGCCAACCGTTGTTATAGAGAATTATAGAATTTTTTTTTTTACACTTCCCTCGTACGTGTGCCATTATGCCATAGGTGTCCAACTCTCGGCCCGCGGGCCTAATTTGGCCCGCAGGGTAATTCTATTTGGGCCGCGAGGCTTTACCAAAAGACTACGATACCATTTTACATTCTCAAACGTGATGAAGGGATTGTAAGTAAAGATCATCCGATCATCCCATTTCATTGTTGTGCGTTGGCAGTGAGTCATGAGGACAAAAAAAAATAAAATAGGGCTGAATGATGTGGCTAAATGTCATTGCTGATGTGCTCCAGTGAGGATTCTCAGATATCTTGACTGATAGTTTGGTCGTTGGCCTTAGGTGCAAAAGCCAGATTGTAAAACTACAAAAAACGGTTGGCCAAGATCTGGGATGACAGATGAAGTGTAATTAAAACTGAGGGTGAGAAGTAGAATCTGATATTTTCATTTGGTGAGCTGTTCCAAAGGTTTCCTTTGCTCTGGTGATCAGCCGCCCGTGGACTTTGTGGACACGAACAAACATGGAGGGCTATTAGGCGATTCCCAGTTGCTGAATAACGCAACGCCAGCCTGTCCTACGCAGCCACTTTCTGTGCATTCAGCAGACAAACTCAATAACTTGAAAGGGCGGCACGAGGGACAATGCTCCCGCCCGACTCTCTGTGGACGCCATTACGGGGTCTTTTAACAACGCCTGATGAGCAGCCTCTGCAAAGAAGTTCAAGGAGCTCGCCACAAGAAAGCGTATATAATGCTGACAAAGTTAAAGCGTTTAATTATGGATCTTTATCTAAAAAAAAGTAATATTTTAACTGAGTCAACTCAGTTTTATTTATTTCAAGAATAATTTTTATAATTAGCAAAGTTAAATTCAAATACTGTTCCATATTACATCTTTATATTACACGTTATTCAAGTAAATATCTGTTACAAGCTTCACAAAAAATAGTCGTTGAAAAATTGAATTATAATACTATTGTATATTATTTCTATTATAATATTATATTATAATGTGTAATTATTAACAATTAATTGCAGAATAATTTTTGTGATTAATTGGTTGAAAAAATGTAATTAATATTATAATATTATATATTATTTTTATGATAATATTATATTATATAATATTGTAATATTATATTATAATATGTAATTTATAGCATTAATTGCAGAATTATTTTTGCGATTAATTGGTTAAAAATTGTAATCGCTCGACAGCACTAATATATATATATATATATTCCTTGAAAAATTAATTTGCATTTGCAAAGCCAACTTCAAATACCATATTAGCTTTACATCTTTAGCATAGCATAGCATCTCTAATGCCTTCACTCTATCATTATCTCCTAATGTCCTTCTCTGGAATACAATTTCCATTTCGTGTATTGCAATAAATTTTTTTATGTGAGCCCAAACTTGAACCAATTGCGAGAAGCCGCATCGGCTATGTAAATTTGAAAAACAGATGCAGCAATGTCTCAACTTGTGAGTTCTGTCTCCCGGCCAATACCTCTTATGCACCAATTGTGAATGAAGAACGCTTGTGTTTGACTCTTCTTTAGATTTTTATTTGATTTTTTTTGGACCAGGCAGAATGCCCATTTGATTTTCTTTGTGCGCTTCTGTGCCAGCCAGAAAGTGGCTAATTAGAGGCTTATTATTACCGTCGTTAATTATGGGACGCTGGGAAGACGTCCATCTACTCTAAAGATAACTGGCAGAGAGATGCAGGAAGGCCAAACGGGAGCAAGCATGAAGGTCGTCGCGACAATTTGGAAAACAAGAGAAACATGATTAGGGATTATGGGATGTTTAGTTGAAGCTGCTTCCCCGTCGGCCCATCTGCCCATTTGATCCGCTCTCCTCTTTCTCGCTGCTTTCATCTTCTATTCCACTTCCTCGTCCTTCTGTGATTTCTGCCTTTTCTCGGCTTCCTTTACAAAAGCGAGTCACCCTTCTTCTTTTTTTTTTTTCCTCAGCCCATCTGCCGTGGCTTCTTCTTGCCAAAATCCACCACCACCACCCCGTCCCACTGCACCTCCTCTAACCTGCCCTCTTTGTTTTTGTGCCTCAGGAGAAATTCTCCGAGGAAGTGCAAAAGCAGCATGATTGCCCAGAAGAGAACAGCCCCCTGCCGGCGACTCAGATGGAGTCTGAGTCCGAGATGCGGCCGCATGCCAACACCAGCCAAGCGGACGACAACGAAGACAGAACCAAGATCCTGTTAGAACGTCTTAAGACCCTCGAGGTAACTTCTCGATCGGCAGGAAGTATTCGCAACACCAGGGACAATTATTCAGCCAAGGATCACTTTTGTGTTGCTCCGCATGTCAAGAACATAATCTCCACATTACATTTGAAATGCTTTTATCACGAGCTAGATGCCATTTAATCTCGCCGCGCTGGAGCATGTGATGGATGCACCACTTGCTGGAGCGGCAGGAGCAAGGCAGATGCTATACATCACTCGCCTTGCCATTGATTATTGTTGGAGCTGCTTTTGCTCTTTCCGTGAAAAGAAAATAGACAAACTGCACTGAATAACGGGTGATTGATAAAAGTGAGAAAGCATCACAGTAGATGCATCTCACTTGTCCAGATAAGATTCATAATTTCACTGAGTTTACTTGTTACACTGCACTGGGGCATGTTTCTGTTCTGAAATGCACTGTCCACATATGCATTCCAGAATCTGAATCAGAATGTAATTAAATATATCAATGAAATTAAATGAAATGAATTCATTTAATTAGATGAATAATTAAATTAATTAATTAATGATTAAATAATTAAATAAAAATTATAACAACAACAAAAAAAACACACATTATGTTGCAGTTCTAAAAGGCAAAGGTAGTTGTTAGCGAGAGCTCAGCATGGAGATGGCTTTGTTTTGATGCACCTGTAGCGCCTGCCAGAGAGCAACAGGTCGAAGAAGTGGGAGCTCGGGTTCGTAAGTTATCCGCTCTTTTGGCTTATATATATATATCTATATATATATATATATATATATATATATATATAATAAATACTATTTATTTATTTATTTTTGTCTAAAAATCTTATTTTATTATTTATTTATTTATTTATTTTTGTCTACAATTTCTTTTTTTTTTTTTTTAATTTATTTATTTATTTATTTTTTACAAAATACTGACAACATATGTCCCAAATTCCAAAGAGACTCATCATCAAGTTGAGAATTTATTTTCCAAAAATGAAAAATGCTCAAAAATGCTAAACACAGTCCAGTGTATTTTTTTGGTCTCTTTAGATTTTTCACACTTCTATGTCCTTACTGGCTGTTCACGCCATCATCGGGTGTTGGACATATTATTTCTTTACATGCAGCCTTGCTGAATGTTTGCGACGTCTTGCCGTGTGGCGCAGATTTGCGTATGTATTGGCAATGATTCTCTCTCCTTCTTTCTTGCAAATGTTTGCTATGATTTTAAAGACAGTGGAATTATTATAATTATTGTATATATATATATATATATATATATACACATATATAACGGAACTGCCAATATCAACATATGTACATATTATTCAGGCATATGCGAATGTTGCGATTGCATTGATGGTGTGTACAAACGAGCTGGTTGCGTAAGCGAAGCAACAGGTGGAAGTCCACTTACAGGTCGCTTTATTAGGTACACCGAGCTGTTGAAAAAACATGTTGAGAACAAATATGGTAGTGTGATCAATATCCCCAGCGACAAATTATTTAGGTGAAATATGTTATTTAGAGTGAGTGATACGGCCGAAAGAATGAGTTAGTCCAGTTACCATGGCGATATCCTGCAGTTATCTCCTCGCCTCCAAGACCTTCTTAAGGAAGTGGGGGTTGAAGCATTCCTTGAGAGAATCACTTGTTCCTCATTACATTTGCATCCATTGCTTAAGCTTTGGGGATTTCATCTACCCCCCCCCCCCCCCCCCCAAAACTTGGGAGCTATAATTACGTCTGTCGCGTTCCAAGGAGGAATGGCGAGTTCCTCCGAAAGGGCAGAGGGTGAGCCGCGCCGGGCTGCCTGACAGCTCCTAATACGCTGTCGGCCTCTGACAAATTGGAAACCCCCAGAGATCAATAGTGCTGCGACTGGACCCTTTGCAAGTGAAGGAGATATTCTTATTAGATCCCAACCCCAAAGTTCAGCATCATGACTCGCATCCCCTTGACCTTTTCCTCGGTGGTACCTTGGAGGCTTTTATTGGCCACGCTGACGCCGTGTTGACCTTTCTGAAGCCAAGCATGATTGTTGTATCCGCCTCCTTCAACTGTCATTTCAATTGCATCGTATTGACATTCTCGACGATGACGGCACTGACTAAACGGAACGTGTGCTCTTCGGTTCCAGGAGAGGAACTCCGTCTTGGCGCTTGAGAACGAAAGCCAGAGGGAGCAGTACGAACGTTGTTTGGATGAGGTGAGTGGCCATCTTCTCGCTCGTCACGTCCCCCCCCCCCCCCCCCCAAGCGCCGCATACAGAATAAAACCAATCATGCAAGGGCCACCTTGAATTTATTGAACATACTAAAATCAATCCATCATATTGTGAACAATTTCTGCTTGCTATTAAAGGTGAAAAGGTAAATACTGTTTGTTTGCGTCCCAAAAGAAGCAAACCGCCCCTCCTGCCCCGAGAAGCAGCCGAATCCCATCGCTGCATTCAGAAGCAAAAAAAAAAAAGATCTTTAGTAACCAGCAGATGATTGACAATCAGAAATGTGATATGTTCACTAACCTGCCCATCATGCTGTGCCGAAAGTCTCTGAAACAGACTTCCCATTTCATTAGAAATTTTTTTTTTTTTGGTATTTGCCGCGTCCACTAAAAAAAAAAAAAAAAAAAAAAATGGCCTCCGAGGTGTTTGGACACCAGCGGTCTAGTGGATACCTTTAACCCGAGGTCAACTCACACGCTGTCTGTACGCCATAAAACGACCATAAAGCTGTTACTTGGCTTTCATACAGCACAATTATCTTTGCCTTGTGGTTATTTTTGAGCCGTGTTCTGCTGAGGGAGTCACATGGGGGGGGGGATGTCAGTGTAGCAGCTTGCTGAATCACTGTGAGTGGGAGTGCATGGTCCGAGGAAGGGGAAGGGACGCAAGGAGGCAGCATCAGCGTCTGCTGCGGGGGGGGGGGGGGGGTGATTGGAGTTGAAAGTGGGTGATTAAAGAAGATTATTGTTTACATGGGGCTTGTTGAACGTGTGGGCAAACACATTAGGTACTCAAACAATAGACGAGCACAATCAGATGCGGAGGATCATCTCGCTATTTTAACTCTCACCTTTCCTCATTCAATAAACAAGAATGCTCCCGAGCCGAGGTGGACTTAATGAGAGATCGATGAGCAGTAATGCGAGCCGCTTCTCTATCGGCACTGTGGTCAGGGTGAAGACGTCGGCGGCCAGGCACAACAGCACTTGCGCTACACACACCTCGGCTTTGCTCTGCTGCGTTCTGCTTTGGCAGTACGCGAGTCTGCCCGCTGGTAGGAAGTTTAACTTGAGGCTTTTAAAACAATTACAATTTATTTTCGCCCAAGGACTTGATGAAATGAAAGGCGCACGAGGCCACGGGAGAACTAATGTGTGTAATTAATAAGCAGAATTCGATTCCCATTTTGGTAATCATTTTGCAGAACTTAGAGAAAGAGAGAGAGAGAGAGAATCGAAACTTGACAGACCTCAGCCTATAAATTGATTGCCCCCCCCCCCGCCCCCCCTAATTAGCGTGCAGATCCATTCATGTGGTGCATGCAGCGGACACATGAATGGATCTGCACGCTAATCGTCACCAAACATAAATATCACCCCCCCAATCCCAAGTCATCCACTTTACCGAATAATTGCCCATGTGCTTCTGATAGCGCTGTTTGCTAATGCGCGGTAACAATGCAGCTCTGCTTACCCTGTGGCTTTGACGGCAAACCTTCCCCAGCTTAGCTCGCCAAGTCATGGGCACATTACCTTAATTTGTGACGGATGGGCCCCACAGAGCCAATATGTATCCAAGCAATACGTCCAGTTTGCTTCACATTTTCCGATTTAAGATTGACCTTGCTCTCGTCTCTCTGTTTGCCTTTCAAGGTCGCCAATCAAGTTGTGCAGGCACTTGTCACGCAGAAGGTTTGTTTCCTATTTCCCCAGAATGAGTCTGATGTTCACATGCACATTGTTTTCATCGCCTGGCTCCGTGTTGCCACCAGGACCTGAGAGAGGAATGTCTCAAACTGCGCACGCGGGTTTTTGATCTGGAACAGCAGAATCGGGCGCTGGGGATTCTGTTCCAGCAGCGTATCAAGCCCACCTCGGAGCTACTCCTGCAGGTAGGCTGCGAGAGCCAAATGGCTCTCAACTCAACTTATTCTAAACTCAAGTTATTTTCCACTTGATTTGTTCTTTAAAAGGCTGCTTGGTCTCCGCTGATAATGAAGAGAATTTGATGGGGTGGGGGGGGGGGGGGCTGCAAAGTGCCGATTGGTTTATCTTCATATTCCAAGTTTCCTCAGTGAGGCTGTGAAGTAAATGACTTTGCACTTTGCACTGCCTTCGAAAGGGATGCGGGTTTCGATTGGCTGGAAATTGCCTCCGATCATTGCAGGGCCACCTGAACACGAGCACTTTACTGCAAAGCGCCAGGCTGAAAGAGAAGAAATGAGACAGAACACCCCCCCCCCTCACAACCACCACCATCTGTTCTTAGTGATGGTATAATATTGCAGGTGCGGAAGGTCAACCCTGAGGCCACAGGGCTCCACGCTGTCAATATGAAAACAACAGACTGCTAAAAAAAAAAAAAAAAAAAGGGACAGGACTGTCAGTGGTGGAAAAAAATGAGCTAAATAGAACAGAGAGGGTGAACAGGCATAAACGGAGAGCCAGGGGAGATGAGAAGGGAAGAGCGGCGAGTTGAAAATGAAGCTATCAGCGAGCTCGACTGCCACAGGGAGAGAGGAGGAGACAGTTTAGTGAAAGGCAATTGTGCCGGGTGTGTTGTCAATCTGAAACGTGTCAAAGGCTTCAAGTGGTTGGTACCGTAATGATGTCACCGAGGTGACCGGCAAGTCCAGCTCAGCTCGTTGCTGCAGTGATTTTTTTTTTCTCACATTGCAAGATGTTTGAGCTGCAAAGCGGTCGTGAGATTATAGATTTTGTGTCTTTATGTTTTTTTGTCAGCGTCAGCAAATGAGTGGGTACGAGAATGAATCGCATGTAATAACATTTCTCTGGATCGTCACGACATCAATTATGAGCTCGGCCTTCTACGGCGCTGACACCGCATCTATATTTGTCCACGCTGACTTGCGTCAAAATGCATTTTTCCCTTATGCTAAATCAAGTGAGTTATAAAATAGCTCCCGATTTGAATTTGGTAATTTTTTTTTTTTGCATTTAAAAGAAAGAAAGAAAAAAAAAATTTTTTTTTGAGAGGTTCACCTCAATTAAAGAACAAGTTGTACCGAAAGCCGGAATTGTTTTTTTTCCCTCCTGTTTGCACGCTAACTCGTCCTTACAATGCTCGTGAATAATGTCTTCTTTCTTTGTTATTCTGGTTCAGCAACGGCACCTCAGCACACGCGCGTAATAAATTATGAAGATGTTTGGAAAACTAACTCTGGCTCACCATATTTAAAAGGATAATGAATTTTTATGCCGGGCGGGACATTGCTAATTATTTCAGTTCGGAGCGTGGGAGAATTTAAATCAATAAAAACATGCATCAATCATTAACAATAGCATAGCGGAGAGCCTTCATTCTCATTCCCTGCCAGTAGTAAATGCCTGCACTTCCACAATGACCTCAGTACAGCTCCCCCCCCCCAGGCCCCCAACGAGGTGCTTGTCCTGCCACAGGTTGTCAACACGTTCACTTCTACTACACTGAAAAAAAAAATTGGTGTTGAATTTATTCAATTTTCTTCCCTCAAGTGAGAGCACAAAATCTTCTGGAACCAGATGATTTTATTTCATGCAGCACACTTGACACAACACATCAAATTGAGTCAAATCAACCCAGATCTGTTTTCATTCAATTAATTGCGTAATACTAATGTCATAATTCTTCAACTCGCCATAAAATCATTATTGTACACACTCGGCTTCATTTATCTCTCTCTCTCTCTCTCTCTCTCTCTCTCTTGCTCTCTCTCTCTTTCTCTCTCTCTTTTTCTTTCTCTCTCTCCCTCGCTCTCATTCTCTCTCGCTCCTTCTCTCTCTCTTTCTCTCTCTCTCTCTCTCTCTTTCTTCCTCTCTCTCTCTCTCCCTCCCTCTGTCTCACCCTGAGACAACTTCTGTTGTGAATAGGTGCTATGAAATTCCAATGGAATTGTAAAGGTGAGGAATAGAATGAAAATGAAGGTAAAAAAATTTTGGCACAAATTTGTTGTGCTTATTTTGTTAAAAAATAACTTTCTTTTCTTTTTTTTTTTACTGAGGCTTGAAGTCCTCAGAGATTTAATTGTGTGCTATTTGCAGTCCAGGTCTGAAGCTTTTGCTTATCGGTAATTAAAATGTTCTCTCATTCCCCATGGGCTTCTTGAGCTTCCCTGATAAAACGCCATCATGAATTTGATGGCGCCTGTCGCCATCCGCGCGCCTTCACCCGCCGGCTCGGGTTTAGGCTGAATATTTTTTGCCGCGCAGCCGCCAACATCTGACCAGGGCGTTGGGAAAAAAAAAAAGGTATCAAACAATAATGCCGGTGCTCAGTTCGAATTGATGGAGTGTGGGGTGTGCAGCCACCCCGAACCGGTCTGGGGTGCTTATCAAATATGGCAGGCAATTGGCAATTAAGTGTCCCATTACTTGGGACAAACGCTGCACTCCTTGAGGGCCTCAAGGACAGAGCGTGACCTCCTTGCTTTTATTGCACTTGCAGCTTCTCTTGCTTGCCAAAGGCACAAAAGCAAATGAGTATATATGTCATTATGTTAACTGTTATTGTTTCTTTACTGTTATCACAAACAAAAGCTGGAAAAGGACCACATAAGACTGAGATGCACATAATTGCCATGATTTTTTTTCTGGCTATGCTCAGGGAAATATACGGCATTTGGGTCACGCAGATGAGCATTGTGTGTTGAGTGGGTGTTTTTCTTTCTCTCCAAACATTTAATGTCCTGATCTTAGAAATGTTGACAAGAACGACCGTTATAACAGTGTTAGGCAGTCTTGCAAATGTTTCACAGTATATTCAACTTTGGTTCTGGCCTTGAAGCCTAAAAAAGGAAGAAAAAAAATCCATGCGGACCTGCATGGCATCCGTTCGACTTTTTGACTGACTACAACCCTCCTCCCTCCTTGACCCGGCGACACTATTGACTGAATGCTTGATGAGGATGCTGAGGAGGGGAAATTTGACGCTTTATGATAAGATCAGGAACCCTGTGACACCTCAGCCACTCCCATCCCATGTCCCGGGAAGCTTCCATCACTTTGATGTTGATATTAAACCTTTGCCAAAAAAAAAAAAAATTTTGCCTAAATGATCATGAAAATGTCGTTTAAATTACAAGCAGCTGAGATTTCTGTTTGAGAAATGCTGTCTTGCGCTTTGGCTTTTATATATATATATATATATATATATATATATATATATATATATATATATATATAATATTTTATTTATTTATTTATTTTTTTTATCTTTTAATATAATTATAATTTTTTTTTTATTCTAATATAATTATATATATTTTTTGAATTATTTTAATATAATTATAAAAAAAATTTTAAGCTCAACAATCACAGCTGGACATAATTTTCCATAGAATACGCTTACAAACATACTGTACTGCGCTCACCGGAAACTCAAATGAAGTTAACTTGCTCACAGGAAAGCCCGACTAATTAAACCGGAAGATTAATTAATACATGGAGCTCTATTTGGTTTTGTCTTCTTCCCACTCAAGCAAATGAATTGGGAAGGAGGGGGGGGGGATATTAAAAGAGGTCCCTTATTCCCTGGTGCAATTATTTCTCGTTCACTTCTGTTTCGTGCCAACTGATGATGTAAATGTCTGTGAGTCGGAATCCAGCCTGTGCATGGAACCATTCGAGACGATCTCAAAGACCTTTTTCAAGAAATAATGTCAATTCGCTCTGTGATGACTTTAACCTCAATCAACGTAAACATTCACTTTTGTGTCGCGTGCTGCACAAATTCACGGCAAGACTCCTTTTCATTTCCCCGCCATCGCAGATGTCAAGTGTTCGCACCTTTTTGCCTTGCAGAAACTGCAGTCACGGATCATGGATCTGTCTGCAGCTGACTTGCTCCAGGAACCCGAGAGAAGCAAGGCGTTCTTACTGTCCAGGAACGCAGATTCTCCTTCGACTGTAAGTGTATTTTTTTTTTTTTTTTTGGGTGCTGGTTTTGCAACTGTCTCCTAAAGCTAACTGAAGAAATCATTACGTGATATTAAAATACATCCCTTACCATCTAAAAGCTTGACCCCCGACCCACTCTTTGCAGAAATGGCCTCTGGTATCACTTAACACCAAGAAGAATAAGTCCTTGTCATGTTACCAGAAAGCCATCGATTGAGAGGGTTGTCATTAAAATGACTTTATGGGACCATGTTTTGCATTGCTCATCTTATATATTATGCATTAAGACGAGAAAAACAGTTTGCTATGAAATGACAAGGCTCCAAAAGGGTCATTTTCCTCATGTTATGTAAATGCATTACTTTTAATCAATATTCATGGCCGATATAAAAGAAAAGCCATTTTTTTAGTTCCTTGTCGGGTAACAACAACCTTTTTTTTGTCCAGCAGAGCTTTTCAGTTTTAAAAATCTCAAATCGCATCAAAATCTGTCTCCACTTGACTATTTCACAGGAGATCCAGTTGAACGGAAATTCGGGTTTGCCCATCACCAAGTGTCTGAGCCAGCTGAGTCTGACAGCGCCGATGCCAGTGTACCCACGCAGCAGCTGTAGCAGCAGCGAACTGTCCCTGTCAAGCGCCTGCAGCGAACTCTCCAGTGGCTCCTACACCTGGAACGATGGGCGCTCCTGTGGGAAAGTGGTACGAATCCTCGACTTTGTTTCGACTGAAGCCTGTTTGAGGATAGCTTTAACTGTTTCATTCCCCAAGACGTACAAGTACGTCGTTGAAAAACATTGGTGCCCCCTACCCAAGACGTATAAGTACGTCTTTGTGTCTTTTTTACATCACCATGTGCAGAAGGATCTGACACAACTTCTGACTGAGAATCAGTGTCTGCATAAATCATGCTTGATATGTTTGTTTTCACAAAAAGTTCTTTTTCTCCGTTTTTTTTTTTTTTTGTCTGGAATGGGAATTTTGACCAAATTTAGCTATTTTCTAACGCTGTCAGCAAAAAAACAGAAAAAGATAGAAATATATTTATTTTCTGATGAAAGATGAGAGTCTAATCTTTTTTTTGGTACGTGCCATGTTTTTATAGCATTAGAACACAATATTCTGTGGGCCTTGCAAAATCAGTCAAAATCCAGAAAAAACACTGGGATTGAGTTGCTCCAGTGAAACTGGCTGGGATTTAATTTTCTTTTTTGTTTGTCCCTCACTCAGCATTCATCTCTCACCTGGGATAAGCGGCTAAGTTTGGGTTCGTCTGCCCCAAGTAACATCAGCGCCCCGTTGGAGGAACAGATGCCCACCAGGCGCAAGGAGACCAACATACTCGAGGGGCTGAGAAAATTGCAGCGGAGGAAGCACAGGTCCTCGTCGTCATCCAGGGTCTCCAAGTCAGGCTACAAAGACTGTATGAACTCCAACGAAGGCATTTACTCGCTTGGTATCAAGAGTGGCAGTAAAGGCGTGTCGAAGCCCGCCCATGTCGGAAGAGCATCGGTTCTTGTGGGCAAAAAGTTTTTATACGATTCCGATGATGCAGATGATGAGCTTGCGCAATCGGGCCACGCGGCCGCCATCCCCGTCAAGGACAACTGGTTCTACTGCAAGAGGCTCTCCCACAGCATCTCGGACACTTTGTGTAGCTGGGACGGGGTCCAAGACGGCGGAGGTGTGGGCGGGAATAGCTCAGGCCTTGTGGCGACAAAGCCCGCCACTGATTTTGATCCAGAGGAGCGTCCCGAGAAACTCATCAGCAGTTCTCTCATTGAGAGTGGACGGCCATCGGCGTTCACGAGAGTACTGCATGTTCCCCCTTCAGACCCAGAAGGCTCCAATTGCTTCTCAGACTTAGACGATCTGGAAGAACTCAAATGTGACTCCAGGGATATGCAAATGGTCTCAACCCAACAAATCGAGCAAGCGGAGAGGATGTCCCGGAGTGCTTTCAAGCCGCTTTTTCCCCAGCGCTTGCAAAAGGACCAAGTAAGAACCCAGACGGCAGACGGCAGACCAGAACCTGTCAAGACAACTACAACGGCAAATAATTATCTGTCCGAGGAGAGCATATTGGCCGTATTTGATGCTCATGGGGAGCCAATTGAACTAAGTCCTCAGAAGCTTACCAAAGGTGCCGGACCCATAATTGGTATCCCCGTTAGCAACGTAGCGGATAACTACAATGAATTAGACCCCCGAGAGAGGCCGGCAAGGCAGAAATCAACACATACGGAAAACTACGCCGTCCTGGATTGTCCAGAGAAGCCATCTGAATATCAGCTCAGGACCGGCAAAACAAACAACAGCAGGGGGGGCAATGCGGATCGGTTATCGATGCAGCTTACTCCGCAGAGGAAGTTAATCAAACCACCCGGCAGCCGAGCTAATAAAGGACATTCAATCCCACCTCTGAATGATTCTGCCAGTCCAATGTCCGGTGGCTTAAAACTACGAGGTTGTAATAAACCTTCTGCACCCTCAATCCGATTATCAAAGGGCACCACCACTGAGCCAAATAGTGGAAACTCAGGAACTCCGAATCAGGAGAAAACACCCCCACCTCCAATAACTAAAATTTCCCGGTTCATCAAGAGCTCTCAGAGCCCAAAGGTGTTGAACTCCAAGCTTCCCAATCGGTCAGAATCGAGTAAGGACTCTTCCCCAAGTTCCCCTCGACTCTCGAAGAGACACTTAGAATATGCAGACAATTGTGAACAGCCAACCAGAGACAAACACTGTGAAAGTATCAAAAACAAACTCAGGTCCCCTTCGCCACCCCCTCCCCCTGGTCGAACCACCTCCTTACTGATCAAGCCAAATTATGAGGGGTCACCTCAAGCACATAAAACAGGAGTCGCTCCGTCATCCACACCGAGCACTGTGAGGGGCCCTCCCCCGAGTTACTACACCGCTCTCCAACCAAACATGCAAGCGACACTACCCATTAAAGATAAGGACATGGACATGGACGCCGGCTATGGGACTGCACTCGCACCCCAGAAACTGGTTGACAAAACCAGTCAGCACCTTCAAAAGTCCTCCGGCACAACTCCTGTTACGGGCACTCCAAAGCGGATCACCTCAAAAGACTACCTCCCTCCCGCCAAATCTGGCTTCGACCTGGAAGCTGAAAACGCACCTAAAAGCTCAAAGAATGTCCCTCCTCCTTATAGCGCCGTCAGAGGGTCCTCTCTACATAGCGCATTTGAAAATAAGGGAGGGTCCACCCAGGAATATGAACATCAGCCTGCACAGAAGCCCTCAGTTAGTTTACCGGTTTCACTTCAGGAAGCGCCAACTGCCAAAACAGAACTACAAAATAACAAAAACGTTGTCAGCCCGCCAAGCTCAGCCGTGACCTCCCCGAACTCGTCGGAAAAGAGTCAAAAGAGCCGCATATCGATGGGATTCAAAGCATTTTTAAAATCTCCCCCGAGCCATAAAAATAGTCCCTCTTTGCCAGACAAGCAAGAGAAAGATCATATCAACTTAGCTTCTAAGGAGACGGTGACTTCAAACGCCTCGAGCCAGCGTGACAGCTCGCAGCCCGTGTACAGCATCGATTCGCCGCCCAAGATGTCGGCCGCCGAGGTGAAAGGTGAGGTTCACTCTCGGTTACTGGAAGAGGAGGTAAAGCCTGCTGTGACACCAGAGGAGGGGGACGTGAGCGACAAAGCGAAAAGGAGCAGTCAACTTTTCTCCAGATCCATATCCATTAACACCAAATCGCATCTCAAGCCCGCCTTGGGAATGAACGGCGCCAAAGCCCGGAGCCAGAGCTTCAGCGCCAACTACATAGAGAAACCCAACATGAATGTTCTGGAGGGCTCCGGAAAAATCCGGACTCAGATCATCACCAACTCAACAGAAAGGGGGAACTCGCTGTCCAGACAGAGTTCCTTGGAGGCGCCCAGCGTTGGGTTGGCCGAGAGTCCAATCTATCCCAGGACAAGACCCAACAATCAAAATGGAGCAGCTGAGAGAAACTCCAAGTTAATCTCCAAAGGTGAGGAATCACAAGGCACGGCGAAGGGGCAGACGGTCACGTCGCCCTCTCACAAGGAGACGTGCGCTTTGCCCATCAGTGAAAAAAATCGAATAAATAACATCTGTAGGCCTGGAAAAGTCGCTTTGCACATTCAACCTCCAGCCTCTGATTCAAGTAGTTCGGAATGCGCGACGCGTGAAACGCCCGGAAAAGCATCCAGCCCTAATGAGGACGATTTTAGTTCAGGAGGAAAAACCCAGACAGACTCGCCAAACAAGCCCCCGGATATGGAGGACAAAAAAATCAGCCCATCAGCCTGCACCATTGAAGAAAAGGTCATGATGGGAATCGAAGAAAATCTGCAAAAATGTCAAGAACAAGAGAAGGTCGCCGCTAGTGAGGCCAAACAAAAGAGCGGTCCCTCGTTGGCAAACTGGTTCGGCTTCCGCAAGAGCAAACTTCCTGCTCTGACTGGAAAGAAAGCAGACGTGCCCAAAGGAAAAGAGGAGAAGAAAGAAATGAAGATTGGATCGGTGCTCGGAGGCAAACACACAAAGTTGGACAAGAAGAAGGAGAAGAAGAGAAATGAGTGTCTGGAGGCGCCGAATCAATCGGAGATGAGCAACAAGCTCAGCTCCATCATGGACCACTGCAACAATCAAATGGGCCAGATTGCCAGTCAGATCCAGTGCAGTACGGCGTTTATCGGCAAGGACCAGTTCGTCAAGGAGCTTTTTGGCAGGTGCGTAAATCACGACAATCACAATTGAATTACCCTTAACTCATTTATTACCATTGACGGCTAAAGACGTCAAACATCCTTTTTTTTTTTTTTTTTGTACTCGGCTGGTCGTGAATGAGTTAATTGATTACCAATTACTCCCTGTCACTGCTGCTTGCTTGAGTTGTCTCTCAAATGAGAAAATTGAATCCTTCAAATAGGTTGTACTCGAGCAAACGCAAACCTCCGACTGCTGAGAATGTGTGAGAGGAAAAAAAAAAAATCATCTCAAAAACAGCTTTTGAGCGCAATTGTTGCATGGGCACACTGCAAGGTTTTTTTTTTTTTTCCCCCACACCTTCTGAGAAGCATGTTTGTTGGTATTTTGTGTTTATGCACAAGATAATAGCCTTAAAAATATATAAAAAATATATATATATAGATATAAATCCTGTTTGTTTCTTCCCAGGACTGCCGGCAAAGGCAACGTGGTCACGACGTCGACGACAGGCATCTCCTCCCCCAAGAAACATTCAGACATGAAGATCTGTCCTGACGCGGCTGTAAGCGGACATTTTGCTTTATTTTTTTTTTTTTTTTTTGAATAAGTATTCCTTTTATTGGGTCGTTTCAAATGGCAGGACATGAGTGAACCTTAAATAATGCTTTCATTCGTTCATTCATTCATTGATTTATTTATTTATTTTTTTATTTATTATTTATTTATTTATTTGTTTTATTTTATTTATTTTTTTATTTATTTATTTTTTCGCCACATAAATTAAAATGAGGACTTTATAATGGGTGAGTTAAAAGATTAAACATCGATGGGGAGTTCTTTCGAGCATTAAAAGCAATTAAAAAAAAAAAAAATAGACATTTAACCGAGTGGACTAAGTGCAGTCCAAAAGAGAGCCCAGCAGAATAACGTTGGAAATTTAATCCTGATGTGGCGTTTTGATAGCACTGAGGAGGCTCCTTATCAGAAGCACTCCATTTGACAAAGGGCCATTTGATACCACTCCCGAAGCCTTCCATCCATCTTCTACCCACAGAACAGCACTAAAGCCCGACAGACGCGTTGTGACCTTTGCAACTTAATTTCCCCCCCCCCCACCTCCCGCTTGAATAAACCAATTATAACTACTGTATAATTGACTACTTCAATCGACCCACTTTACCACGATGACGATAAAACGTGCATCTTGTCTTTGCATGCTGAGGTCATATTGTCGTCTTGACTTCACAGACCCTCCTAATGAGTCAGAAGCTCAACTTGAGGGCTGACAACAAAGAAGGACGCATGGCCGATGCGGCTGGTCAAGACCACATGATGGGTAAGCGTGAATATTTTTGCTGAACGTGGAGCAATGTGGGGAACCAACTGAACGTACGAACATGAATGGCGCGATGCTTGTTATTATTGCGCTGTGATCGAGACTTTTGTTCAGCAGAGGTCAGAAAGGTCAGAATGACTGAGTAGCTGCTGTGTTATTACAGCTTTTTTTCGCCCAAGTATAAAAGCAACCCTTTCAAAGTTTCACCTGTGATGGAGGGATTGTAAATTGTGTTCAGTCAGACAAAATTCCATCTCACCATCATTCTGCTCTCAAGCTCTTATTAACATAAATTAAATGCTCGGCAGAGGTAACGCAAAACCAGACAGAGGTGACGAGCCATTGAGAAGTGAGCGAATGAAGGCTGTCTGAACAAAAAAAAAAAATTTTAAAAAGGGGGGCGGGGCTAACAACCCCAGGTGAAACTAATTTGACAAGCAGAAAGCTAAATTGCAAAGTGATGGATGAACGAACAGACGAAGTTCTTTTAGAATTTTAAAGTGCTCTCGGGTGCTGGCGGGAGATTTTGGGCAATTTTACTTACGGCCAGCGGAAAATTTTGCAGCTGTTTTACGTAAAACATTTCATTTATATTTTTGGTTATTCCCATATTTGTGAAAAGAATATGAAAGTTATTTGGTAGCGTAAGCGCTCAAAATATAATAAAATATTATAAAATATTATAAAATATAATAAAATATAATAAAATGCCACAATCCCCGTAACACCAACAGTGTGTCCTTAGTTGCATTGAGAACATTCATAGAGAAGAACAAAGAAGAAGAAGTTGATAAATAAGAAGGAGACAAATAAGGCCGTCATAAAACTATAATACGGTAAGCGGATTTAAATCGTAAATTAAAATTAGCCAGCTAATGATGTTAAATAAACCTTTGCTGTTATCATCTCTCCCGCGGCGGCGTCATGCATGGCCGAATTTTTTTTTCAGAACGATGTCGGAGGCCGACAATTTTTATGAATAAGGCCAGATGGTCGAGGCCGGAACAGTACCGGGATCGTGGCGTTGAACAGACTGACAAAAAAGGGTCAAGTGCCCAGCTCTCGCGTACTTAATGTTGCCAAAATATATTATAAATGAATTACATGGCCGAGTGTCATATTATTTCGTCAGGATTATAAT
Source organism: Idiotropiscis lumnitzeri (assembly GCF_059441095.1). Classification (NCBI taxonomy): domain Eukaryota; kingdom Metazoa; phylum Chordata; class Actinopteri; order Syngnathiformes; family Syngnathidae; genus Idiotropiscis; species Idiotropiscis lumnitzeri. The sequence continues at coordinate 3,121,798 of NC_142393.1, forward strand.
TTCATTATCAGGCGCCCCTAGAATCCTTCTCCTTATTCCCGCCGTTTCCGCCCCCACTGAGCACTCTACGTTTTGACTTATGCTGCCGGAGCAATAAAGAACCTTTTATCTGGTTTCGAGTCTGAAAAACAATAAATACATCAAAACAAATCGAGGCTAACCATCAGACAGTGACGGTATCATCACACCGGCTTTCTCGCCTCCAAGCATGCGGCCTGGACGTGATAGCAGCTCATGAAAAACTACATTACGTCCAGTCGCTGTTGCCTCGGGCTGGAATTACGGTGGAACTTGTTATAGTTTGCTTATAGAGGGCATTTTCAACTGTCAGGCCTGGCATTCGATTATACGACTTGGTAATCTATGGCTGCCTCCACTCTGCTCTTTTCCTCCTACATGTAAGGAGCCCTTTCCCAATCCCCCCAACTCGAGCCCCCGCCCCCCCCTCCCTTGTGTTGTTTGTTCAGCATTTTGATGCGGTGTAGCAAATGTTCTCAAGTGCGTCAAACAACAAGCTGTTCATCGCGCATGTTTACATCAAAGGATTTTCGCAGGTGCTGCTCGTGCGTGTCCATGTCAAAATGCAGAGTGTGCACATTCAACGACTTGCGGTCTCTTTGGACAAATGTTTTGGGTCAGCCTTCCTGGTCAGCTGGTTCAGATTAATCTGAACATTTTGTTTCCCCTCCATCTTAATTCTTCCTCTTTACAAGAATGAGGAAGAAAGGCCATTTTCTGTCACAGTGCCCAAAGAAAGTTCCAGAAAATACATGTTTGGGTGAGATTAGTGACATCAAGCCTGATTGAGATAAACTAGCACAGAGATTATGTGCCGCCATTAATTGGAGGTTAGTTTCCGAATCAGTGCTCTTTTGTTTGCTTACTTGCTGATGAGAATAAGTGTGTTTGTGATGCTACACCGGGTTGGGAATGGAAAAATCCAGATTGTCATTTAAAAAAAAAAAAGATTTTGTTGTCAAATATTTTTATGAGACTGTTGGCTGAGAATTAGGTTTTCTAAAGAAAAAAAATATATATATATATATAAATATATATATATATATATATATATATATATACATATATATATATATATATATATATTATATTATATATATTTATTACTATTTTTTTTAAATTATTTTTTGGGAAGCGGCCCCAAAAAATAATAATAAAAAAAGTAATAAATATATATCATATAAATAAATAAATTAATATGTATATATATATATATATATATATATTAATTTGACTCCAGTGTGTCCTCAGAAGTTGCTCTGTGTCCGTTTATATGAAAGGAAATTTCTGGCCAGGCATTGACGCATTATCTCATTTGATTCTGCTTAACATGATCCAAATGTTTGGGTTTTTTTTAATGTTTTTTTTTTCTCTCTCCTTTGTACCGACGGCTACACCCGCCACAGACACCCTGTATTCTCACCAGCCCTTCCGTTGCATGTGAAGCCCGCATTCCTTTTCCTGCGTGCTGACCCTTGCTTCCCTTAGTTGTCACATTTCCTTGTCACTTTAGGTTCCAGCTGCCAGATGCGAACACTGGACAGTGGGATTGGCACGTTCCCCCTCCCCGACTCGGTCACACGGGCCAGCGGACGCCATATCCCGAAATGTGACCCCGGCCCGGATGGCGTGGCCGCCGAGCTCCAAGCTGAGCCTCCCTCCTCTCCTCCAGAATGTTCACAACCCAGTGTCAAAGTGCCTTCCCTCCCCAACACCTGCTTGCATGTTCCTGGAAGCTTGGGTCATTCCTTCTCCGACCCATCCCTTACTTACAGTGGTTACACGCCGGACGCCAACACCCGATTGCCGAAACTAGCCGGTGAGTCAAGCTCCATTTTCTTACTCCTGTGCTTCTCAATTATTTTCTGTTACGCCCCCCCCCCCCCTAGCAAGACGAAAACAATTTGCGCCCCCCCCACTAGAATAAATTATTGCATTTTTGTTACAAAACAAACCTACACCGTAGAGTTAATAGTCGCTGCACACAATGAGCTCGTAGCGCGCCACTGCCAACTACTGGAGAGGTGGTGCAATTACACTTTATTGTAGTATGGTGCAAAAAAAGCATGTTCCCCAGGTTCATACACGCCCCCCTCAGCATCGCACCGCGTCCCACCCCGCTATTTGAGAAGCACTGTCTTACTGAGCCAAAATTTTACTGTTATTAGTCTTACTCTTGTTTGTGCAACAGAGCATCGATGCCTTAAACCTTTTGAGGCACATCCATAATTATTTCCGTCAAGAGGCATCTCTCAAGCACTAAATGGAAATATTTAATGTCATCATTTTTAAGACCATTCAGAACGTCTCGATGTGATCAATAAAGTGTCAACCAACCTACCTACTCTATTAACTTAGCAAAACGCGGTTCAGCCTAGGCCGTAACGCACCTCGGGCCTCCGTCTTGGTAAAATCAGATTTTTCACCTCAACTGTTTCTATGACTGCTCCGCGCTGCATTTGTGTGCCACCATCACTGTCGACTCATCCCTCTGCCGTTTTATTTGGACTTGAAGGTGCCAACAGGAGCAAGAGGTTGAGCCTGTTCACCCCACGGAGCAGCGGTTCAGCTTCAACTGAGGACAAAGACGATGAAACTGGGAGGACGATCAAAGCAGAGCATGACAATTTGGCCGTAAGTTTTTAAGGTGGTCCGTTGGTCCACTTGTTTCGACTGGCTCAAAAGCATTTAATTTTTTATTTATTTTTTTATTTTTTGCAATGCTCTGTTTTTAAAAAAAAAAAAAAAACGGCGAACAAATCGATCACAAAAAAAAAGAAATCGGCGGTCCAAACTCTGACTCGATTATTCGATGGAGCTGTCGTTAGGATAAATAGATTCTAAAACGATTCCATCACTACAGTCCTAATTCACAGCTGCATAAAAGGTTCGGACCAGCGTGGGAAATAAACCCTGGTCCAGTAAAGTGGTCTAAGCAGCGCAGGTGTGAATACACCCGTTGAATGATGTACTGTACATGCACAGAAGACGCTTGCAAGGACAAAAATGTTCTGTTGCTGTGTTGGCATTTTGCACCATCCGACTTAATGAAGTTTGGAAGTGCACGAAGAATTATTGGAAGGCACTTTTCACAATGGGGCAGGTTCAGGAGGACTGTCTGCATTAAAGAGACCCAAGAGAACCTCTCCTTTCACAGAAGCGACTCGGTTCTTCTGCCAAACTGGTCGTTGACAGAGTGAAAGAAATGATGTTTGATTTAAAAAGCACATTTCCTAAACAAGGCAACTCAATTTGCTTCACACGAGCAAAGACACAACTCCGACGAGCACTAAAAAAAAAAAAAAAAAAAAACACAACAGTTAACGGCATTCAGAAGCAATTGCTAAACAAATGGAACCACTTTGTGATTAAAAAAAAAAAAAAAAAAATTCAAACCAAGCAGGGAAAACAAAAAGTAGCTTATAAAAATGACCAGAATGTACAGTCACAAAAAGAAAACTTTATGTCAGGTCAATAAATAAAAGTGTGCAGCATAACAGCAAAATGCCGCTTCACCATGTTTGCTTTGAACTCTGGACTCCACTAATTGACGTGATTCCGCAGACGTCAGAGCCCGACTGGGTTTATATTCCATCAGCATTTCTTGAACGTATTCGGGACGACGTTGCGTCATGCGTATTTTTTAAGCATTTTCTCTTTTTCATTTTAGGAGCGAGCCCTGCGATTGTGTACGTACTCGGGCAGCAGCAGCAGCAGCGGCAGCGACACCGAGACCGAACTTGAGCGACCTGTAATCAATCTGAGCCCACTGCAAAGCCCGGGGATCAACTGCAGCGAAATGGTCAACTCGGGTCAGGCGCCTCACCGTCACAAATTGTGATTCATTTTAGAAAACGGGGAAGTCACAATTTCACAGCAATGAAGTGCTCCTTCTAAAAAAAAATTCCGACAAATTCATCTGTCAGCGTCACCAGGATGCAGTGATTTTGGCAACATGCCAAAAATTCAGTCCGCACTTCCCAGTTTTCTTGAATGCTTCGTCGAACGGCGACTCGTGAAAAATTGCAGCGCTTGACTCGCGTTCGCTCACCTCTTCCTCCAGTCGACCGACGTGAAAAGACGCTGAGGAGCGGCAGCGCGGAGGACCCTCTGTCAATCATGGACTTCTACCAACAGGAGATGTTCTCCCAACTGGAGAAGGACAGCCGGAGGATCAGTCAGTACCGCCTGTTGCGCCACCAAACGCCCCTCACGCTCAGTGTGAGTGCTCAAACTTTTCGATCGTTGGGAGATTTTCATAGCCAAAAGCCGCCTAATTGCTTTCGATCGACTCGCCTCCTCGTGTCGGGGGGTATTTGCCTAGCCTTATTTAACGACGCTCAATGACAAATGAGGACCAGGGACCGTGAAATGGCCTCCAGCTGCCGCCGCAGGACGGCCGAGCTCCCCTCGACTGGCCTGACACAAAAATCTATATTCCGTTGGGGTCGGGGTGATCTGACTCAACACTTGTGTACGTTTGAGTTTGTTGAGTGAGTTTTATTTGTGACCTTTGATGAACTCAAGCGAGATGACTTCAAATCAAATCAAACTTTAATGTAATTCTATCAGCCGTGCAGCAGCGAGGCGGCAACTTTCAAGCAATCTGCAAAATGTCAAATTCACTAAACGCACGGTAAAATGGACAATGTCGCCAAGGCAATGTAGAACGACTGCAAAATAATAGTTGGGAGTGGGTGACAAAAAAAAAATTACAAACAGTCAAAATGAGTTCTGAGTGTCCGTGCGGGGATGGATGCACCACATCATCGGGTTTTATTCACAATAAATGGTCCCTTTATTTTTCAAAAACTCCCTGAGCATCCCTTCAACGCAGTGGTGGGCCGTCAAGGCCTTTTCTGCTAGCCTAACATAATCAAGAAATCATGATCATATTCTTTACATTGTCATTTTATATCCTAGTGTTGAATTTTTTGGTGAGAGTTTTTATCAAATCAGAATTCAGACAGCTCGTGTTGCCAGGCAGATTTCACAATACCAGTTGCACTCACTTTGAATCCAAGGCCTTCAGATTGAATCATGCGGGCGCTGTTCATTGTAAGCAAAGGGGGCTTTTACAGATGATAGACGACCCGGCTTCTCTTGAAAGGCCCGTCTTCAAAATGGCCTCGCAAGTGTATCTGCAATTAAATTCACACTTTTCCCTCCTTTGGCCATTGTGCTTTAAAAAAAAAAACAAGAATATATTTTAGATTTTCGAACGGTCGCCAGTTACGACTTTCTGTTGTGTTTATTCCGCCCCATCCAATCACAAAAAGCGCTCATCACCTTCAACGTAAGGCCAGCGTGAAGGCCTTACTGTAACCAACTCGTGATCTGATTGGCTATCGCAACTGTATATCAACTCTGAACGCTCCTTGCTTTGACAGAACAGACGCCCGCACAATTGTATCTAATGGCCTCGGACGAATAGTGCGGGCTACTTGTATTATGAAATCTGCCTGGCAACACGCGCTAGCTTAATTCTGATTGGATAAAAATTCTAACCTAAAAATTCAACACTCGGATATAAAATGACATCAATGTGAAGAACATGATCACGATTTCTTCATTATGTTAGCAGAGAAGGCCTTGACGGCCCACCCCTGCGTAAATGTAAATGCCCATATTTGGACATCCTGAATTGCGCTGTCTGTGTGTCGTCAGCAGCGGCACGTCGGTGGTGAGCGTGAGCTCAAGTGTGTGCTTCAAACTATAGTTGAACAACTGAGCGTGCGCCCTCAGTCGCGCGACTGAAACCGGTGTCGTGTTGTAATGTGTGTGCGTGGTGCGCGCCAGCGTCGTCGCCGTCTGCGCTGTAGAGGGTGAGAGCAGTACGCAATTGGACAGCACAAAACGTCACACTTGTGAGCCACTGCCGTCGGCCAAACTTTGGGAAAGTTTGGCGGCTGGTGTCAAGGCTCTGTGATTTGAGCCCGTTTAATAACATTCCACAAGCACTCAAGAGAGCGCAGCAAAGCTCGGTGGCTTCCCATCAGAGCCCTCGCGGCCCACGTTGGCCCTCCCATTCATCATCCTGACAGCACCTGACACTCGCGCTAACCGCGTCTTCTTTGCCTTTTCCTTTGAGTCCTCCTTTTCACTAACATGTCTCCTGCCGTCTCGCCGCTCCTCTCCGCTGTACGTCTCTCTCTTCTGTTGCTCTCGCTTTTGTTTTCAGCTCATCATCCGTCCTCCCGATGGATTTCATTCTTACCTGCTCCTACGTGTCTTTCTGTTGTTGGTGCCGGGGAGTTTCAAACGCCCGAGGAACAATCGAGTTGAAGAGATTTCTGGTTGTTTTGCTACAACATATCGACACGCATCGCCTCCTCAGTGAGCACGGCGCGTTTTAGGGCCTTGAGAAATTTTGGGCTGCGTGGAAAATGGAAAGCGAACATTATTTTACATTGCGAAATGTAAAGTAACAACACCACAACGCCTCGAAGTAGATACGGTATATGCGCTTCTCATAAATAATATTAATTTCTTGTATTATGCAGATTCATTAAGAGCTGTGGTGTCCAAACTATAGCCCGGGGGCCATTTGTGGCCCGCCATCCTTATTTCAGTGGCGTATACTAAAAATGACATGTGACATGGCCAACAAGGTTAGTTTAAAAAAAAAACGGGGGTACCACTACTAGGGCAGTGCAATTAATCGAAATTAAATTACGACTATTTCACTCGATCAGAAAATTGGCATCATTGTAAAAAAATATTATTGTACACTGTATATATTATTGTTTAAATAATAAAATAATACAAATTTTACAGTGTCTAATCCTATGTAGTGAGTATACTTGGATTCAAAATTTCGGTGTTCTTTTGTTTTGTGTTTGTTTGTTTATACAAGGAAACCATACTCAAACTTATACATTTGCACCTCTTTAAAAATTTATTTTGAGATCAAATAATTTTTTTCTTTAAATTGAAAAATAATTTTTTGTTTTGTGCAGAAAAAAAATCATTTGAAAAATCGGGATTTCAATTATTACTAAAATCATCGTGATTAATATTGGTTATAATCGAACAGCCTTGGCCACTACATATGTAAATCCACAACTAAAACACTGCCAAACGATAATTCCATTTCAGCTCAAATTGTTTCTTCCACATTTTGCTGTGTCAAGGTCCAATTTATGAACATAGCACGTGAATTATCCTCAAGTAACTGTTTCTTAAAATGGTCAAATTACTGTACATAATTAGCTCTTGTTTTGTCTCTGAACGTGAAGATGTACAGGTGTGGAGCTAGTCTAGTGGGACACATGGCCCTAGGCCTTCCCAAAATCGAAAAAAATAAATAAACAAACATGCTGACTATAAGGCGCTCCTGCATATAAGCCGCAGTGTTCGATGTTTTCAAAAATGAGTGGTTTCCTGCATGTACAGAACGATTTTGTACTGTGAATGCACATGACGGTACATCAACAAATTCTTATAACAGTGCCTTTTTACACGGCAACAACTTTGCTCATTAGACCAGAACAGACCCAAGAGAAAAAAAAATTGATTTATTAAGCGTATCTTCTGAACCATAGAGCGCCCCTAGTGGTGAAAGAAAAATCCACAAAAAAAACACACCATTGTATTAGCTGCATGGTTCAAAATCTAGGACAAAAGTAGCGGCTTATAGTTTGGAAAATACAGTAATTGCTTGTTTGACTGATTTGAGCATGTTTCATAAAAAATCAAAGTAAAAGAAGAGTAGGACACCTCTGATTTAGAGTCAGACAGCGAAACAAACAATTTTTTTGAAAGCCAGTATCTACCTTTCCAGGTCGTTTTAATCACTTTCCGCAAAATCCGAAGTTGTTGCTGCAGGATAAATGTGTTCATGCTTCAGGTTGTTGTTCAGATCTTTAAGGGGAGCTAAAAAGTCCCGATGGTCCACATTTAGAACGGCACTGGAACATCTCAACCAATCTACTTGTGTTCTTCGCCACCTTCACCATTTGTTGTTTTGCTCCCAGGCGTCTCAAGATAACGCATGATCCTTCCCGCGCACACGGGAAGGATGTCAACAACTACTTTCGCCTAACGTGTTGACCAGCGTGTCTTGGAGCGAGCACATCTGACGAGTCCAATGTTTGTATCTCGGCAGAAGGAAATTGCGCCGGGGAAGACGGCCATCTGCCCCGAACAGCCCGGCTCGCCGGACGTCACCTTGGAGTCGCTGAACGAGCTCAATCACAGCACCTCGAGCGCCCGCAAAGAGGCCGTCGCCGACGTCGGAAGCTTTGAGGCGTTGCGAGGCGGCAAGGCGGACGCGCCGTCCTCATCCGGGAGCTTCTCCGGCAGGGCTGGCGCTGATCCAGCCGGCTCGCTCAGTGACTCGCTTTTCATCCTGCACCAGCCAACTTTCCAATGATGTGTGACCCCAATTTTTTTTTTTGTGGGTTTCCCCATGCGGGATTATTTGGGTGTCCAACAGCGTAGATAGACCGACTGCTGCGAGTGTTCCTTCCGGCCCGCGGGGGGGCGGGAAGAATCCATTTTTTTATTTGATTGACCGCAGTCATGCGCCTCACCTGTTGATGAAGAGCCCAACAAAAAAAAAGCACTTAGAGGCGGAAAGCTCAAACCAGTAGTTTGATGGTAGCAATACATGACTCATTGCAACTTGCGGTGTCCTTTTTGGGTTTACACTGATTTTTTTTTTTTTTTTTTTGGGGGGGGGCCCAGTCAAGTCAAGGACTATCCTGGCAGTTGCTTCGGATCCTCCAGGAAATTTAATCTGCTGCTACATCTGGCCCTTCCCGTTGCACCTGGCTCAGTTTTGTTGTTAATTTAATGAGTTCTTCCAGTTTCAAAGAAGCGGACACTTGGTTTGACTTCCTTCAAATGTCTTCCTACGTGTTTTTTTTTTCATTTCCAGGTGTGACATCTCTCGGCTCACATCTTCCTGGGACAAATGTGGAAGTTACTCTTTACTTGCTAAAGTCCTCTTTAGTGCAGATTAACAGACTGTTGGTAGCTCAGGGAACAAACTGAACGCAAATCGATTGTAGCGTCAGGAAGATGTCGACTTGCATACAAACGCCACGAATAATTTGTTTCTCGCTTTCCGCGACGCAAAGTCCATCTCGTGTGTGCGGGTTTTCTGAAACGAATCCGAACCGATCCTCACCTCTCAGATGTGTGATTATTTTGTAAATAAAAGTGAAATAAGTTAATATCAGAAGGGGCATTGCTAATTCATATATGCAAAGATGCACACAAAAAAAAAATTACGCGTGTACATTTTTTATTTTTTTTGCCAATCTTTCAAATGAGCTTTTGAAAATAGCTTGTAACTTTGTCTTATTGAATTCTTTTGGCGGTTCTTGTTTGAATAGAAATCTTTATTTTGATCACAAAAAAAAAAATATTTTATTTTAAAAGACATATATGGGTCATGTTACGCCAAATTCCTATCTGGAACTTGACCAGCTGGTGCTAATCAACACAGCAGACTGTGTGTGTCGCAATTTTTTTTATGAAACTGTTGATAGTGTGTGACTGCGGAGAGCTTGTGTATTTTTCTATAGGTGTCGAGTATTTATACTCATGTTTTTTTGTACTTTTGGACTGTAGCGTGATTCACCTTTATCCTTAAACGTCCTCTTGGAAGTGGTTACCAGCAGTGTTACTTTGGTCAATCCGATTAATTATTCATTGATCTCATTCTCCCCGCGTGCAATCTTGTCTGTTACACGAATGCTCTATTTTATGTAACTCTTTCCTAAATAAATATGACCAATATTTTCTGTTGCAGCCAAGTGCGTGCACGTTTTGTCCGTTCCAACATGTGTACTCCGTCTTCCAGGAAGGAAGCAAAAGAACCCCGAAGGGCTGTGCCTGTAATCAGTTTTCTACTAACAATCTGTCAACAGGAGACGGTTTGCGCCAAGCGTGCAGAAGGATTTCCAAGTAAGCAGTCCCGTGATGCTTCATTATGCAGCCTAAATGAATGCAATTAGTTAATCTCCGTCATGGTGATTGTGCGCCATAATCTGCCTAATATGCTGCATTGATCTGCTGATGCAACAGTTTGTTCACGTGCACCTTGGTGGAAGACTTCAAGTTGCTCCTTGCGGGCTGCAAAGGGTAATAGGTCACTGAATTATCAGCGCGACTGTGATGAGTACTCTCATCTACACACACACCTTCACAATCTAATGACAAATTTGGCCTATGCCGAGCGAGCAAGAGCACAAGTATCACAATCATGGTGGATGAAGTTGATTTTTCTCTCTTATTTTAGCACTGAGTTTAATGTTCTTAAAGACAAACAGAGCAGCAAATAAAATTAGAAATATAGCCAAGCTCTAAAGTCAAACACCGCCGAAGTCAAACAAATTCAAAGAAATATTTTTGGAACGATAGCAGTCTCAAGTTGTACAAAAAAAAAAGACTTGCTGGATGTCAACTTGGTGGTCTGCATTTTGTTAAAAATCAACAAGACGAAAAGTGAGTGCACCCGAGCTTTTAGGAGGTTCCAACCTTTTTTTTTAAATATTATTATTTTTTATTTATTTATTTATTTTATTTTATTTTATTTTATTTTATTTTATTTTATTTTATTTTATTTTATTTTATTTTATTTTATTTTATTTTATTTTATTTTATTTTATGTTAAATAAATTGCTTTGCGGGCCATGTTCCCCATGCTGCGAAAAATGGACTTGTGGCCACAAATGGCCCCAGGACCCTAGTTTGGACACACGCGTACCAACGCCATTTCGAAGCTGAAGAAATTGCGCAAACGTGTCATAACTCCAGCACAAATTTCCTCAACAACGAAACCATCAGAAGTGCCGAAAAGTGTTCATGCCTGCGCTGTGCGCGCCTCCGTCACGTGGTGCTCTATAAGGCTCCCGCGCTCGACGTGCGCGTGCAGTGGCGGCCACGATCCGCGACGAGCGTGGAGGATGCTGACGAGCGCAAGCGCGAGCGTGTGTGCGCCTCATCCGTGGCGCTTCGTCCCGCTGTTCGCCTTCTGAGCAACTTTCTCCGGTCGGATGCCCTCCCGGGAGACATGCGTCTGCTCGTTTTGGCGACTCTTTTTGGAGTCCTCCTTCACGCAGGTACGTGCAGCCAATCCCTTCTCGTGAGGAGCCACGCGGGCGTGCGTGTTTAGGAATTTTATATATTTTTTTTTTGTGGTGGTCGGTGGGGAGGGGTTAAATGTCACGTGTACCACATATTCCTTCTCGATTCTAAAAAATTTAGAGAAACTTTAACGCAGCTGCATGTGTTATATTTTATTTGGCGTGACTTTTGCGCACAGTTGGAAGCCATGTGGCAGCCGCATTTGCGCAATTTGGGCACATCTGGCACGCACGACGACTTTTGAAAATGGGAACATTTATTTAGAAGATTTTATTCAAATATGCAGTCCAGAAACAAACAAAAAAAAACAGCGTTTGATTAAATTCTCCTTTTTCTTCCTTCCTTCCTCTTGTCTTCAATGCAAGCAAGCAACATTAAGATTTCTTATCAGTCTGAGCCATCCCTTCTGACTAATCGAATGCTATTTGTTCATGCTGATAAGCTGCATTTCACCTCCCGGCAAGACAGAGTCCCTCTGAAATAATAAGAAGCCGCTTGCATCCCCAATCGGATCCCAACTGACGGATGGAGCCGCTCACTCGCTTTTTGTTGCGCCCGCTTGTGTTTATCAGTCGACAACTTGGCAGATTAATGGCTTCCACCTTTCCGTAATTACACCAAAGAGCAGATGTGCTGTGTTTGGCTTGATTGATGCCGCGTCAATGATTTGGTTCACATTAGAGGAACTCATTTGAGTTGACTCTCAGGGTTCAGTGACGTTGTTATGCGTCGCACCGAATGTTTTGTCAAACAATCCCAAAAAGGCTTCTGCGTGGGGTTTGAGTTGAATGAAGACGCGTGGTCACTTTGAAGGTAAGCCAGTAAAACGATTCCCTTTGCGAGGTGGCACTTGCACATCCCTCGGGCGCTTCATCACGCTCTTTTCTGTTTGCATTGTAAATGAAACTTTACGGACCTTACGAAAGGCGGTTGTTAAAAAAACACCACTGATGTGATTTTTACGGCCTTCTCTCACTTCATGGACACTGGCATCATTATGTGCTCAGCGTCCTTTTGCAAACAGCCTCAACCGCCCTCCAGCTGGAGGTGATGTCAAGCTAGCAGTGCAGCAGAAGGAGGACTCCATTAGTTTTGTTTGGACACGGCGCCGTACCTTGTGCTTGGCCTTTGTGGACTTTGAAAACTGTGAGTGAGGGCGTTTGAGTGTGGGGGGGAAAAAAAAGGAAGGCAGGCATTCGTAGTGCTAAAGTAGGAGACAAAAGAGTCGCATGATGCTACGGATGATACAGATCATATCAAATCCCACATTTGCATATGACTTCCTTGTCTTTTTGTTTATGCCTCTTTTTTATTTTCGACATCGTGCAGGGTCACAGGAAAGCTATGAATGTCTCCCAGCTGACTTAGTTCCCGTGAAAATAAGATCACGGCTGAAAATATTATTTTTCAAGGAGAATTGGAGCCCTTAGAGGCGTTGTGACTTTTTTCCCCCAATTTTGACACGACTGCAATTTAATTAGTTGATTTTTATTCATTTCTTCATATAATCTGAGTTTGTTTTCTTACCTCGACTAGTTTTGACGTTTGTCTGCAGAAATGAAAAAAAAAAATCAACGAATTAACATTAAGAGGACAAGATGAATTTCATGACTCTATACCCGGAAGTGATGCCACCTGGATGTGATTGGATCATCATGAGGACATTTTTTAAAGCTCCTGAAGAAGATGGCATTTGCACGTCAAAGTTAGTAGAGGTAAAAAAAAAAAGAACCTCCGTTTGTCTGAAGGAATGAAAAAAAAATTATGAATTAACTCATTCACTACCAGCCGAGTTAAAAAAAAAAGGGATCTTTGACGTCTTTAGCCGTCAATGGCAGTAAATGAGAGATGAATTTCGTGACACTTCCTTCACAGGTCAATTCACACCAGTCTGGAAGATCATTTTTATTTTTGAATGTATGAGGACGCCCGTGCATCTGAGGAAAATCAAACAATCAAAACATTTACAGCACACTTTACACAATATCAGTTGAAACTAGAATAGATTTTAGCCCGAAAAAAAAATAATCCACCAAATCGTACACTGGGTTGCTCCTGCAAAAACGAGTTTGTCATCAACACGCATGCAAGAGGGGAACTTTTGCAATGTCAAAAACTGCATCCGAGTGGGGGTGGGGGGGCGGGGAGGGTGGTGGGTCCTGTATCCAGATCACAGCAAAATATACGGCTCACCCTTGAGAACATCAACTCCTTGGTGAGGAAATGAAGCGTTTCTCCTTTCCTTGATGGCTTTGCAGGAGACGGCCTTCAGATCCAGTGTTATCAGTGTGAGGAGATGAAGCACAACGACTGCTCAACGCCCGAGTACATTGTCAACTGCACCGTCAACGTGCAGGACATGTGCCAGAAGGAGGTGCTTGTCAAACCTGACGGTGAGTGGCAATTTGCGCTGCACCCTGCTGACAAAGCAACAGCTTTGCACGTCATTTGGCAGTAGGAATGACTCGTTGCGCTGGCAGAAAACTTCCTCGGTCCGTTGCAAGCCACACACGGAGCGCCCGCGGCGCTGCAATTAGTGTTCACGAGCGGCCAAAGGTGTAATGCAAAATGTAAACTGCAGTGGAACGTAGTCACAAATGTAGCAGCCAGTCAAAAAGCCTGTGGGCGGAACGGTCCGACCTTCCGACCCAGCCGGATGCCCATTTTTGGGGCGGAGGGTGCCAAATTGTAAAAAAAGGGTTCGATTAACAAAGGTTGGTGGTGGATTTTAGTCTGGCCGACAAATCGGCCATCGTGCGTGTGACGAACCGACTCGCAAAATGACAAAAATGGCCTCCAAACGCATCAAAAGCGCCACTGCCAACTGTTTGGGTATGAAAAGACGTGAGACTGCAGTGTGGCGTTCAAGCGTGTCTGTATTTCCTAATTCTGACATCACGTAAACCGCACCTCCCACCTGCTACTGGGGCATGCCATTACAAGGGGGGGGGGCAATACCACAAATTCCTATAACCACCATTAGCTGGCTAATTTATTATTCAAATCCGCTGACCTTATGATGAGCGTATTCCCCGCTGTTCTCGCTGTCTGTGATTTTGCCCCCCCCCTTGTAATCGTATGCCCCAGTAGCAGCTAGGAGGCGCGGTTTACGTGATGTCAGAATAAGGAAATACAGGCACGCTTGAACACTTTACAACGCTTTATAATTTCATTCCTTTGGCTTACAAGCGAAGCATGGAGAGTCTCTGTTGCGTAAATGCTCAAGGACTATTTTTATAATACAACTTGCAGTTTTTCCGTGTCAACTTATGCTATGCTAGGGGTGAATATACTAATGTGGGCCTTGAACAGTGCTTCTCAATTATTTTCTGTTATGCCCCCCCCCTAGCAAGAAAAAAACAATTTGCGCCCCCGCCCCACCACCACCCACTCCCCGCCGCAACTATAAATAATAGCATTTTCGTTGCAAAACAAACGGACGCCGTAGACTTAATACTCGCTGCACAAAATGGGCAAGGAGAGCACCACTGCCAACTACTGGGGTGGAGGTGCAATTACACTTTATTTTAGTACGATGGAAAAAAAATCCCAACCCCACTATTTGAGAATATTTTCCATATCACTTGCATTCGCTTGAATGGCTCGATGTGCGGCGGGTCTAAGATGACCTTACCAAGGTGGGCACAAAGAAAGTGCAAATAAAATAAGAAAACAATGATTGACTTTCATTTCAATGCCAGACTGACACGACGCGACAATGCAGCAGATGACTCCAGAGGGACTCAATTAATAATCCAACTTGTCCCCCCCGTCCCCGTCACAGGGATTCATTATCGGAAGTCGTGTGCATCGTCCGCAGCGTGCCTCATCGCCTCCTCCGGCTACCAGCAGTTCTGCACCGGGAGGCTGAACTCGGTCTGCATTTCCTGCTGCAACACGGCACTCTGCAACGGGCCCAAGAGGAAGCGTCCCGCTCACTCGACGGCAACGCCCAACCCACAGATGAGCCTCATTCTCGCTCTCCTCCTTCCGCTTCTTTCTCTGTCGCATTTCCTGCACGCCGCTTGCCTGATCTGAACCATGGGATTGGGGATGCTTTTGGTTTCTGCGCACATCCAAAAAGTACATTTTAGGGAAATCCTCAAGCCTGCCACGGGAATCTCAGTGGACACGCCTTCTCAATCGTCTTCTGTTTCTGTGGAATACCACAGAAACACGCCACCGTTGGTTTCGAGTTGATTTTGTGCGTAAAAATAAGAGGTGGACTTTTGCTGCTGTCATGGCTGCGATTATGAATTGTATGAAATGATTCATCACAAATTTCAATTTTTTTTTTTAAGCTCCGAACAAATATTGACTTGAATAATCTTGGAATTCATGTAAAAGTCCCCAAATATGAAGCATATTTTAATTCAAAGACTTTTCTAAAAGCTTCATTTGATCCTTGAATAAGACCTAAATGGATTTTTCTTCCAACCGATTCTATATTAGTGCTGTCAAGTGATTAATTTTTTTAACTAATTAATCACAAAAAATTCCATGATTAATTGCGATTAATCATATTTTTCAACTACTATTTTTTGCGATGCTTAAAACAGATATTTACTTAAATAATATCTTGGAATTGAGGCAAAGTCCCCAAATATGAACGATATTTATTTCAAAGACCGTTCGAATAGTTTTCTTTGATTCTTAAATATAATGGAGACATCTTAAGAGGCATTTTTCTTCTAAACATTCATTTCTCAAAACTGCCCACAAGATGTTGCAGCAGCATTTTGTCCAGCACTGTTGGCTTGCAAGGCCCAGTGGTAACTTGAACTCCGTGGGGTTTTTTCTGAGACGTGCTAATGACGTACAGTTAATATAATATGACACAAGATTGGCAAAGTATGCAAATTATTTTTTAGGTAAATCAAACTGAGTTAAAAAAATTTGGATTAATCACCTGAGTTACCGCTTGAATTTTGACCGCCCTTATATATATATATATATATATATATATATATATATATATATATATATATATTATATTATATTATATTATATTCAAGAGCCAGACCTGAAGAGCAACAAGTGTGAAATGATGAGTGAAGGCAACACAAGGACCATAAGCACAATTTAACTCTCACTTGAGAGCTGCTTCAGGTTGTAATTAATGTTTAGCATTAGAACAAGATCAGATTAGTATGTGATCTAATATTCATCATTTCACGATAAATGATGCTTTCATGCTCGCATGCGATTCTTTCCTCAGTATGTAAAATAGAGTCTTGGTTTGGTCCGATGCTTCAGTGTTTGAATATTATTGCGTTGTTCTGATTTGGTCTTCTATGAAGAGTGAAACTATTCTTCTGATATGAGGTGTCAATAAATTTTGCCTTGATACAGCAGGCGTGCTTTTTTTTATTGCATTCACACTTGCATGTAGTTTCAAGGGTGCTACACTTTTGATTAACTTTAAGTAGGAAATATGTTGCCATGCAGGGAACATTGTCGTTCCTTTTTGCGTTATGAATGGCTGCGCATAAGTGGGCTGTCTGGTTGGTAAAGTCCAAATGGACCTAAAGCTAATTGTACGAGAACAGGAAGGTCTCAGTCTGCATAGCCTTACTGACGAGGAAAAATAAAGTACTAATTTAATATAACCCTGCAAAAATATGCTGAGATCACCCAATTACTCTTTGATTATTTTCAGCATGTTCCTCCTCACCGACCTCCAATTTAAGTTTTTTTTTTTTTTTTCTGGATCAGTTTTAAGCGGATGCTTCATGATCAGCTCACGGTGAACTGAAATGGTAAATATAAACGCGAGGCATAAGCCACGACGACTTTGCTTTTGATCATTACAACCATCCACCAAGTACGATTTACGCCTGCTTCGTGACGAGCACTCGTGTCACAATCAAAAGACGATGAACTTGTCGGGAACTCTTGATTCGGGGGGTTGCAGAGCCGGGGGCACGATACAGCCGCCCGCTTTCACTTGATGACTCTGGCAGAGGCATCTTATTAGCACAACGACGACATTTTGAATAACGTGGGCTGGTTACATGCAAACAACCGTGCAGCTCCACTACGTCCTCAATGTGGACTCTGTTGAGGCCGAGCATAGTCAGCAGGGGCCAAGCACACCTCCGGCTGAGGTTAAAGGGCAGCAAAAGCAGCACATTATTAAAAATAATTAGAGGAAGGTGAACCTAGAGTCTAGCTTTATGATGTGCACAAAAACAAGTCACATCGGAGTTCTCGGGCGGAAACAAAACATCGTATCTCTCTTTGTACAATGGGAGGACAGCCACCTTACCAATGAGTCCATCATCTCTATTCCTTATCCCCCAGATGAAATAGCTCCTCAATTGAACACTGATCCTAAATCTACTGGCCAGGCCCTTTTAAAGGGTACTTTACTGTTACTACTTGCAATAAAATGTAGGCACACAGTAAAATAGCATCAAAGTTAAAGCAGCTCATGATGGGAAAATAATGGGAGGACGGAGGGAAGTATTCCACCGATGTGAAATAAACTGCTCGTCACCAAAATGATTCGCTTTATAGGCTACTACTCTCATTTCTCGTATACAGTACACACAGTAAGTAATGGATATATAAATGCAAAAATAAAGTATGGATTGTGCACTACTGCCCTCTAGCGTTTGCCTCCCTTCATTTTTAAATTAATTGTAGCCCCAATTTAGAAATAACAGTACCACTCCCACCTTATGTCTTAGATTGCTAAAAGAACAGACTATCTCCAATCAGAAGGGCGAATTTCCACTTTATTTGATCTTGTTGGGTGTTCACCGTGATCCACTTGTTAAAATAAACAATTATGTCATTCCTTTGCTCAGTTGGGAATCCAGTAACAGTGACAATCAACTGTATGAAGAAAAACTACAAATTTCAAGTGTTGATTTGCAAATTAAACGTACGCGTATGTGTGTTGAGAGAGAGAGAGAGAGAGAGAGATACGAAAAATGTAGTGAGAATAATATACATATAATAGTACGAAAAATGACCAGTCTGTTGCACAGATCAGCTGAAAAGTATTTGAATGTGAAAGGACTATATTGTGAAACATTATTTATTTTTAATGGTGATATGGAGCCCTCCCAGTCTTGGAATTTGATAAGTATAAATTGAGGAAAATAAAGTGAATATATTCTTGCGACTGCAGCCAAATCGAAAATTCAGGATCAGTTAGGGAAAACTGTTTTTTTGGTGCCTTTCTCCTGTTCTACTATCCAGTCCGGTGGATGGCGGTAATAATGAAACTGAACGCTAGTTTGTCAACTGCCACATAAACTACACACGAAGAAGAAATGTGTTGTATTGGCTCATGCCATACACTGGAGGTCGCTGTTTTACCCCTGACGAGTCATCGTGCATGCAAGCAAATCTCTGGGAACCCGGAAGCGCTCTTCATTTGCGGTGGCTGCTGCTTTCTTCATTGAGGGTGCGGCGACTTAAATCAGCCACGATCGGCACATCCATCCATATCGGGTGCTTGGGATATTCTCCTTGCATTTGGCTAGAAGGCGAGCGAGCATGGCTGGTCGACTGCCGGCTTGCGTTGTCGACTGTGGCACAGGGTATGTGTACAACATGCTAGCGCTATTTCGCTGCGGTTTGCAGTTAGCTTGCACGTCAATTTCCCGGCTAACGCCCTCCTCGTCTAGCACCACTTTTCTCCTTAATTTATGTCATCAAAGTTTTCAATAATTGTAATTTGGGGGAAATTGGGTACTCTAATTTATCCAGGTGTGTTTTGTTTGATACAGCTATCTTTTAAAACAGTTTTCTTTCAGTAGCTAGTGAGGCTAACGCTACTTCCTGGTTCATTGTACCCACACAAACCGCGACGTCGATATTATTTGAGGTCGATATTAATTGAGCTGTACCTACTCGTAATTTCCAACAAATGTGGAATAAGCGTATGGTGACTTACTGCCTGACTCTCTTCCTCCTCATATAGGTACACAAAGCTTGGTTATGCCGGAAATACGGAACCCCAGTTCATCATACCGTCATGTAAGTCATGAGATGAAAGAGCAACACTTCATTGACATGCATAAGCATTAAGAGTTAAATGCGGCAAATCAAGATGTATAGTACCATTCATGCACAGGGCAAATCCATATTTATGAGAAAAAAAAGAAAAATCTAGTTTGAAATCAGGATAAACCGCATAAAAAAAACTAAGAAGTATAAAGATGATAAAATGCAGTTGAAAATCACACAATAAGAGCAAGATGGTGACCTCATAGCTGTACTTTTTTGGCCAAAGTTAAAGTAACCAAAAATGTGAGTGTTTCTGTAGTTTTGTTCCTCATTTGAGGGGAAAACTTGTGATGGGGAACTGAAGCTTCACATTTGCTTCATTAACCATTTGTTGTATTTGTGCCTCCCCTCGCTGGTACTGTTGGTTTAACTAACCGGGTTTAACAAAGTCCGGACTTTCAGCTTAATTTTGAACGGCGATTGCCATCTAGAGGAGTAAAAAAAAAATACAACTGTTTCATGAAGCCCATTTGAAGCTTCATTTTACTATCACAAATACAAAAACAATATTGCTTCACTTTGTTCAGTTCTGGTTCTGGAAACTCAATATATTGGCTTGAGGGTTTGGGAAGTTTCACAGAAAACTAAGAGGTCATTCAAAGTTTGGTACACCAACGGAAATATTTTTGAATATATTTTTCAGTACACATCTTGATTTTGAGTCATGTCATAATTTAGTCTTATCCCTCATTTGGTTCAAGGTCAGACCCTTTTTTTTTTTAAAACATGCTTTGTTGTTTTTGTTTTCTCCCCTATTTCATGATTGATCAGGCATTGCAATCAAAGAGTCAGCCAAGGTTGGCGACCAGGCGCAGCGCCGGATGATGAAGGGCATTGACGATCTGGATTTTTTCATCGGTGATGAAGCCATCGATAAGCCATCGTATGCAACAAAGGCGAGATGTCATTTTGCCATTCGTAAACTATTTGGTTACACTTGTCAGCATAAGACTGACACCGTTTTCATTTTCTCTCATTTCCCAGTGGCCAATCCGACATGGGATCGTGGAAGACTGGGACCTGATGGAGAGGTTCATGGAGCAGGTCATCTTCAAGTATCTGCGGGCAGAACCTGAAGATCATTACTTCCTTTTGGTAAAGGCTCAATTCCCTCCGTTCTGTGTATCTACCCTGAACGCGTTGTTTTGTTTCATTCGATGCTAACGTGTTATGTGTCTCATCCTACAGACAGAACCGCCATTAAACACACCAGAAAACAGAGAGTACACAGCAGAGATCATGTTTGAGTCGTTTAACGTCCCAGGTCTCTACATCGCTGTTCAGGTATCAAAACCAGACTAACAACTTCATTACGGGATACTGAGAGAAGTGTGGCACGCCTTATTCCTTCGTTGTAAAGTTATATATAGTGCTATAAACTTTATTGAGGAAAAAAATATAAATGAGATAATTCACTACCCTACCTTTCACATTAGCATTTATTGTGTCTTCTCAGTCTACTGTTCTTTTCTGTGCTTTGTTTGTTGTAAAGGTGTCAAAATTGATTCATTCATCGACAACTATCGTATAATAACGCTGGTCAACACATTTTTACAAAACGTTTTCATCAGAGACAAAATAAAACTTTTCTAGATTATATTTTTGCGCTTCTTCCGAATTTGCCCTTGTTTTTGCCCAGCACATTATGGTTTTGTAATTATTAAATATGTAATTAATAAGATATTTAGTGATTAAGTTCAGCAACAACTGTTTTCTGAAAAGTAATGTCTGAACCAGTAAATTAATTCATCAGTTTCAAACAGTTTGTTGATTTCAACTTCGTTCCCTCTTGTGTGATATTGCTTGATTTTTATTTATTTATTTATTTTTAGCACTAAGTAATACCGCATAAGTGTAGTAATTGATTACTGAACAGTGATTGAGAAAAAACGTTTTTGTTTTGTTTTTTTTAATTGAATTTATACATTCCACATACTGTGGTGTAAAAATGAAGACAACAACTGCACAAGCATGTTGAATTATAGGTATACCAATTGTGTTCTTAGGCCGTCCTGGCGCTGGCAGCCTCCTGGACGTCCCGACAGGTGGGCGAGCGAACGCTGACAGGGACGGTGATCGACAGCGGTGATGGCGTCACACACGTCATCCCAGTGGTGCGTTGATTGACTGACTTCGAGCGTGACTATTTTCCCCGTCCTCATTCGATTGCCTCTTTGCGTTCCAGGCCGAAGGCTACGTCATCGGCAGCTGCATCAAACACATCCCCATCGCCGGCCGCGACATCACGTACTTCATCCAGCAGCTGTTGAGGGAACGTGAAGTGGGAATCCCTCCTGAGCAGTCGCTGGAGACTGCTAAAGCTGTTAAGGTCAGTTTGAGTGGCTCATCCTTTCGCGCATGTCACCGTGGCGCCACTGGAGGGCAGTAGAGCTGCACATTTGGCATGAAGAGAAAGGAGAAGCGACTGTACAGCGATACCTTGTGACCACGCTCGTAAGATCACGTTACTCATGTATCAATTCCATTTTCGCCAGGACGTATGGAAGCTCCCGTGTCCAACTAGTAGTCGCATTCCAGTGCTGCTTTTAATGCCGTGCGTTTCTTTGTGTCTCACTACAGGAGCGCTTCAGCTATGTCTGCCCCGACCTTGTCAAGGAGTTTAACAAATACGACACAGACGGGTCCAAGTGGATCAAGCAGTACACAGGCGTCAACGCCATCACCAAGAAAGAGTTCCTGATCGATGTGGGCTATGAGCGCTTCCTCGGGCCCGAGATCTTCTTCCACCCGGAGGTGCCGTTGGATTGCCATTCGGCCACGTGTGCATTTGCACAAGTTGGAATTGATAATCGTTTGTTCTCATGCAGTTTGCCAATCCAGATTTCACACAGCCCATCTCAGAGGTGGTGGATGAGGTCATCCAGAACTGCCCTATCGACGTCCGCCGTCCTCTCTACAAGGTACAGAGAAGAAATGCAAGCAGGACGTTACGTGCGTCTACTTTGTGTTTTTAAACATGTCAACTGTGCGCACAGAACATTGTGCTCTCCGGAGGCTCCACTATGTTCCGAGATTTTGGCAGACGTCTGCAGAGGGATCTCAAGCGGACGGTGGACGCACGGCTTAAAATCAGCGAGGAACTGAGCGGTGGCAAGCTGAAGGTGAGGAGCACAAAGATATTACTTCACAACTGTAAATATGGAAAGTTTACTGTAATTTGTACGACTTTCCTAATGAGGTTGTGTGTTTTATTTAACAAGATGGCACAGTTTGCCTTGAAACGGATTGAAGGGTTGGAGATTTAGCTAAATTAGGAGATGAAACCATTTGAACATTTAATGTCATGATTATTTTTTATTGGTTGTATCACAATAGTGAAAAAGAAATCTATAATATAACAATATATATATTTTTTGTTGGCCAGTCTGCAATTTGATAGTCATAAATGCACTTATTCAGTGTTTTTTCTTTGTTTTGGGAAACTTCATCCTCCATGTTTATGCTCTTTCAGAAACACTGTAAAACCCTGTCTAGTATAAAATGAGTGCTTTGACGCTATCTTGAGCACCTAATGTTCACCAGCTGAGCCGTGATTTTTTGTTACCTGTGCCCTCAACACATGATGGCTTTTTTATTCAACAGCATGTGGAAAAATGCGCTTTTTATTGTATATGAAAAAATAATGATGGCGTAAATTTCTGCTGAAAATGACAAAATTAATTAAATGCTGGCGGGGGGACACATTTTCATCAGTGCTACAGGCTAGTATAAGACCCAGCATAAACGCAGCTAAGACATGTCTGCCATCTACTGGTGGTTGGTGATGTTACAATGTAAAACTACAGTCGACCTCGCATATTCCCAATTTGGCACCCGGGAATTTGCATATTGGCTGATTTGTTCTCATTTATTTTTATTTTGTTCTCCCCGTTCCAAAATTCCTGCAGTTTTTTGTGGTAAATTTAGTGTAGATATTGAATGTTTGTTTTTTTGAAGATTTCTTAGGGTTTAAAAATAACCTTTTCTCCCCTTTTATTTATTTATTTTTTGAGATCTCATCAATCGCAATTCAGCAAAGTCTTGCAATTCTGTTCTATTGGTTGCCATTGTTGAGTTTTATTAATTCATTTCTTTATTGTATTGGCAGCCAAAGCCCATTGACGTGCAGGTCATCACGCATCACATGCAGCGGTACGCCGTCTGGTTCGGAGGCTCTATGTTGGCATCCACTGTGAGTATGAAATCTTTTTTTTTTTTTTTTCTCATTCCGTTTTTGCCATTTTAATATTTGGCTTTGTTTCGGCAGCCCGAGTTCTACCAAGTGTGCCACACCAAGAAAGACTATGAGGAAATCGGTCCAAGCATATGCCGTCACAACCCCGTGTTCGGGGTCATGTCCTAGGCCAGGGGAGAGCTCGTTGGGCGGAGCTGGAGGGCCGAAGGAGGAAGCGCACGTGTGGGCGGTCTCATGAGCCTTTGGCTCTCTAAAAGACCTCTTCATTCGGTTCGAGTGACAGCGGACCAAACAAACTACCAATAATGGTCACGACGTCCTCCTTCAATTAGAAGGGACGAGAAACAACTGCAATTGCGTTTCCTGCAAATAATTTAATAATCGCTGGTAAATATTTAATTAGTGCTCACAGGGTTGTAACGTGCTTACTCAGCTTGAGTCTGCTTGCACACACTTGGGTCAGCTTGTCTGTCAGGAGGCGGGACTAAATAAAGGATGAGTCATGAAATGTGCCATATTGTCCTTCAAAAAGGTGTTGGAACAAGAATACTTGCTTACGGTTACTTTCAAGTTAGAAAAAAAAGTGTGATAAAGTAGATGAAAAATAAGTCTTTCTGAGATTTGAGAGCATCATGATGACAAACGGCATACAGTCATGAATCTTTGGCCGAATCGTTCCTTTTTCCCCAGCAGGCAAAACTTCATAATCCAGCAAAAAGTTATAGTCACAGATGAACATTCAGTAGGACTTGTTGAATCTTGGTGTCATTGCTGCCATTCCAATAAAAAGCTGAGATGTTTTGACACTTTTTTTTTTTTCCTCTTGACTTTCTGCTGCGCATGTCATTCATTATATTTAGTTGTGGCATGTGCGCCTCTCCTTCCTGACACATGATGCCAGTGTTTATTTCCATCGCTCGACGGATGGGGCCGGCTCCAACGTTGGGAACACATGTAGCGGACCCGTCAACATGTCGGAGCGTTGCCACCTGAGTCCAAATGACCGCTTAAGCGTGCTTCTCTACTTTGCTTTGTTCTCCGTGGCACTGGCGCTTCTGTCCACGCTGTTTTCCTGCGCCACGGACTACTGGCTGCTGGGTTCGGCTGAGCTCTGTCATCCAGGAAGTTGGTCAAGAGAGACGGAGGTACCATATGGTATTTTACACTGCAAATTATGTTAAAAGGATTATCAAATATACAGAAATTGACTAAATTTACAATCCATACTGCACAGGTGTCCAAAGTTGTGCTAAGAAAATAAATATCTTAAATACAGCAAGACCGTGACGGAGATAGACTTTTATATATATATACAAATACGCAGACAAAATTATTTTTCATTAGCTACAATGTAAATAATACAAGAAGCTGTAATTGATGTTTCTCTTTAAAAACAACTCATTTATCTTCTTATCCCCCTACGCCCGTCTTTCAATTTTCTATGAAAAAGAGTAGGTGGCATCACTTGTGTTAAAATTTTTTTTAAAAATCCACTTTCAGCCTAAAAAAATGTTGGGGAAAATACAGCAATGTAGATTGGTGCGTTTGTGGAATATGAGTAAAGCAGGAAAATCCGTTTTGATCCATCTCAGGGGCCATTTTGCCGCTTGCTGTCGACTGAAAATGACATCACAATTGCTCAGGGTTCAGGTAACGACCAATCGCGGCTCAGCTTCAGAAAACAGGTGAGCCGTGATTGCGCCGCCACCTGAACCCTGAGCAACTGTGATGTCATTTTCAGGCAACAAAAGTCACAAAATGGCCGCTCCCTGAGATGGCTGAAAATGGGTAGATTTTGGCGCAAGGTATTATAGAATAGTCTGGTTAGAAAATCATTCAGCAGCGTCTCCGTGTTGGCACGAGAGAATGCGTCCCTTGGAGGAAAAGTTTGGACACCCATGCCTTCCTAAAATGTCCCTACGTAGCGCTAACAATTTACCACTGGTGGATGTTGTGACCCAAGGCGGCAGACAGCATTCTCTTTCATGAGGGACTGTTCTGGCGATGCTCCTTCACAGCAACATCTCCTAAATACTCTCTTTGGGATCTTTGGAGCTGTAAGATGATTTTGCACACACGCAGCATAATTTTGACTCAACGTTAACAACAAATGGTCACAATCCTGTTTTTTACTCTCCAGTGTCACATGTAAAATTGTGCCAGGCAGCGTTCCTCTTCCCGTTTCCTGCAAAGGACCCGTTTTGGGTGCAGTCACCGGACCCCCCTGCTGAACCTTCGGAACGTCACAGCGCCATTGGTGGGACTGCTCATCCTTGACGTGGTGACACACGTTCTGCCGTCAGCGTCGCTCAATGCCACTTGATCAGTTTTCAGAACATTCTGGAGCATCTTCTTCATCACGGGCGTGGCCACTGTGGTCACCGGTGGGCTCTCTGTCATCTGCACGGCCACGCTCGCTAACCACAAGCTCTACAAAGTGGGTGGAGCTCTTTTGCTTTGTGGGGGTAAGTCAAAAACTTGGGGGGAAAAAAAACACTTCATACGTCTTTGTACGTCAAAAAGAGTGTTACTCCACCACAAACCGAAATACACTTGGCCACAAAATAAACCGTCACTTAAGCTCATGATTTGTTGGTTGTGACATTTTAATGGTAGGAATACGGAGATAATAACTTAGACTTCACGGAGGAAAAACGATACGTACACTTGTAGCTTTGACCGGAACAAAAATTTGTTTACTTTGTTCGCACACTTCCTGTAGTCTCTTTCAGCGTAAGAGCGTCATGACCCTACCAAAATAAAATACAAAGACCAACAATATTCCAAAAGATACAAGGTTTTCAAAGCAATAAAACGTGAAACGGCCTCTAGTTTAATTTATCACAAAACAATTGTTTTGATCTAAAATGTTTTATGAAAGAAAAGAAAGTGTGCAAACAATAATCATATGAACTGCTGACTCACAAAATAAGTCATTTCGACCTTTCAAACAATGACACTGTGCTAGCAACAACACCAAACTAAATCGAGAAGACAAAAGTGGTTCATTCAGCAGTTTAAAAAAAATGTTACGTGTATTTTTGCTGTCCATTTCAAATAGTCCAAAAAAAAATCCAACTGTAAATGCTTTTCAAATATCAATTTAAAGTTAACAAAGATGTGGCGACAACAAGCTCACTGCGACATCATACAAAGGAGAAAAAGTAAAATGACAACAAAGAACAGTTTCACTCGTCCACAAGTAGACTATCTATTTATTTATTTATTTAAAATCAGTTTTCAACAACTGAAAACACAACCGACTGAGGGCCCTCTTGATGTGGACACGGCCAATAACCTCATGCGGATGTCACATTCCTGCCTGGAAGTTGCATCAAAAACTTGATCTTGCCCAGTATAAAAGGCAAATACTGATTATGCGCCACTCACCTTAGTTCATCTGTCCGTGTGTCCGTCAGGTGTGTGTCTGCTCGCCGTGGTGCTCATGTATGTGATGTGGGTCCAAGTGTTGGACACACTGGAGGAGTTTGCCCGAGGCCAGCAAGTGAGCGGCTGCGCATCCTTCCACTTGAGCATCCAACACGGACCGTCGTTCCTGCTGGCTCCCGTGGCCGCCTTCTTCAGCCTGCTGTCGGGCCTGCTCTTCCTCGTGATTGCACACTGCACTCGCACTTTCGGGCCGCACCGCACGGACAAAACGCCAAATTCTCCAGATCTCCAAACAGACCTGTGACTTTTGATATCTCTTTTTGTCATGTCTAAAGAAGCCGCCTGTCTTCATGTGAACTAACTAGAGGCAGATAAAAAGGCGTGTAAGTGTACAGATCTTCATTTGATGGCAAAAGGTCACGCAAGAGTGGTCCAGCTTAAAATTTACACTCTGTTTTTTTTCCATGCACGGTGTGTTACGGGTTTCTTCTTGTTTCTGTGGGAACCAGTGCAAATGTGATAGCAACAGACATTTTTCAAGACTGTTTCAAACTAGATGCTGACATTTGGGGGTGAATCCCGCAGGTCCTTTTAATCATGAGATCGGGACAGTACAGGATAAAAAGGTCACGGGAGCGGCACAGTCCATGAGGTTGAGTGTGCGACAAACAGTTTTTTTTGTGTGTTAAATGTAGCTGACCTCCAAATTGGGAGCGGTATGGGAGTGGGAGTCATGCTAACCCTAACAACCAATAGCTACAAACTAAAGTCAACTACCGTCAAGTCTACAAAAAGAGAACGTTGCATTTAAGATCAAACACTAACATGGAAAATAACATCATGCCACCAAACGCACTCTTCATCTGTCATCGAGTATTAAAATAAAACAGAGAATCCTTCTGACCTCCATCAGAGAGCGTAATTGGTATAGTCTACTTAATTTGGAGTTTTTTTTTTTTTTTCTCCCTCCTTTTTTTTTTTTTTAATCTAATGAATCGACCCACTCTTCCTTCATTATAATTGATCGATTAGATGCGACAGAAGTGCTGAAAAGAGGGGTGTCGAGCTTGAATGTGCACTCGATCCGGACATGAGAAGGATGCTCGGGTCACAGGGATGAAGATAATAAATGAGACTGTCACAATGCATTTCCTGACAGGAAGGCTACTTCATGGCGCGACCGCTAGAGGGCAGTGTTGCCACGTCATAACATTTCTTATTGGCGTCCACGCGAGCAAGGCCGTCCCAGCACGGAAATCCGCGAGCATCGAATTAAGTAAATATTATTCTTTTGATTGTATTCCACCTTCCCTTCCTCACAGAGAGACTTTATGCAGTTCGGTTTAATTAGGTTAAAGTAATGAGGGTGATCGTAAAGGATGATAGTGGGGAAACAGAAAAACACAATGTGATTGTAACTTTTGGTTGAAGTGTTAGCGCAGTATTGCAAAGTACCACAAACAGAACAGAAATTCAGAGTTCCAAAAGAAAAAAAGGAATGTGATTCTTGGTTGTATGGTGGCTGACTGGTTAGCACGGTGGCTTCACTGTGCAGAGGTTATGGGAGGCATTTTTAAAAAGCAATTTAAAAAAATTTTGTTCAAGTAGTTATTCCAATCGGAAATTTATTTTCGTGTCCTAACTCTACGCATCCTGTTTAGGTGAGTCATAAATATATGAGAGTGCTTTTCATTTTTATTTTTTAAAGCAATTTGTGAGTTCTTTGTGTGAGAAAAAATTTCATTAAAAATAATTACCTACAAGGAGTCCATTTAAAACATATTTGCGAAAGGTTGCAGCACACCCGCAGCCTTCGTGAGGCTAAGCAGCACACAGTATCCAAGGATGAAAAAGCCAATCTGCTCTGAGATCCGCCCCTTTGCTCCCCCGTCGTGTTCTGCTACCCGCAGGCCGACCCAGGGGCCTCAATTATTCAGGACTTTGCTCAACCAAGTAGAAGAATTAGCCTCCTCTGCCCATCCAAGACCTTCTCACCTCCTCTCTGACCTCAGACTGAGGCTGTGACTCAATCAGCCTGCTCACGGCTGTCCTTGCCAGACCTTTTCCATACATATGAGCGCAAGCAGCCCACCGTAATGCTCGGCTGCGCATGATTCAAACAATAGAAAGTCAAGAAATGATGAGGTGAGGGCAGATCAAATGAACACGAGTTGGAGTACATGTCTTGTGACCTCGCGTCTTACTTTGGTCACGTCCGCACCTGGTCCTGATGCCGCCTAAAAGGATGAGTCCACTTCCCGCATCATCTTTCCGTGATGGTGGAAATAGATTGTAGCGGATTGTATGTTTCTTTCATCCATGAGTGCTTTCCTCTTCTATCCTCCAAGCAGAAATATTGATTTGCACGGCAGCTCTGGAAATGATCAGGTCTTGTAGGGAGTGTCAGCGTGTATGATGTTTAGTTATGGTTATCCAGTTTTGCTCAGTTGTCCACTTTTACCATGACGTCTCATGCACGGACTTCTGAGTAGCAAAAGGCAGCCACTGGGAAACAAACAATTCCGTCATGTGGCGAAGGCGAGCAATTGAGAAAGTAGTGGAAAAGACTTGAAAGATGATTTTAGCTTTCATCCCTACAACCATACGACCATATATATTTATATTTCATTTTACATTTTTCCTAGATTAAATGTGTGACGTGTTACATGACGTAAGCTGCTTGGAAGTGGGACCCCACGGGCTTTCAACAGGTAAGTTCACTGTAAAATATATGTGGTGGACATTTCAAAATACTCTACAATGGTCCTCGAGAGCCGCTCTGCAGCCTGTTTTCCATGCCTCCCTCCTCCAACACATGTGATTCATTTGACCACGATAGTTATTGGGATTCTGCAAAGCTTGCTGATGAACTGATCATTTGAGTTAGGCGTGTTGAAGGAGAGAGACATCTAAATCAGGCTGGCTCGGCCTCTCGAGGACCGGATTTGGGCAACCCCTGTCCACGTGATCAATTAGACGGGTTGACGTGGAGCCATGTATACAGATTAGAATGGATCTGAATTGCCAAACGGAATTAAAATGGGCCATATAAACATCTCAATTGGAATAAAAAAAACAGAATCCGAATGGAATTTTATTCCGATTCATGCGAGTGGTATATTCCCTTTGCCAATTCAAACCAGCATCACGTAAACAGTTCATTCTGAATAGCGAGGCTGCATCCGGTCTGCGCATGCTCTGTCTTGACGTAAATACGTAGAGGAGTTGTCGAATACGCACTTTAAAATGGCAGATTCTTAGCAGCTAGAGCTCGTCTGCGACGCGAGAACTCGTTTTAAACTATTGATGAGTAATTTTTATCATGATCCTATAAAATGTAATAAAAGTTTTAAAACAACCGCGCATACTGTACTTAATATGTGAATGGACTCTATCTGGATAAGTCACGTGATGTTTACATCGATCGCGGAGTTCCGCACTCGGCTGTGACGCGGCTGATCCGATTAACTGCGGAAGACAACGTCACGTGATATCAGGTGACCAGAGATCTTCATTTAGAATGATTTCAATCCGAGTGACAAAAAAGTCTCCACTGAAACGCAGCTATCGAGGGACTGAGTGTTCTGTTGGCTAGATTGTGCACTTTTGATGGTGAAACACGTGCGTGTGCTTGTGCTAGCAGGCTAGTCATTTTGTGAAATGCAGTTACTCACAGATGAGCCAGGCAAACATTTTCTGCATACCTGCGACAAAATGCCTTCTACTAGCGTGATTATAGAGATTTGGCTCACAGTCTGCCCCTCTAGATTTTACTTGACAGTCTTTTTTTTCAATGTTTTCTGTAGTATTCATATATCATTTCATTTGACCTCCTCACCCAAAATTCTGATGGATTAATTTCGACTTTTTTCCCCTCCCACATGGAACGTTTTTGTAATTATTTGAGTTCAGGTCAGCAGTATAGTCACTCACTTTCTTGTGACCAGGAAATTGTCATGTGCTCACCGCAGGTGCAATGGAAACAGAGCGACCATTTCTTTTGCCCTCAAAAGCTGCAAAAATAAATAGAACATATCAAACCGCCCACACCCAGCCGCCATCCTTTCCTACTTACATTTTTTTTTCTTTTAATTGAAAAGTGTGTCATGATTAATTTTGGGGGGGATCGAGTGCAGATGTCAGGATGCCATGCGATCTCATGGCAGGTCTAAGTGAGCTAACAGGCTTTAGCAGAAAGAATCAGCGCCACTGAAAGGAGAATTAGACTAACATCGCATCGGGCCCGCCCCGTCAAATCTCAAATCTATTTTTGACACTGGTATTAATGATCAAGCTATAGCTGCTGTTGCATATTGATTCATTGGGCTTCACACTTGCATTATCTCCTATTAGGCCGTAAAAGAAGACGAGCTTAGACTGAGCCTTCAGGGGCGTTTTGCGACTCCCGTGAGAACGTTAAAGCATGTCAGACGCCACAGTTGTGAGCCAAGCCCTTTTTGTTGGTGCGCGTCGGCACACCATGCCACTTTAAGCTTTAAATTTGATTATTTTGCTGAGCGTTTTTCAATTAGCTCCCCAATCTGTTTTGTGCACATGCAAATGTGTCTTCTGAGTGAAGACGTTTTCATTTAAAAGTGCGACCTTCGCGTAAGACTGTCGGACTCGGGTGTGAGCTTGTTGGAAATCAGGGGCACAGTGGTCTGGTTGTCATGGTTACAATTATGCTCCATTCCCACAAACCAGCTCAGTTTTGTACAGAATACAGTTTCCAATACTTGGAGTTGTGACGCGTTGTTTTTTTGGCTGGTGGTTTATAAAACGAGAATCCTAATCATCTGATTTTAAGACGTCTGGCAACAAGTAGATTTATGAAAAAAAAATTAAATCACATTCCAAATATTCCCATTCACCTGAATTTAAATTTATAAAATATATCTAACATTTTTTTTCTTTCTTTTTAATCTTTGACCTCTGCTGCTGCACCTTGAGATTCAAAACATCACTCGAAGCATTAACAGTCTCCGCGGTCATGTAGGTGTGAAGAAAAAAAACAAAATAAAAACGCGAGCAACTCATCTTAACGGTCCGAAGGTGTGAAACTTCCACACCGGTGGTCATGTTTTGAGATCCTCAGAGGAGGTGGCGGTACATTAGCGAGATTTCGTGACCGGCGGCCAAATAATGAGACCTCCAACGGTGTGACAGCCATTTCACACATGGATGACATCTGTGATTGGAAAACATATGTTTATATCGATGTCTAATTATGAGGCCCGGTGGGATTGAGTCTGCGTTGTGTTGGGGACGACAAGGAGAGCATTGGCGAGAGCGTGCGCATCAACCAACATCCAGATGACTGCTCTCAATCACCTTCGGAATTATGCAGCGAGAATCCAAGACGATGTCTGTCCGGAAGTGAAGTCTCAACCTGCTTTTTTGCGAGATGACGTTTTCCGTATCACCTCCGCTGCCGGTGCAGGTGTGACACAGGTGGTGAGCTTGGAATTTTTATTGATGAGGTGTGAATATTTTTTTTGGGGGGGGGGTGGACTTTGTTACGGTGGAGGTTGGGCGTCACCTCTCTGAACACGCGAGAAAAGCGCCAGAAGGAGGGATGTGGATGTAGAAACTGGAGATTAACAGGTTTGAGGGCGAATGGGAGGGAACAGAGAGGGAGGAGGGGGAGGAGGGCGAATATGTCGGCAGTGAGAGAGGAGGAAGAGGAGGAAAAGGAGGGGGGGGGTGCGTTTGGGTGTTGAGGAAACGTCAAGGTGGACGAAATAAGAGCACGTTTTCTTTGGAAATCTCTGTGTTCCTGCTGCAGGTGGCGTTCCACGAACGCAGGGCCGGATGCCAATGCCATTAGTTCCTGAGCCCCAGGTGAATTGGCCACAGTTCCACATGATTAACCCAGATAATTGTGTGTTGATAGAAAGCATGGTCGATGGAATACAATTTTCGAGCCCCAGATTCTTGAGCAAACAGCTTGGCGGCGAGGCTTGTGATGCAGACGGCGTTCTCGCACTGAGGCTCACAAAACCCGAGGTGGAGCTTCTGAATGACAGATTAACACCGACAACAACAGAAAAAAAAAATTGTTCCTGATGGATAACCTACAGTCTGTCGTCATTAGAGGAAGTATTTAGCTTCTCGTTAAGATGCGTCCTTGTTCTCTAAAACGATTCACATTTTCATCACCAGCAGTTCTTGAAATATCTGACAAGAGCTCGTTGCAAGAAAAACCGTGAAACCAAATTCCTCGTTTCCGGCATCTCGACATTGAACTTCAGAATCAGAATCAGGATGCGCTTTATTGTCATTGGACTCAGTTTACGACGACATTGGAGAGCTCCCCTTTTCCGTGCAATATAACAAATAATATATTTAAATATATCAATTAAATTAATTAAATATTAAATAATTAAATAGAAAATTCCTTCCAAATGTGACCTATCAGAACTGAAGAAGAAGCATGCACCAGTAAACGGACCCAGCTCATGAAAATATCGCATTTCATGCATCTTTTTGAGGCCTTTTTCATTTTGTTTTTACCAAAGTAGTCATTCAAATCTTATTTTTTATTACTTGTACTTTTTTTCGGGTCCCATACACTTTAAAACACATTAGCTGACTAATTTCCTTTTCATATCCACTTTTCTTACGGGCACCCACTTCGGAGCTCACAGTGTGACGAAGTATGTGCACTAGTCTGCCACATAGCTATGTCTCACACAGTCGATACTTTACCCGGTTCGGAATGCTTCCTGGGATGGGGGAAACCCAACTTCTGTCCTTGCTTTGTCCGTCCTTTTTAAAAAAAAAAAAACCTTCTAATATTCTGTGCCCAAAATGGGCGTTCCCCCGTGTGAAGTTGATGGCCAATTGTTCTGTGTGTTGCTGAGAAGGAAAAAAAATCATCCTGATTAAAATTGTGGGTCATTATATTACGTGAAAAAGTTGGCTCAATCACTGAGGGGCTGCTTTTTTCCCCCCAAGCTAATTACCGGTACTTACGATGAAACGCGGCGGCACACTCCATACAGAAAGCTGCAAGTGATGATGACTAATTTTGGTGTGTGACTACACACTCGCTGGTGCGAATTTAGTAGAAATATTCAAAATTTCAAGTGCACGTCATGCACACGCATTTATTCCCAATTGAGGTTTTACGCTCAAGTTGGCTGATACTTCTCACGTTATTTGTACATGGCGATTGTCCTTTTCCGTTTTGTCCTGGAGGACATGAGGATGAAAAGAAGAGGACCAAGCATAGAGCCCTGGGGTTCACCTTGGGGCGGGGGGGGGCAATGGAGGAGGAGCTGCTGTTGATGTGGATGAATTGTTTCCTAACTGTGAGATTTGAGTAAAGCCATGTGAGGACATTATCTGTGAGGTTGAGGGATTGCATGCGCGAGAGTTGGTTAATGGCGTCGTGATTTGCCAGATCGTCGGAGATGTTGAGGTTCGTGCTACCGAGATTTTGGATGGCGAGACTGGTAGAGCAGATAAATCCAGAGTGTGGCCGTGGGTGTTCATGGGGAAGTTGACATGTTGAGTGAAGTTAAGGCAGTCGCGAAGGTCCTGGAATCCAGAGGCATAGATGCAATTGGTGCTGTCAACGTGGAGGTTGAAGTCGCCAAGAAGTAGAGTGGTAGGCGAGACAGGTGTGAGTTGTGTGAAGTCGGAGCTAAATGATTCGTTGACCTTGGGGAGACGGTAGAAAAGTGACCAGCGGGGATAGACCATGAAGTTTAAATGTGAATGAGTGAGTGGGTGAGTGTTGTTATGGAGTTGATTTTAAAAGTAGTCCGAGTGTTTGTGCCAAGTTTCTGTAATGAAGAGGAAGCCCATGTTATGGTCACTTATAAATTTGTGCTTTGTTGTTGAGTGAGCGGGTGTGAAAGAAAGCCAGTTTGAGGATATTCTGATGTTCGGGAGAAGCGGGTGGGGGGTGGACGGAGATTTTGATTTGGCACTTTGAAGTATTTGCTGTCATTATATGGCCGGAGGCGTCTGGCTGTCATTTATTGAATGGGGTCGATGGCAGCAGGAGGGGACAGTGACAGCTGGGGCCTGTAGGGGGAGCTCTCGTATGCGGAAGTGCTGTGAGGTGGTAAAGTAGAAGAAGAAAAAGCTGCAGGTGTTTGAATAATTATTATAGTAAATAGTCGTGTGGAGTGACAAACAGCATACTTGATATTTACTGCCAGCGTACTGCTGCCCTATTTTGGGGGTAAAAAAATGCCCCCTTAAGAGATGGACGAACCCAAGATCAGTTAAAATGGTCTATGAAGCCCATATTGTGCGTCCTGCAGTCAGTTTGGAGCCAGGTGTGCAGGCTGTGAACGCGGCTAAAAATACCCATGCCACGGTGCGGAGAAAGCGGGCCGCTTATGAAGATGGAGTTGGAAACTGAAGAAGTTTGTTGAAACTAGTTTGGGAGATTTCTGATTGGGATGCGTCAACGCAGTCAACATGGACAGCGTGTCTCTCTCGCTGCGATGGACCATTGACCAAATGCTGGATCGCGTGGGCTAGAGCTGGAGGTCGACCTGGTCTTGGCACCCGTTCGCGCCCAGGTGTCGTCCGGGTCGGCGAGGAGCAAGAGAGCTGGACCGGCGAGGTCATCGACCGAGCGAGAAGCCGGTTCGACGGCAGCAGCTAGCTGTGGCGGTGGAAGATGGAGGCTCAGGTCGTCCAGGAACCGAAGATGGAACAGCAGCTCGGCTTCGCAGATATGATGGAGTGTGGAGATTCTCTGCTTCAGCTCGGAAATCCTCTCAGCGAGGCGGGTGCATCTGCCGCAGCCGGACGAGAAGGTAGGAGGCAATGTTGTGTTGCTAATCGGGACCGTGAGGCGAGAAGTTGGTGGTGGGGCTTGCAGTTAGGGTCGACCACCACTGGCTTTCCATCGCGGAGTCCCGTGATTCGGCCTCTTGCTGGTCGCTTTTGCATCCTCGCTTGTGGTTACTGGTGCAGCCTTGTCCTGTCTGGCAGCTTGAATGAATGAATCTTGGATGAGATTGGGTCCAGAGAACTCGCTGTTGTTGGTATTGGTGGTCTTCTTGCTTCGTGTGCTAGACTTGACTTGTATTTGTCGCTGTAGCGATGAACTGTTAACTGGCCCACATGGCAATAACTTTTGCACAATGACGCTTGGTTTTTTGATTCAGTGCTGAGGGATCAAAGGTCATGGGCATAAAGACAGATTCTCATTTTATACTTTTACATGGCAATCACCTGTTTACTTGTGGACTGTTCCAGGCAAGTGTTGCTTTTTTAGCTTTCAACTTTCAGTTTTTCGTTGCCCCTGTTCCAACTTTTTGGTTAAGTGTTGCAGGTGTCAAATTCAAAAGGAAAGAATATGCCCCCCCCCACCCAAAAAAAGAAAACTTTCCGCAGTTTAAACATTGTCTTTGTAGTGTAATCAAATGAATATATGTTAAAATGCAAATATAGTTGTTTCCCCATTCAAACTATTTTTTTAACATCACAACTTCTTTGAAATTGGACTCTGTACAATGTTGACACTATACCGCAATACCACGTCTGTCCGTAAAATACACTATCGCAACTTAGTCTGAACAATCCAGCCCAAATTATATATGTTTTTAATTCTTGAGCACCACTGAATGTTTAACATGTAATTGTTACATGTTATTTGTTACATGTTATTCCTATTCTATATTCAACTTATTCTATTTTATTCCGCCCACTTTTTTTGTCACGCATCTCCATCCACATTTTTCATCCGATTCACTCCATTCCAAAAAAAATCAGACCATACATACCATTTTCTTTCTTTTTTAAAATGTTTTACCCCCCCCCCCCCCTAAAAAAAACATTAATTCCCAATGGCACATTCACCATTTCACATTTTATATGCTTCCAGTTAGAAATTCAAAACATTCAGGTCATTCATTTCACGTTCCTGTATGTCCTTTCATATTTTTCCACCTGATTCACTCTATTCATGTTTCAAAGATTCATTCATACATTCCTAATAGCACAATCACCATTTCACATTGACATGGTTCCCGTTAAATATTCAAAACATTGAGCTCATTCAACTCATCTTGAGAAATCTTGGACCGGGTCATCAACTTTGCCTCGTCTAACATCATGTTAAAATCCACCCCCAAAACATTTTTTTCAACAAAGGAAGCCTATCCAACTGAAAAGTCAGTAATAACCAAAAATGACCCAAATGTAGTGCATGTATGCTTTTTGCTACCAGATTTTGCCTGATAAAACATTTTTTCCTTTGTGTGTGACTAATCAAACAGAATCAAAAAGTTCGATTGATGATTTTCCATCAAGCACTCACAGCATACATTTCCATGATTGTCTCTCTGTACGACAGGCAATATTTCATTCATTGTTCGAATTTCCTCCATGACTTTGCAAAATTTCTCATGCTTTTCATGTATATTTGCTTTTACTTTTCCTTGACTGTTGTTGGGCTAACCATGTGTTAACGATCGTTGCCTATGACGTCACTCAGCCAGTTTGGCCATCAGGGGTTGAGGTGAACCAACTCTCGATCTTTGCATGAATATGGATGTGGATGGGCCACACACACAGCTCTCTCGTGTTTGCCGCATCTGGGCCTCCGTGACCACTTGTTTCTGGGTAGAGGAGGAGCACACGAAAGACAGCAAGTAGCCCTTAATAGCCGGTGCCAGCCTTTGAACATCCCCCACGTTGATCTGCGTTACAAAGCCTCAATGAATCGACCACTTGGCGAAGGAGGAGGTGGAACTTTACCTTTATTTTGTGCCTTTTGTGGTTACAAAAAATATTTTTGTCCTGATTAATTACTGCTGGTCAAAATGCTGTATTTTATCCAGATACCAGCTTATGAAAACTATTAAGATTCTTTTTTTTTTTAATGTGGGTCGCACGCTAGGCGTCATGACCAAACTGTCCACTAGATGTCAGCCTAATCTTGTTTCTAAAATGGCAAGTCTGCGCTTCTGAAACAATTCAAATGTGAAAGGATTTATAATTATTATTTAAAAGTAGATTTGGTGCTCTAAAAAGAACAAGGATGGAATCAGGGAAAACGTCATTTTCAGAAATTTGATTGTAAAATTTAACATGGTAAGTTTATTTGTATAGCACATTTCAGCATCAAAACATTACTGCATCATCTCACCTGAAAATGATTATTTTGGTTTGGTGAGGAGGGCTGTATTAAACATCGACAGTATAATGCACTTCACTCAAACTACAACCATAACTGCAAATAGATAAAAAAAAAAAGAAAAGAATCTCAGGCCTGGACCTTTCAGTATGGAGTTTACGTGCTCTCTGTGTGCTTCTTCCTGCTGTCCAAAAATCAGGTCCTGTATGTTATGGGGCCGGTGAAGACACTTGGCATGTGATGAAAAGTGATGTCTGATTTTTTTTTAGACTGCGATGAACCGGTGACCAGTCAAAAGAATATTCTGTGATCCATAAAACAGTTGCGATAGGCTTACACTCTTCCTTGTGACCCTCAACAGCGCAAATTGTTAAGAATATAAAAAGGAGGGATGACTTGTATGAATGAAAAAAACTGAGCATTGTCTTGTAAAGACAATTTTTGGAAACCAACTCTTGAATTGGATCTCATTTGAATGTACTTAATGTTGTGTGTGTGTGCGTGTGTGCGTGTATGTGTGTGTAGTAAAACGAGAGGGGGGGGGGGCCTGTCGTCAACAGCTTGCCATTCAGCCTAATTTATGTGGGGTAACCTTTTGTGTCAAGTCCATATGCCTGCTATGGCGACGTGCTAAGTAGCTCACTGTAAAGACAGATGGACTCGGCTGCTGCTGAAACAGAGGTGAACATCTGTATGGAAGTGATCCTCCCGCCTTGATCACATGGCAGGCCCATATGGGCGGCGTCCTCGGCACCATGTCCCTTACTGTTTGCGCGTGACCGAGTACACTACTTTGTCAAATCTTCTTTACACGACACAGAAAGTGAGTACGCGTTTTGGGTAACGGAGAGGAAGACAAAACGGGTTCACCCAGGCGAACGGGTTCACTGCTTCTCTGTCACCCCCTCGTTTTGCTGCCGTTATATGAGAATGAGAATTCTACGGTTACAACTTCAGTTATGATTACCTAATAGATTGCTGGCCATGGGGAGAAAATGAAATGCTATTACTTGAACGCGCAACTAATAATGATTGAAGTTAAAAAAAAAAAACAAGGCCGCGTTACGTTTTTTTCCTTGGGTTGCATTTTCGTGCCTGCGTCAACCACATGTTTACAATTCAAGTGGGCCTTCGTCTGTCGCAAGCCTCCCAGCTGCCGTCCGTCCGTCCCTGTTTGGGATGCACTCATTCGGTATAAAAACAACACTCCTTCCGAATGCGGATGAACCCACGTGGCGTTTACGTGTAATTTTCATTTCAGTTGCCCACTTTGCCTCAGACGAAGGAAATGTGTCAGAATCGCAGGAAATCGACATTCAGTTATGCATACAGTGCCGCCGAGCGTGTTTTACATAATTTCGCTCAGAGGGTATATAAATAGAACACTGTGTGTAATGCTGTGATCGGAATTAGGAAATTAATTCAGGGAGTTCCGATGCGATAATGTGCGGAAAGAGAGCAGACGCAACAACAACAGTAAAATGACCCATTTCAATTCCGTCTGACACAACCTTGTTTGAAATCGGCCTTTGTCATTTTAAGGGCTCAAAGTGTGCGTACGATTTGTTGTAAACGGAAATAACCTTGCGCAATATTTGGAAGTCTGTGAGGATGCCCAAACTTTTTAAATATATTTAAAAATCTCTCGTTCCGACTGGAGTGCCTTCACTTACCACTATTTGAGAGCCATTGACTTATAACATAAGTATTTAATCAAATGTTCTAAGACAAAACATGGGAATACATTTTTTTTACATTATTCACATTACATAGTGCTGGTAATAATATGAAGCAAAAGAAAAAAAAATTCACTGTTGACTTGACTATTTTGCTATTAAAACATGTTTGCTTAGCTTTCCTATCATTGTGAACTGAAAAAAAAGCTAAATTAGCAAATTCTTGCTGAGGTTGTTTTAATGCCAGTAGCTGGTGTTTTTTTTTTTTTTTTTTTTTTTTTTTTTTTTTTTTGCAATCAAAACAATTTGTAACAAATTTGCTCCCGATCATTCTTGGAACTGAAAACTATTTAATGAGGCCAAAAATGGAAAACATCTTTCCTTTTAGAATATCTGGTAAAATGTTCTCCATGTTTCTGGTGACTTTCGATCTCTCTGACTTTACTGCTCTGTCTTTTTTTTTTTTTTTTTTTTTTTTTGAAACATTTTCATTATTTGTGGAGCTTGAAAAAGTGAACAAGCATGTTTGATTCTGGAAAAATCAAAGTATTCGTAATTCGTAAGCTGGCACGACAATTTTAAGACCTATACTTCAACTTCTCAGCGAGATGCTGCTCAAATCTGTCGTTTATGAATGTGAGTCTTTTTCCTCATGTTTTTTTAGGCTGGTTAAAAAGCGTCAAAAGCCACAAACTATGTATATAAATTAAGTATTTTATTTTTGGTGAGCTGCTGAACTTGTCGCAGACGACACAGACAATCTCATCGAACCTTTCTGCTGGCACTGCGGCTGCCGTTTGAATGTTGATATATGTACTTTTATCAACCTGCACCATTTAAGTACGCCATTTGGACCTTGCCTGTCATAACACTTATCGAATAACATCCCAACAAACGATAATAAAGAACAATTAGCCGCAAAGCGCTTTTACATCTGCGGCCACTTGGCAGCAACAGACAGTTGTTTGATGGGCATGCAGGGGCCTTTGATTTTTAATTGTAATTGTAATCCTCTCCACTTGAGAACGTGGAAATGCGTTGTTTGAACCCCCCCCCCCCCACGGGCACCTCCACCCTTCATCTCATCACCCCCGCCGCCACCTCCTTTCAGCCGCTGCCCACTTCTG
The DNA here is from genome assembly GCF_059441095.1 of Idiotropiscis lumnitzeri. Taxonomy (NCBI): domain Eukaryota; kingdom Metazoa; phylum Chordata; class Actinopteri; order Syngnathiformes; family Syngnathidae; genus Idiotropiscis; species Idiotropiscis lumnitzeri. The sequence continues at coordinate 3,162,430 of NC_142393.1, forward strand.
CTGCAACATTAAAAGGTGTAATCCCAGTGAAATGGAAATCACAGTTCTCCAAAACAAATTGGGCCCAAAGATAACAGGGCTGACGCTCCATCAATAAGGCATCACAGAGGCCCGGCCGCTTTGCCTTTCATACATATATTTCCTTTTCCAGGCTAAATTGCAGCCGGGACGCTGTCGGCGCTAATGGCGGCCTGTCAGCGGGGCCAGCGTGATTACAAGGTGGAGGGTAAACAATTCCGTGCATCTGCCGCCGACGGATGGAATGGCGGACGTTCATCAGGATTCACGGCGCAGGTTTAAACCAAGCGCTCTGGCCTGATCATTTTGTTGATCTCTGCCTCAGCGTTGGTGATTTCTCCCACGCTTCCTGATGGCATTCCTCCAACAAAGGTTGTCTGGAAGCGTTCCAAAGAAATAAAATAGCCGCACCTGAGTAACTCTCACGAGACGGGTGGATGGCAAGGCCGAGCAAAGGAATTGTGGGAAAGTGCCGAGTGATTTGACACCTCGCGACCGGTTTGCATACAATGCGATGCGCTTGTATGTCTGTAATAAAATAAGCGTCCTATGTTGAAGGTGCATCTTCAAGGAGCTCGACCGGGCAACTTGTCTTTGCCACTCAGGAGCAACAAATTGGATCCAAATCATGCTTGTCGAGCTGAAAAAGCGCGGCGGTGAGAAGGGCGGGCTCGCATGATGGATCCATTACAGCCCGCTTGCATGCCGTCCTGACTCCTGATGGTAAAGATTCTTGCAGGGCCACGCGGGCTTTCGGCAACAATCGGCTGCATTGTTTGGGCTTGAAAAACGGCGAGATTGCAAATGGAATCCTGCGGAGGGAGACAAAAGATGAGGAGATCATTTTGTGCAACTGGACTCTGGAGTTAGAGGCCCTTTTAGTCACGTTAATTGATATCATCCTCAATTTGTTCCGTACACTCGCCCGATCATTGCAGCCTGCAGGAAGGGCCGTCCTGAAGAGTTGATGCACGGAAAATGAGACTTGAAACTAAAGTGATGAGGGTTTCCTTTCTTGCCACTCGGACACTCTCATCTTACGGGCTTGCTTTTCGCTGCCGTCTCTGAAATCCGATGCCGTCCAAATGTCCCAATTACGCCTGCACTTCTTGTCCTTTTGTACTTGGAAATTTTTTTTTTGCCTCTTTTCTCTTTAATGCGAGTACAAAGGTACCGTATTTTTCGTACATAAAGCCGCTACTTTTTCCCTAGATTTTGAACCATGCGGCTAATACAAAAGTGCGGCTTTTCTGTGGATTTTGTTCACCACTAGGGGCGCTCTTGAGTTCAGAAAATACGCTAAATAAATCCCGTTTTTTTAATTTTATTTTTTCTTTCCTCTTGGGTCTGTTCTGTTTTAATGAGCAAAGTTGTTGCCGTGTTAAAAGGCACCGTTTAAACGAACAATTTTTAAGTGCATTCACAGTACAAAATCGTACATGCAGTAAACAATTAATTTTTTCCAACATAGAAAACTGCGGCCTATAGTCTGGTGCGGCTTGTACATCAATTTTTTTCCCGAAAATGCGTTGCTGCGTCTTATATACAGGTGTGCCATATGGTCCAGAAAGACGACACTGCAAAGATGCCCAAGATGACAAGCGGATGTTATGCGTGTTGAAAGCCGCTAGTTGGACGTGACAAGTATGGATATTACAGTTGAGCTTCTATTGTGTAAGGGACTTTTCCATGCCCAATCCTCCAACAACATCTATTTGTGCGTTTGTCTTGGGTGGTCTGTGCGACACGTGCGCCGCCAGCCACCGCCCCACCCTCAGTGAAACAAAGTGCCAGTTTGTTTGTTCAAGGTCTTGCAAAAGTGAGGCTGCCATCCTCTCACTGTGTTCTTTGTCTCTCTGTGACTTTAACCCCCTCCCACTTCCGTCGCTTTCAAGCTAGTGGAGCTCTCCAAGCTGCCCGCAGCTTCACATGCATCCTGCCCGCTTGGCTGTCACAAGGCGAGATGGGTGCCATTCAACCCAATTAGCGAAATCCGCTCTGATGTTGGGACGAGAGGCGGAAGGAGGTACAAAAAAAAAAAGAAAAACACAACACGAGCGAAATCACATTTTTATTTCGCCCCTTTCCGTCATCTGCCAATTTCACTGGAAGTAAGAGAGTGGCAGCAATTAATGACGGTGGGCCGGAGGCGTCACCAGCGCTGGCAGAGGAGCAGCATGTTTCAAGCGTCGGGTGGCATCATGCGAGCTCGGCTTCTTTATCGAGGCTAAAGCAAATGAAATGAGACTAATAGGGAACTCGTTTGCAGCCGCTGATTAAAAGGCCTAGAAGCTCCTGAGGCATCGCCCTCGTGTAGGTTTGGGTCGGCGTCTCTGGGCCTTCATGTTGCTCCTTTAATGTCATTTCGGACATCAGCACGTCTGTCTCCCTGAGGTCATCCTTCTTCAGACTCTTTGGGTTTGTCTGCTGCGCAGCAAATGCAGGCTAGGAAATCTACACTTTCCTTTGGGGTGTTAATTAAGGGTCGCATCCAAAATTAATCAGCAAATTCACTAGGGCGAAGGGCGATGTGTCTGAAGGCCTGGAAACAAGGTCCGCCGAGCCCACGGAGAAAGAAGCCCTCGGCTATGGCCAGGCGGAAAAACAAGTGCACAGACGGCGATGTGACACAAAAATTCATGTAAGTATAAAATTTTACACTCATTTTCCTTGTCAGCTTGTCACAATGAATTATAAAGGTTGATTCGCTTATTCGGCTACAGGAGATCCCACACGCCCGCCTGTCTGAACACCGTCATATGGTCTATGTCTACTTTTTTGGGGGGGGCTCCGTGCTACGTGGCTTTTCTTTAGGAAGGTGCTCATCCTCCGTTGCTTTCAATGCACGGCCGCGGGACCCTTGTAACTTTTTATTTTTGAGGTGGCATGCCTTTTTTCCCCACTTCTGACCTTGAGCAAGTTTCTTTTTGAGGAGATGCAACTCAGTCGTTGCTTTTACTCACCTGTTTTCATCTCATCACATAAATAGATAACTCCGTTTTTTTTGTCTTGCAATTGAGATTTATTTTTTTATTTTTTTGGTACCATACTGTAATTAGCACAGTGCCTGCAGGCTATTTGTGACCTTTCTGTGTGATATGTAAATAGCTGGTTGCTTCCCTCCCTCGGACTACCCCCCACCCCAGCGCAACCCCAACCCGAGCCTCTTGCTCATCCTGACAAGATGAGTGCAGTCGGAGTGGGCCAGCGCTGGCGTGTGGATGGATGTCAACACTCGCGGCGTGTTTGGCAGCGGCCGCGCTAGTGTCGGGGAGCGAGGTGTTCGGGAACGTTGTGATTGACAGCTGCCAGGTGTGACACTGGCAGCCTGATGCAGTGCGCGGCAACTGTCAACTGTCACTTCCCCTCGCGTCACCGCCTAAACGCCACCTCCTGAGCCCGCTCGCACAGCCTGCCTGCCATGGCCTGAGCTCGGGAACTTTGGAGAGGCCTCGGCCGCTTGGAACTTTTTTTTTTTTTTTTTTTGAGCTATTTAAAACAAAGCAATACAAAAATGTGAACGTTTTATATTTTCTTAAGGGAGTAATAAGAACAATCAATTTTTAAGATGTTTGATCCCCACGACCCTGTTCAGGATAAGCGGTGTTGAAAATGGATAAATGGATCGATGCTTAATGATTTAAAAAAAATAAATAAATAAAATAAATAAATAAATAAAAGATGGCAAAAATCAGGGATTTTTTTTTCTTTTTCAAGAAATAGCGCTAAGGTTTGGGCACATTGAATCAACTGTATTTTGAGATTGTTTTGTGTTATTTTATTGCCTGCAGATATTTTAGTAAATATAAACTGTTTTCTTTCCAGCGCCTTCTTTTGTTGCAACAGTAAACATTTATTTGCGTTCCAAAAAAAACATGATTTACTGACTTTCATTTGAAATGGCATCTATGGCCTGTCCTTAAAAGTATTTATCTGCGACCTCAATATGCTCTGCCGATTTTTTTTTTTTAATTTATAAATTTTTTTCAGTTCGAGGCAGTATTTTAAGCCCCTATCACACTGAGCGGTGAACATTTGCAACTGCTGGCAAAGGGAGCAAAATACGTGTTCACGTTCGGGTCACAGATGTTTTGCAAAACCGTTTTAGTGGTTTTCCTTGTCGCAAGAAATTTTGAAAATGTTCAAAATTCCCTTTCCACAAGAAAAATACAGGCAAACGTCTGGTGACTGTTTGGTGAACATTTGCGACCTTGAACGAACGCAACCTTCGCAAACGCTTGCAAACAGTTCCAATGTGGTACCAACAACAGACAAATGTGAGCTTTTATTTTATTTATTTATTTTTAGTATTTTCGGGACGGGCGAGCCCCATGCAAGCTCTCTTTCCGTGCTTGCAGCCTTCGTATGAGGTCAAGGTCAAACGGATCGCTCACCACCCATGCAGGTGCATTCACCTCTTGCATGCTCGTCAGCTCCCGAGCGTCTCGAAATAAAATTAGTTTTCAAGTGCATCACAAAAGAGAATGTAACCTTTTTTTTTTTTGGTCTTCTCTGGCTGCTCATCGTGAGATACCTTCTGTGGTGCTGAGCCACACCGAAACAGATCACGTCTTCTTTAGCTTCCGAGGTCATCTTTTGAGAAGACAAACGCAGCGATAGCTGTCGGGCATTTCACAGTCTCCGGTGAAAATATGCAACAGCATTCATTGATTTAGCACTTATGCATAACGTGTATGTCGTGGACAGCGGTGTGTTTCGAGGCTGTGGTGGTCCCTAGAGGGTCCACAACAGTATTTAAAAACTTGAAAGTGCGTAATTGCTGATCAGAGAGTGTGCAATATTTGCAGCGTAAAAAGACTTCTTTCATTCGGCACGGAGAAGAAAAAGAAATCCTACACGTCTGGTTTCATATGAGTTCAGTGGACCAACATGACAGCCGAGCGGAGATACCTCCTCCTTTTTTTGAGTACTGAGCAGGCTTGGTTGTCATGTAGTGTCGGCGAACAACAAGACATTCTGTGATTCCGATCTGGCACTGTGACCTCTGAAGGGAGTGGGGGGGGGGGCACCCACAGGCTCTCTGTGTCCACCTCACCCCGACCACAATGGCTAGCAGGAATGGAACATCAACATCACCCCCCCATGCTGCCCACTCTATACTCAGCACCTGCTCGGCCCCCTCCCCGCACCCCCCCCCCCAGAGTGGCGTCCCTGACCGGGGCCAGGCCACGACGCATTCCGGCCCGACACTGATGCGAGGTGACCGTACTCGCTGGTTCACACGGCCCCCGCAGTGGCGTCAGGGTGGCAGCCAACGTGAAGGTGGCCCGCGGAAAGGCAGGAAGTGAATGAGGAGAATGAAGGGCACAAACAGCCCAAAGCGAGAACAAGTGGATGACAGCGGCCGCCAAAGACACTTGAAAGTAATCAAAACGAAAGACTGCGCAGTTGTTGTGAGTTCTCGCAAAGGACGTGTCACTTTTTATTTGTTACCTGCTTTTTAAGCGCACATACTCGCTCGTCTTAGTTCATGTGCTTCAGAGATAAATTTACCGTTTTCCAGTCTAGAAGCTGCTACTTTTTTCCTAGAATTTTGAACGATGCGGCTAATACAATGGTGCAGCTTTTTAGGGATTTTTCTTTCACCACTAGGGGCGCTCTTTAGTTCAGAAAATACACTAAATAAATCTGAATTTTTTTTCTCTTGGGTCTGTTCTGTTTTGATGAGCAAACTTGTTGCCATGTTAAAAGGCACTGTTTTAACTGTTTATGTGCATCCACAGTACAAAATCGTTCTGTACATGCACAAAACAACTCTTTTTTTTTCAACATAGAAAACTGCGGCTTATAGTCTGATGCGGCTTGTAGGGCATTTTTTTATTTTTTTTTGCTGTGGCTTATATACAAGTGTGCCTTATGGCCTGGAAAATATGGTTGCCCCGTCAAAGCTGCAAAGATGGAGATAAATACTGGAGAAGCATAAAGCATAATAGTTGTTGGAAATAATCACAGTCTCTCACTCGTCGTTGCTCTCGGTCGGATTCTGTCACCCCAGCAGACATTTCACTTCCGCTGCGATGTGACGACAGTTAGCGTGTGCTCTGCGGAAAGTGCTAATTGATGAAAGAATAACCTTCTAGTAGAACCTTATTAGCCATCCTCTGTGCAGGCTCACTGCCTAAACTGGAAGGCCTGAGCTCATTCATTTCATTTGGAGCGTCTCCACAGCTCAGCAGGTGAGCGAGCGCGGCCTCTTTTGTGTGTGCGTGCGTGTGTGTGTGTGTGTGTGTGTGAGGCTGCCGATGCTTTGGGTCACATCATTTGTGTCCTTCCACCCCATTGACCCGGCAGCAGCGCCAAATATTTCCCAGCTCGCGCCCCCCCCTTCCACTCTCCCCCCCGCTAGGGCTTGTCGCCAAAAGAACTCCTAATTATCTCTGAATAGCAATTTTATCGAACCCTAATTTGTGGTAATGAATTGTGAAAGGTGGCGACGCCGCTCCCCCAGCCGAGACACATTTGCGAAGTGTTCAGAGTCGGTAACCAGCCATGTTCGGGCTTTACCTTAATGACGAGCAATGAGAAGATTGTCATATGTGAGGTTGTCACTTTCAACATTGCTCGTTGATTATGTTTTGTTCGCTCATTGGGGGGCTAGAATTGTTTAACAAAACACACGCATACTTCCCAAACCCACAAAAAATATCCTCAGAACTCAATTGTATTAATTTAAGTCCTTCAAAGATGATCTGAATCCGACCTTAGCTCGAGCTTTGCTGCCTTGATGGGACCGCCGTGTCGCTGTGATCGGAAGGGCTCGACCACCTGCAAATGTGTTTTTCGTTTAGATGCATCACAATGCGTAGATTTGCAGGTTAGGATAGAACAGCCCCCCCACCCCATGCCCTCCTCCCTCGTCACAATGTGGTGCAATACCAGCTGGTCGGCGTTTGACACCGGCACCGCTGAGCTCAAATGCTTGATTACAATTCACCAATACGATCTGGTATCAGGGAAAGGCTTAAGGGGTAAGACGGCTGCAACAATATCATTTATTTCTTTTCTTGTTCCCTTGCATCTCCGCTTTTGGGGGAGCACAGTCGGCAAAGCCTTTTATTAAACACACTTTTTTGTTTGTTTTTCACCCTCTTTCAGAAGGATTTGCTTTATTTCATTTTAAGAGGAGGCTAGAAATATTTACAAGCTTTAAAAAAAAAAAAAAAAAGTGGCCACATTGACATTTAGGGGCCGTGACAATAATGATTCAAATGCATGCCGTTTATTCATATTTTGCAAATATATTCATCTGCATCAAGTGCACTTGCAATTAAGTTTCATATTAATGGTGACAGGGAAAAAAAAAGCCAAGGGGACTGTGTAAATCAACATTTTTTTTAATGAGATATATTAAAATAAGTGTACTCTAATTGAGGTTGCACCCTTCATAAAATTCAAATTTGGAAATGATGAAAAACACATCACGAAGCCCATCTTCATTTTATTTTGTCAGTTATCATTTTACACTTAATTTGCATTTATATTTTACATTTTAGTTTGTTAAAACTCCAAACAAAACAGAATAATTATTAAAAAAAAAAAAAGAATTCCAGATTTGATATTGTTAATAAAATGTTTGCAATTAAAATTGTAATTACAATGCACTGCCTTTATGATGAGGACAATTTGGGTGAAATAAGATACCCTTCCTTAAAAAAGAAAAAAAAAAATCTTCAAATCATTTAGGATATATTGCCTTTTCCTTTTCGGTCTGTTTTGTTTTTAATTAGGTGAATGTTAAAAAAAAAAAAGAAATCTGAACTCAAAATGTGTTGAATTCTAACTTTAAACAGTGACTCATTTAATGATGCTGCTAAAATTATTAATAATAAATAATTATAATTTATAGTTAATAATTCTACTTGTCCTATTAGCGATGATACTTTTAATAATAAACGCAATTCATGTATTTCCATTTAAATACTAATCACAAAACTTTGCTAACGTTGACCAAGTGCAAGAACGAAACAAACAAAAGAAATTGAAATAATGAAGCCAAATATGGAGTTTTTTTATTCATTTTATTTATTTTTTTGGGGGTGGTGCATCATGCAGGCTAGTGGCCTGTGAGAACTGTGATCTCCTTGCACGGTGAGTGTGATGTGGGCAGAGGTGCGCCTGGCCGCCCGCCCACGCCACTGGCGCTCGTGCCCATGCAGGAGTCACATCTCCACCACCATCATTAGTCATTCAGCTCCTTAGTTTTGTTTGCTTCCCCCTCTGGCTCTTAATTAATGCTTAATCGAAACTGCTGAACTGAGCTGGTAGGAAATTCATGAATATTAAAATTGACTCCTGACGTTTTTTTTTTTTTTCCTCGCTTTGTTTTTTTTTTTTTTCCAGCTTTTGGCTTGTCGACTAACATCCAGGCGTCATGTTTCCTTAGCACTTTTCAGCTGTTACAAGGATAGAAGGCGGATGTATTTTTTAAATTCCAAACCATCCTTGTTATTATTATTTTCTTGTGTTGTGTTTTGAGAGTGGCCTGAAAGTGAAGGACGGACAAACAATACAACATGATGACAATTTTTCATCAGTGCGACTCGGTGGCCACGTAGGACCACGCAATTCCTAACCAGATGTACGACAACAATTTTAAATATAGTCAAAATAGGACCAGGCTTATATTTATTTTGCCATAATGCATTATTCAGTGCATGTAAAAAAAAATCCACACTTCAACAACAAAGGATTTGTACTTGAAGCAAACAACAAAATGACCACATACTTCAATCTAAAATTACAATTCAAGGACAGCACAAAACTGCTGAACAGCAAACCAACATTAAGTGCGTGAACTTTTTTTCACATTTTCCCCACAAAAATCCATCAGCTGCTGTTTGTCTTGTGCGTGATTATAAATATGCAAAAGAAAATAATTCGGCCTACTCATGTCTGGTATCGAGTGTTAAATGGGATATTACAACATCAAACCACAAAGTACAATCCCATGATTCCCGAGAGACGGGGCCGAATAAAATTGAAAAGCACTTTAGGGGGAACACTCATAAACCTTCACTATATATTATCCACAAAAAGAGAGAAAATTTGCTACCCGCCCCAACAAAACAATTAATTAATTAATTAATTAATTAAATAATGTATTTATTTAATTAATTAATTAATTAATCAATTAAATGTATTTATTTATTTAATTTATTTTTATTTTATTTATTTATTTATATTTTTATTATTTAGGGAAAAAAATCTGCAAATGGTGTTGAGTCCTGTTGTAGAAGAAAGATGAAATAATAATAATACCTCCACAATATCAAGTGTTTATTTATTTATTATTTTTTTAATTACTCATTGGGCCACCCAGGTTGGAGTCCAAGTGGCAGCAGGCTGCCAATGGCCAAATATGCCCAATACAGCCGCCATGTGTGAGGAGGGCCTTTCATGGACACTATCTAAAGCTTTGTGAGACTTCAAGGAAAGGTCACTCGAACTTGTGTTGATTGTCATTTCGCTAGCCGTAACATACTTCTTTTATCCAAACATATGAGCACACGCAAAATAAACTCTTGTTTGTTTCCATGTCAACATGGCAGGAAAGCCACACTGAAATGGTCTTGACAGTTTCTGCAAAGGTCTTCAAATGCAACTTGACTTCTGATTTATAAAAGCGAGCGTGTTGTCAGTGGTATTTGCATAATGAGGTCGGCTTCATTTCCGCCAGCCACGTTTTTGACAAAAAAGTGGCAGCGGCAAGGAGTGAAAGATGTCGATAGAAATCAAGCAGGAGAGGCGCAGCCACCGGATCCATCAAAGAGTCGGCGAAGGGAACAAATTCGCTTTGGCAAAGAAACGAGGCGCTGATGCTGCTGTGACGGTTGGTGAGCATGGCAGAAAAAGGACGCAGGGGCCTTCTGCCCTGAGCTACAGCCGTGACTTTGAACGCACCGGCGAGGAGTTAAAGGACCGCAGGAAAAACACAAATAGAGCTTTCTCTGATAGGTTGACAAACATGACTGAACTGACGCTAATGCCATGTAGCTCTTTTGCTCTAATTGTTGATTCAATTTGCTAATGACTAATTTGATTTAAGTGGCAGCCACATCTCCATGAACAGGACACGGAGAGCAGGAACAAAAAAAAAAAAAATGGACTCGAGGTGGCGTGATGGCTTGTCACGCAAAGGCTGCTCGCCTATGAATATTCCATGAGAGTTCACACTTAATTGTTTCTGATTTGTTTATTTTTTTTTTTCCAATACAGTGCTTTGGCGCACACTCCCTCAGCCCCTGCGTTGACACCCCTGTGCACCCCCACGTCGTGACCACCCCCCACGCACCCGCACCCTCTCGTCACCATCCCCCACATTTTCGCAAGTGCTACTCACATCTGTCAAACGCAGCAATGAAGGACGTTTAGAAGTTGCTGGATCCCGTCAACAAGGACTTGACCCAGATGGGTTTTTAGGGGCCGACGCAGAGGGAAAAAAAAATGCAGATTAATCGTCCGATTCATTTAAAAAAATATATGATGCATAAAATAGTATTTTAGTTTTAGTTTTCATTTTAGTGGGCTTCGATTCTATGCGGATTTTCCTAATTCGAGGGCCAGACTGGTGCCAATTCCCTACGTTATAGCGGGGGTCATATGCAAGCATATTGTTAAAAAAAATAAAATAAAATTTGTATATTTCTATATTTTCCATTATTGCATTTTTCATTCAAATTTATTTTTTTTCTTTTGGTCATAAATAAATATTTTGCATAGGGCAACTAAAAATAAATCAAGAAATACAAATATCCAGTTTCAGGGGAAAAAAAAAATTGAGATCCGAAAACATTGTCATGTTTGTATTAACAGTAGAAGATATGTGCTGCCCTGTTTTTTTTAACTCACAAACCATGTCTTCAGATTGTGTGTAAACTGCGCCATCCAGGTCATTTTTTTCCCCTCACAATTCTTGTCGTAATTTACCTGCGCGCTGAAGACCTGCTTGTAAAACTTGACTTTATAATAAACGACCATAACGTCCAAAGAATGACCTTGTCAATAAATGTCATTGTATATATTTAAGAATACGAGGAGATGGTATCGAAATCTGTCTCATATACGTCTGCTGTCAATGCTTTGAGTGCGTCAAGTAAAAATTTTTGGCCCACGTTTGAATGGCCATAATTGGTCAATTTAATCGGCCGGCCAATTAATTAATCTAATTAATTCTGGCCCTACTGTCAACAACAACAACTTTGCCCCCTTCTTGCCATATTGTCTCAACAAAGGAGCCCCAAACAAAATGACCCCCGGAGACCCAAGTCATGCGTGAGCCTGAACTCGGAAGTTGGCTGTAAACTCCCTTTTTTTGTCTTCGGCTCTGGAAAGTGAGCGAAAGAATGTTGACGACGAAAGCACTTACCCACATGAAAGTTGCTCCATCCTCAGCCCGCCGTTTGCAAGCAGCGTTCTTCTCCCTCCGATTCATCGGTGGACTTTTATCCTCTCTGAACGGCATGACTTGCAAATGGCACCGTGATACTGAACGAGATTGACATGTAAACACGTAACTGGAGAATATTTCATATCTGGGCTATTACGCCTCTCTGATCTGCCCAGGCCTGTGAATGTGTTGCTATGGCGATTATGAATAAATATGGACTTCTATTTATGTATGAATCCCTCTGTGTGGACAGTGACCGGCTGTTCATGTATCCACGTCTTAATTCACACGTGTGCCAAGTTGTTGAATCGGGACGTGGCAACTGTGAAGAAACAAAAGCTAACTCTTTGTTTCGTCAAGTTCTCAGCATCTTTCCCCACCGTTGTATTTGTTCGCTTTATGCAAAGCCGGGCGCGTGACAGTCCAGGCCGCTTTGTATTAGTGCTGATAAATAAACATTATTTCAAACAAACGTCAGGACCCGTTAAGTCTACCCGGTGTGGTTCAGTAGCCGTGCCAACCCAGGGCATCGAATATTTAATTATTGCACCCAGTGCATAATATATAAAAAAAAAGTCAATTTGCAGACAAACAGCCGTCTGCAGAGGACAATTGCATTTCTAATATCGCCACGTGAGATCGCGATGCCTCGGAGGGCCGCCGCCGCCGACGAAGGCTGCTCCTTTGCATCGACTTGTCCTGACTAATTACGTGCTTAACCCTGCACTGGCAAGCTCGTTTTCCATTCAAATTTATGGGGACCTGCCGGATACGTGCGCACACGTGACGGCCGAGAGCTGTCTTCCAGAATTGCGAGGGCTCGTGAAGGAGCACGGCCTCGTTGTTGACTTTTGACCGCCGACATACTGACGACGGTCACAGAAAGACGTCGTGACGTTGTTGTTGTTCGGCAATGTTGGATTTGCATTGCTTTGCTACTTAATGCAAATGCATGTTTTCATATTAGCACATTGTGGTTGCAATTTTCTGATCTTGTTGCTTGTGGAATAAATAATTATGCGTGCTGTCAATATTTACATTTCCACTGTTTAATTTCATTCTAATGGAGGTCCCCGGGCAATATGAGACGCAACTAATAGAAGAGGAATGATTAAAGCTTTGCCCGTAATAAGCCGACTGGAACACAAGTTGCTGTAGTCTAATCTGATGTAGCATTTCTGTGTTTACAGCAACATGAATCACTTTGCTTGTTGATTTCATTTCTTGACGTTATTTTTCTCTTTAAAGGACAGCTTCCCGATGGCAAAATGAAAATCTTAAAAAAAAGACTCATGGGATGTGTGGGAAGCAACTTGGACTTGATGTTCCCATTGTGTGTCGTGTCGTGTACGTGCTTGGCATGCAGCACCGGGCCGGGTCAGAGCCGCTTAGTTCCGATCTGTTGGGTGACCTGCCTGAGCCTTGCTGGCCTTGCTGACCCGTGTGATTTCATTACAGAGAGCTAAGGTGCACCGCCTCTGGAAACACACAGCACATGTGCACAGATCCTTGCTGAGGACATTTTTGCTACCCGACTTCAGTTTTCTGGTGCAGAACTTTTTCTTATTTATTTATTTATTTTTATTAAACTCACAAAAAAACACGATTCCTCCTGCACATGAGTGACATTAAACGCTGACTTCAATGCAATTAATAAAGCTAATACTGATTTTAGTGGACTGTAAATTTGTACCATTAAATGGCCAGGCCACGTCATCATACTCCAGTGACGAAGCATCTATAAAATATTCCACGGTGATAAAACATGGTTCCATTACGTGGGGAGCTGCACTCACAAAGTGAATCACAAGAAGCAGCGTTTTTGCGTGTGAGAAAGATTTTAGTGTAGATACTTTGCGCTCGACCACTAGATGGCGATCTAGGTTAAAGCAGAGTGACCAGTTTAGTGGCAGCATGTGCAATTCAAATGCAATATGCAACAGCCCCAAAAAACAAAAAACGAGGGTTTCCACCAAGCAACGCTGCCTCCCGGAGTGCCATGTCTGTAGTTTGGATAGAGTTGTTTTTTTTTTATTTAATTGTTTTTATTTTTTTTAACCGCACGCCACGCAAATGGATCGACAACAAATTGGGTTATTTCTCACCACGTTACATTCACTTTTCGCAAAGTTTTATTTACTTATTTTTTGGGGTATTTATTATTATCATATAATATTTATTTATTTATTTACTAATAGTTGTGGTAGTGATAGTACTGTGTATACTTAATTTGCCGTGTGGCGGTCTTTTAATCTTGTCAAAATCAACAATGAAAAGTTAAGTAAAGAGATGTAGAGTGAACTTTCATCTTTCTCTACAAGAAAACCAAAACGTACTTATGCAAGACCACAGCACAGACATAATTGTAAACATCCTCCGGAATCAATCTAAATTGATAAAATAATTAAAAATAACAAAGTTAAAAAATAGTTCAGTTTTTTTTTTTTTTTTAATTTATTTGATTTTTTTTATAATCATCCATCTATTATCCAATCCGCTTCTCCTCACAGAGGTCGCACTGGCCATCAAACCGATGAAACCGAAACCTTCCTGGCAGTAAAAGGGCATCAAATGTTTTCCAAATCTAAAACTCAACCAGGTGTTGTCATCGAAATCCGATCTTGACTCGCAACAAAGAAAATAATCTTGGGCATGAATAGCAGAGCCAGTCGATGTCATTGAAAGCAGGTACGCTTTCGTCTTGAGTGTTTGGACAGATGCTGGCAGCGAGGACTTGTGAAAGGGAATGTGCATAAATTAGCATCCTCTTGTGCCCACTGGCTGGAAACTGGTAACATTTGCAAAACATTTGGACGCACAAACAAATCAAGGCTCTGAGGTAAGGCAAATGTGGACATCATCTTCCTCGACGGAGCAATAACGCAACGCTCCGACTCTGTCGGCCAATCTGCGGTGAGCGAAATGGACGAACCAGGAGAACGGTCCACTTTGTATCGCCATCAATCAAATTCTGGGCCTCTCGTGCGGGACAAGTTAAAGCCAAACAAAATCTGAGACTGTCGCTTGCTTCAGGTCCGAGTGTTTCAGGGAGTGTTTGGAAAACATGAGGGATAGTTCAAAAAAAGAAACAATAAAGAGAACCAACACGCTTGTATTTGCATAACCTTCATGGATTTACAATCTACACACACACACACACACACACACACTCATCCCATCACTGCAGTCTCTCATCACTTCTATCGCAATCTCCGTCGCCTTCTTTACATCGCCTCTTTCTTTTTTTTTCCCACATCCTCTTGTATTTCCTCCCGCTTCCCTGCGCACGTTGTCATTCTCTCCCCATAATCGCGCCCCTGTGCCGCCACGCTGCCGCTAGTTGCTTGAAACCTCATCTGCACATGTAACACAAGGAAGAAATTGAGTCGAACAAACGGCTTGAAAGGCCCACGCACCATATCAAGCCCGACCCAACAAAGGCAGACAAAACGCCCGTCTCTTTTTTGCTCCCGCTCAACATCCAAAGTTGATATTTCCTCTCCGGCTGACGTATTGTGAATATATATAAAAAAATAAAAAAGAACGTTGTTGTCTTGTTTTGCTGTCATTCTGCCTTGAATGGGAAAGTTGACGCCCGTTTCTTTGCTTCGCCTGTTGAGGAGAAATGGGTTCGTTTGATTAGCATTTTGTTAGCCTGCCTCGCTTTCAATGCTGTCAATGCAAATGGCTCTCCGTAGGTCTGCTAAAATGCATTTCTGCAACCCCCCCGCCCCCGAGAACAAATGTGTGAAATTAGCCTGAGTTATTTCTGCACACCCTGACCTTGACATAATTCCCCGCATCGGTGTGTGCATTTTATCCACCGTATGTATATGTCCAGGCCACCGCCAGACTCTGCGCTTCGGTGATAACACTGTTTTTGCCGTCTCTAAATTGCCTCTCAGCCCACAAAACTCACATTTCACATGCGCACGTCCCTTTTAGAGCGCAACACCACTTGCTGGCAGCTCAGGTGTACGCGGCGCCTTGCATCTAATGTAATGTGCCTTAATGTGGGATGTGTGAAAAGTGGTGATTTATGGACAAAAGGTAGTCATTTAAATCGAGCAACCCTGCTGGGTTCTGCAATGCCGAGCCCGGTGGAGTCAACGCATGAAAACAAAGAGCGGTGAGATAATAGAGAGATGGACTTGCCCGCCAACGGTACGTAGCAGCTTGTGTTTCCGAGTATCTTCGTGCCATACATTAACTAGCAGCTGTTTTGCACTTGTTAACTGTTATTATCTCTGCGTGCGTCTGGAGCGCAGACAATTTACATCGTTGCCTTCGCACTTAACTCTTGAAATGGCAATATTTTAGATTGCAAACAACCTCATGTGGAAGATGTTTGCCTAGGTCGACTTTTGGCCTGCTTGGTGATGTTTTTGATGGCTTGGGCGGAAATTCTGCCGTGTGTTGGACTGATGCAACGCCAACATCACTTTTAACATCGGTTCTCCTGTTCCATTCGGATAAAAGCTGTGATTTGGCGTTTGGGCATGCTCATCGACAGGCGGCACGGTGGACGTCTGGTTAGCACGATGGCCTCACAGTGCAGAGGTTGTGGGTCCGATTCCGGCTCTTTTGCATGTTCACCCCGTGCCTGCGTGGGTTTTCTCCGGGTACTCCGGTTTCCTCCCACATTCCAAAAACATGCATGGTAGGTTGATTGAACATTCTAAATTGTACCTGGGTGTGACCGAGAGCGCGGACGGTTGTTCGTCTTCGTGTGCCCTGCGATTGGCTGGCAACCCGTTCAGGGTGTGCCCCGCCGACTGCCCGATGACAGCTGGGATAGGCTCCAGCACCCCCCGTGACCCTTGTGAGGAAAAGCGGTACAGATAATGGATGGACACTTTTCATGTTGCGAAAGAAAGACAATGACACAAACAAATCAGCATGCAATAATAATAATAATGATAAAAAATAAATGAATAAAAAATAAAAAAATACTTTGAATTGAACTCAGGACGACAGTCCAATCTAATACTCCAATCCATAAATTGTATTCACCAGTGGGACAAATGATGCTATCGTGGTGGTCTTAAGTCGGCCCTTTGGTTTAATTTATTTTATTTATCTATTTTTGTAATTTTCCTAAGGAGTTCATGCAGTCCATATAATTTTTTGAGCCCCCTCAATCACAGAACAGATGCCGCTTATACATGTGCATTGGTCCACTATCGGCGGCGCATATGCGCCACAATTCTTTTGTTGACGTTGGTAGCGTGGGAAGCGAAGTGGTCCTATGGAACTTTCTCAAAGTTTATGTCGCAAGCCGCAAACACATTTTTTTTTTTGTCAACGGGGGTTAGGGTTGACTCTGTCTCAAAGAGGTGATGAGATGCGTGTCCATGTCAGCACGAGAGAGGCCATTTTAACATAAAAGGCTTGTTACATTCCGCCTCTTACGCCTCGGAAGATGCCACATTTGCATGTCCACCTGCATCAGTCCGAACATAACGAACAGCGAGCCAGTCGAAGGGCTGCCAGATGGCCACTCCATCGAGGGCTTACTTGAAATTTAGATTTTATGTTTATACTTATCACTAATTGTACTTTTTTGCTTAATTCTTTTTCTATTCGTGGGCTCACCCTCCTCTCCCCCCCTTGTGCAAAAAGTGCTTCCACAATATTTTTAAATGTCAAAACAGATCAAATTTGACCTGAAGCGTATGCGGGTTAATCAGCAGATAATAGTCTGATCATTTCCAACTTACTGACCTGCTCTCTTCATCTTTTCGGACAACAATCATCTCTAAAATCTTTAGAATTGAGCCCCTTTCTGCGCTCCCGTGGGCCCTTGACCGCATCCCCTGCTTAAGACAGTGCTGCGCAGTGTCCCTCCTCTGCTCATTAACCACGTCTAATTAGATGGCAGGGAAGTCCATTGTTCGCCCTAATGAGGGCTCAATAGCAAGACTGGGCCTCGGCTGGCTCCTCTGACACTGCTGTGAAACGACTGTGAAAAATGTCAGTGAAGGCGCACAATCTAATTGAGGGAGGGAAAGTATCCCGCGACGGGGGGCCCATCAACCAAAAAACATGGGCAGAAAAAATTCAGGGATGCCTCTTTGAGCAGGTAAATACTTTCACCCCCTCGGTAAAGCTATTTATGGAGCGTCGTAATGTGCTCGCAGCGCATAACTCGACCTATTTTACTCGAGCTATATGAAAGAGAGCTGGCTAGCGTTAGCTCTCGTGCTTAGCGCCCCCAGTATGGATCCCATCCACTAATTACTTGAGCTTCCATGCTTGGTTGAGATTTAAGTAGCACCTCAATCCCATTATCTTGCGTCCCTGCAGCTCGCCCGTGCCGTTCAACTTCCGTGTGGAAAAAAGAGGGCTGCAAGGTTATGGATAGAGGCGCCCCTTGCAGCGAAGATCTACATTGGCTAGACAGAAGAATGCCATGGTACTTTATTTATTTTTTGTGAGGACGGAAGGAATAGCCACAGATGTCATTTGTGACTCCCCCGGGTGTGTCAGGACGTATAAAAGCCCGTGGCATTCGGTAGATAGTTTCTGAGAATCTTCTCACTCATTGCGTTGCGTGCCAATTGGTTTGGCTTTTCCCTGCGGATCAAAACGGTTTATTGTCTTCGACAGTTTTTACTTTGCTGAGTGCTGCCGATTGAGTCTGGTGGGTAGTGGCATCAAATGCGGGGCAAATCTGAACAAACAGACAGCAAAATTACTTCTTTTTAAAGAAATTCATCTAGTGCTGTCAGTTGCTGGGTTTTCTGGTCAAACATATCCCGAATGCAACAAATTTTCTCGTCTCTCCCACGCGCCTTTTTGAATGTTATGAGGATGGACTTCACCTTTGGTCACGAGCTGTGGGTCGAAAGAACAAGCTCTCGGTTACAAGCGGCCAAAATGAGTTTCCTCCACCGGGTGTCCGGGCTCTCCCTTCGAGATAGGGTGAGAAGCTCGGCCATCCGGGAGGGACTCAGAATCGAACCGCTGCATTTCCGTTTTGAGAGGAGCCAGATGAGGTGGCTCGGGCATCTGATTAGGACGCTTCCTGGACGCCTCCCTGGTGAGGTGTTCTGGGCATTTCCCACCGGCAGGAGGCCCCGAGGGTGACCCAGAACACACTGGGGAGATAATCTCTCCTGGCTGGCCTGGGAATGCCTGAGGATCCCTCCGGAAGAGCAAGATGATGTGGTTAGGGAGTAGCAAGTCTCGGCATCCCCCGGTTCGATGGATGGTCCGGTTTTTGTTCACTTCATGCCTCACGATCTGGACGTTGCAGGTCCCATCCCTCGCTTGTATCATCTTGGGATGAAGTGTTTCTCTTTGCTAGGTGGTGCGGAGTGGGTAGATCAGGTTGTGGGTTACACGGCTGGGGGCTGTGCATGTGCCGGTGCATGTGGCATGGACGAGTTTCTAGCAAAGGGTATGCGACTGATTGTGTGGTGGATTTAGGCGCGGCGGCGGGCGTTAGGAGGGCCATAGAGTGAGAAAACTCGACAACATTCATGCTGTGCCTTCACCTAACGCCAAAAACACCCCACCACCGGCACATTGGGTGTCGCCTACCCGGCACACTGGCGCGGGCGCCTGTTTGGAGAAGAGTGAAAGAGGGGGTGCCTGGGGCTTGCTTGGTGTTTTTTTTTTTTTTTTCTTACTGCAGGGAGGAGGCGGAGGGCAATTGAGTGACATCTGCTCTGTTGAGATTCAGGGTGAGGGAGGGAGGGGGGGCGGCGTTGCGGGCTCCGGCAGACTCCTGGCATTAGCGGCGTTGGCACAAGGCAGACTTCATGCAGCAGGGGTGATGGCACCGGCAGCAGGCAGTGGATGGCCTTCACAGAGAAGCATTTGCTCAAACAGCATGACATCTACTGGAATGAAAGCGTACACACACATACACACACTGGCACATGCTTCCATGCGCACAGAGCCGAGCTCTATCCTTGTTCCATGTGAATGTTTCTCACCTGACCTCCGTGTGTGTCTGGCACAGAGCTGCCATTCACATTTGAGACGTTTTCATTGAGCTGGGACAGTGTCAGTGTGCTATCGGGGTCCATTTCGGCTGCCAATTACTTTCCGGGAGCTGTCTTTTATCCGCCTTGCCTTCACTTTCCCATAAAGCAAACACCACTAATGAAGCATGAAGCTGACACTTGCAGGAAAGCAACATTAACGGGAGCCGCTGTGTCACCTGCCACCAGCCGACTAGAATTCAGAAGCATGCGTTGAAGGCTTCAATCGCAGGGTGGGGGGGAAATGTGTTGCTAGTTGAGTTGCTATTAATGCCAGTTTAGCGTCAGAATCAAAATAGAAAGGCGAGTACGATTTGGAATGTGGAGAGAGAGCGAGAAAGAGAGAGAGAGGTTTTCTTCAGGTGGTGGAAAGAAAGGGACAGGATGACTGACATTGATTAGATTGTATCTAAATGAATCTTACACTCTCCTCTATCTTTGTCTCTGAAGCTGCTTCCCTCCTCCTTCATATCTCCGCTTTTGTCGAGGCGC
The DNA here is from genome assembly GCF_059441095.1 of Idiotropiscis lumnitzeri. NCBI lineage: Eukaryota > Metazoa > Chordata > Actinopteri > Syngnathiformes > Syngnathidae > Idiotropiscis > Idiotropiscis lumnitzeri. Next base: position 3,182,338 of record NC_142393.1, read on the forward strand.
CGTGACGCCGATGCAGCGTAAATTGATTTCCCGGAAGATGTGATGGATGAATAGCGAATGAACATCTTCATCGCTGACCCCTCTGCCGATTGCTTCTTTCTCCGCCCGCGCCGATGGATTGACAAGGCCGCTAACGAGTGCCGTCGCCAGTCGTCTTATAATTTCAGTATGGGACTCTGTGCCAAGGTAATGAGCTTCAGAAGGAGGGGGGGATGAAGTATGAGGGGGGCAAATAATAATAAAAAAAAAAAAAGGAGACAAAGCACATGAAAGTAGATGAGAAAGTGGTTGAGGTTATCATGGGCTTGCGATGGGCTGTTATATTGTTTATCCGCCGTCTTGATGGATGCCTTTCAAGCTGCAGGCGCATCTTTTCAAGAGACGCCATAAAACGTGATATTTGCATGGAAAGTAGTTGATGTAAAAAAAGTGCAACAGTATGCATTTGCGATCAAGTGAGTTGCATGCGGGCGAGCATACAGAGCGGAAAGAATAATTATTCCTCCCAACTCATGCGGTGGTTGAGGCTCTCTCTGTTTACCAAGATGATTAGGAGGTGACAATATGTTGCTGATGATCAGAGCGACCGTCACAAAAACGATTGTAACCTTGATTAAAGCTGCGCAGTCCCACCGAAGGCTCCAGAAACGGCCTAACTCGGATGAATGCCAGCCATGAAGTTGTTGTGACACAAAGGACAGGCTGGTGTCACAAGAATGTGACATGTCAGACGTTTCTTGCGTTATTTCCTCAGAAAACCAAACAGTTATTATATTCCGCAACGACAAGCAACGTATTGTTACTTCGCATCGTCGGAATCCTGGCCGACGCTCTACTCGGCTGTTCCCATCTCATACGGAACATTATACCTTGCATACACAACACTAGCGGGCCGGCTGCTGTTAGCGGCCAGTGGCTAGCAGCTACCTGCTCAGTATATTTTTCAACGGAACGTAAGATGCACACTTGGCTTTCAAGACCTAGTGTGAAGTTCAGAAAATGTCACATTAAAATTTTTTGTGACACACGTAAAGTAATTACACAATACAAATGATAAAGCATGCAAATATATTTTTCCCAACACTTTTTCAAAATAGATTTTAATGCCAACTTGCTTTTTGCAAACCCTTTATCGTAAGCAAAACGGTTGAGAAAGTAGAAATCTTTGCAATGCTTGTGGCAAAAGACACTCGTGGACATTGGCTTGAAATTCCCTCTCTTTGTCACAACGAAATTGGTCCATTTATGTGCCCTTTTTTTTTTTTTGTTTTGGCCACTCAAACAGATGCTTCTCAAAATTCAAACAATGCATCGCCACAAAGCGCCGAGGCATTCCACCGACTAACGCAACAACAATGGCACTGGACAATAAACAATGCAGTACAATGGCGATTGGCGATTCAACGTTCTGTTAATGACGTCATTCCCGAAGAAACCTGGAGATTGCCGAACAAAAGAATTTTCCTTGTTAGGGCGTTTCTAGGAAGTTTTCGTTAAAAAAAAATGATTTCTTAAAATAAATGTTTTACTGTATTTTCTGGACTGTAAGGCACACCTTGCATATAAGCCGCAGCAACTCTAAAAAAAAAAAAAAAAAAAAAAAAAAAAAAAAAAAAAGATATACAAGCCGCACCAGGCTATAAGTCGTAGTTTTCTATGTTGAAAAAAAATTGTTTACTGCATGTACAGAACGATTTTGTACTGTAAAGGTACAGAACAGTTCGTTAGATTAGAACAGAAAAGACCCAAGAGAAAAAAAATTATCGAGATTTATTTAGCGTCTTTTCTGAACTATAGAGCACCCCTAGTGGTGAAAGGAAAATCCACAAAAAGCCGCACTGTTGTATTAGCCACATGGTTTAAAATCTTGGAAAAAAAGTAGCGGCTTATAGACCGGAAAATACGGTACTCAAAATACGGTTGGTCAAGTTAACTTCCCACTTGGACTTTAATGCTGAAAGCCTGACACAATTGCAATTCCTACCAAAAAAAGACACTGATGACAGTTGAAAAAATATTAATAAAGTTGATACATGATGCTTTTCAATTCTTATACCATGTGCCGTGTTTTCTAGTGGTGGAAAATGCGATAGACTTTTCAATTTGCGGTTTTAGTTCCCCTTTAAGGCCCTGGGTTTGATTCTTGGCTTTATCCTTCTTTCCTCCCTCATTAACACAACGTGATGACTTAGAGGCTCCCTCCGCATCCACACACAACCAAATTGCCGCTATTTCTCCAAGTTTGGTGCGCATACGCAGGTACACTCACGACCCGGTGCCACACTGAGCAGTGGTGCGGTCCAGAAGGAGGCAGCCCACTCACTGATTGTCCTGCTGCTGTGTTATAGTAAGCGCATTCTAGTGAGGATAATGTGTGTTTAGCGGCCTGCTGTGGATGTGTTCGTGCTGTTTGACTAGTGAAGCTGACCTAATTCATCCTCCAGTCGGGTGCGCGAGTGTTGAGTGCGCAAAGTGAGCTGTGTTGTTGTTGTCGTCGCTCGGAGAGCGCGCGTGTGCGTTCGAGGGCCACTGAGTAGTTGACCTCTCCTGCTGCAGCCACAGAGTGGCGGCTGGGCAGGCCGCCAATCGGTATGAAAGCCCCCGCCACCCCGCTGCTCGGACCATGTGCCCTCGCTGAGCTTTTTATACGCTTCTATGCAGCCGTATGTACATGCGGACAGAGAATGTATAGACAATGGATTGCGAAAGTAGTTCTACGTTGAGAACTTTTTCACATTGTGCCATGAGCTTGCATTTTATCGGGGTTTCGTGTGTCAGACCAACACAAAGGTCTCCTATTCCGTGGAAAGCGCACGTGCAAGCGCTCGGCTTAAACACTGCTGCGTCTTTATTTTCGACCTGCGACCTCTCAACTGCGTGACGGAAGTGCTAAACACTCGGCCACCAAGCCGCAATCGAATTATTCTAAAATATGCATATATAACATAGAATATATTTAATATATATATTTAATATTTAATATATCTGATGTATAAAAGGCTAAAATGGGAGTAACATTTTGAATGACTATCAAAAGCAGATTTTTTTTTTAGCTAGCCAGATGTAATTACGAAAAAAATAATAAAAATTTAGATAAAAGCGTTTAGATTTTTTTTTTTTCCGACACCGATGTAACCCAGTACCAGAAATATATAACTGTGTATTTACTGATTAGCACGGTGGATCGTGGCTAATAACGTAAAAGCTAAGCTAGTTAAGTTCTTAATTTTGTCGCATTGTACTATTATGTGCGTCCAACAGACGGCAAAAGTCATACGCATTACAGCAAGTTGCTTTTTTTTATTTCCCTTTCACCCTTTTCCCCTAGTCATATTTCCGGCCTTCAAAAAAAAAGCATAACAGCAAACCATAACACAACAAATTTCACAATACACTTTCCCAAATAAAAGAACCAGTGCAATTTCAATTCATCATTCTTTTGATGTGATTTTTCTTCCTTTTATTAATTTTTTGTGTGTCTGTACATTCTGTTTCGTTTGTTTCTGTGGTCACGTAAATAAATCTGCTCTCGCCCCACTGAGCGCTAACAAGCACCAATTAGCCGAGGATGAGGAGCGTTGGGGAACTCAGTTGGTATTATCATTTGTAGTCATGTGTTGCTTTACACTTGGATCAATTTTGGTATCCAAACACACAAATTCCGTAAAAAGCAGAGCAGGCTATCCTGAAATTCTCTAACTTGGCATTGAGAGGAAAAATCTTTTTCTAAATGTGATCAAATCGCACGTCAACGGTTCCCCTATTTATTACGTTTACGTTTGTGTTCAATGCGAACGACTCGCTCTCACAGAAAAATGGCCTCCACAACGCATGGCAATGTAATCTGATTACAAAACGGCGGATCCGGCTGACATCACACAGTCGCTGACTCGTCAAAAAACGGCAGCTCCTGTCTCCCCGCGCTGCTTATTACACGTCGATTAGAAGCACAAAATGGCATAAAAAGGTGTCTAATGCAATTACCCTCGTTAAGAGCTTTTAATAGTGTGCGGCACCTCTGAGATGTTTGTGCCAGCCGGCCGCTGACATTAAATCAATAATCGCCCTGTCACGCCTGTTTGTTAATTCACTGCTTTGCATTTTATTTGCCATCACGCTGAGATTGATTATTGGTGGTTGTCTTGTGAAGTGAGCTGAGCTATATTGTGACGTGTGTTATGGAGTACTCGCTGTTTTGCTTTCATGCTTCCTCTAATGCGCCACATAAACGACAGAATAAAATTAAATTTGATTTGAGACGACAAAAAAAATCCCAATATAATTTCAATAGAGGGACTGTCATTTCCATTCCATTACACCAAGACTGGTGCAAAGGCAAACGCCCCCTCCCCCTTCAACCCAAGCTGACAGGGTCACCTTTTGCTGACCTGCATCATCATATCTTGTTAGCGCTAATTAGGCTTTTGTTAAAGTTGGCGATTCTCGAGGCCAGCCAGCTACACAACACGTGACCTGTGGCCTCGCAGTCAAAGCCACCAGGCCTCGCGGGGGAAACCCTGCGATGTAATATTAGACGAAATTCAGGTTCTGTTTAGGCACCAACACAACTCAAAAGTCCACGTTCAAGCATTTTCTGCTCGACTGCGTAGTTAGCGATGCTGCTGATTCGTCTGCAAGTCAAGTGGAAGTTTCAAAACGAGCTGCTCGACCTTGGAGGACGGCATTGGAATCTCCATGAGGCCTTCATGAATATAAAAAAAAAAAAACAGTGAATAATGTATTTTCTGAAAAATACAAATTAAGAAAAACTTATAAATAAGCCAATTCAAAGAGTTCAGATTTTTTTAGCCCCGCCCCTGCCCAAACTTCCACATACCAGGCATGAAGTCTACCGAAGGACCCCGTCCACATCTAGCACCGACACCGGACATGTTTTGCAATTCTTACCAACTTCCAAAAGTTTGACAAAGATTCCATAATATGCACACGGCTGAGGCGGAGAAGGAAGCAGGCAGAGGACACAAGTATGAACGCTACAATATTTCATGCCTTTTTGCACTTTGCCAATAACTCTCCAATGTATTTTTTATTAAATTTTTTTTTATTGGAAGTGCTGCAGTTGTACATGCAATGTTGCTCTCATAGGAAGCCCTCGGTGAAATAGTTCCCTGGCTACCTGTAATTGACCCTGACAGCTGTTCTCCGTTTCGGCTATGAACAAAAAATGAGGCCTTCTGCAGAGCTTACTTCCTACATTGCTCAGCTAATTGCTAGCCTGCGCATAAGCGGCAAGCCTTAAAGACGTTTGCATCAATAACACGGCACCCGAGCCCCCTGCAAACACCTCCCACGTCCTTGCAGCCTCCCTGATGCTTCCACAAGAAGCAGAAAGCGTTGCGCGCATGTACCCAGGTGACCGGCTCCGAGTAAACACAACAAGTGTTGTTTGTGTACACTGCCACACATGCTGCTAAAGAGGAAAAGCTTGTATTTAGTCTTCCTCTAGAGAGAAAAAAAAACTGATAGAGTGCTCTGTGTGTGCAAAAATGTACTTTCGGTAGAATTATGCAAAAATTGCATTTTCGTCAAGGTGGATGTGGAAGCTGAAAGGCAGAAGATAAATCCAGTTTGGATTTGGTCCTGGTCGTGTTTTCAGTGAATCTCACTTGTGGATGAATTAAGTAGGTGTGGGCAAACTACGGCCCGCAGGCCACATGCGGCCCATTAAAATGTTTTAATCCGGCCCGCTGAACTTGAAAAAAATGAAATGAATAAGCCTTGTTAATGTTTTATTTTCTAAATATTGTGGTTCTTCAAAGATATATATTTTGTTGTAATGCTTTTCGTCACTTCATTTAAAATTTTATGTATATTTTTACTCCGATGAGGTGAGGTGACCAAAACACTCCATCCATCGGCTCCCGGCCCCTCCGTCAAATTTTACAAAAGTGCAATTTTAACGCTCACCGCTTTGCACAGAATATCGTCACGAGAGTCTATTGCAACTCCTAACATCCGATCGCCAATCTAAATGAAGTTTTGAGAACACAGCTTTCGCAAGGGCATCTCGTGGGTTTGCGTCAGATACGCAAGTAGTGAGGAGAAAGTCCCTCATAGCAAGGTCAGGGAAAATACTGAGAAAAAAAGAGGAGCTCACGTGGTTTGGTTGTTAACATTAAGTTCTCATAGTTTTTTTTTTCTTTCCTTTCAGATTTTAGTTTATTTGCGTTTAGGTTATTTTTAGTATGAAAATCAACAAATTTCATTTGAATTTATACAGTCGTCAAATTATATCTTCATTTAATTTGACAGTTGGTTAGAGTCGGACAAGTTATTTGGTAGAAAGCATGTTGTAATTGTGAAGAGCTGGATTTGGGCTCATCACAATAATCCTGAAGCGAACATTTGAAAGTTTTGAATGGAGAACCTGCGATCCAATCAAATCATTTTAGCGGATTGCACGTTTGACATGCAGGCTGCAAGGAGGACGCGCTTGATGCTCTCTGACGGTGTCGAAAAAAAACAACAACTGGAGAGTAGCGGCAACTTTGGCCCCTTGTATTTCAAGATTGTTGTTTGGTCAGCATCCACTTTGAAGTCAGAAGGACGTTTGGATGGAAAATTGAGCCATGAGGTTGTTACTCGTGGGAATGCTGCAACACTACAAGCTTGTGTGGTAGCACTAAGAGGCGATTTTTGGGGATGATTTAATAGAATGCCAAGAAGACAAGCCAGGCTGCTGTCTGACTTTGTTTATGTTGCAGAGGCAACAAGACAAATGGAGGGTCAGAGGTCAAATGGTTGTCTGGGGTCAGCCTTGTGACATTGATTTGAACACGAGGATGTTGCCCAAGACCTGCTTGGCTTTTCTTGGTTTTAATCACCCTCGTTAGCATTTTTTGACAATTAAGATCTTGGCATGATGTGATTTTTTTAATTTATTTATTTATTTTTTTATTTAATTTTTTCATCTTGAATAATTACAATTGCCCATGGCCAAATGGCACCATGCAGCAGATTGTATGCAACCTCAACAGTTTGATTGTTCATGAAAAAACAAAATAGGCCCCTATTTTAAAGACACATTTTTCCCACTGCCAAAAGGTGAAGGTGAAGCACCCCCTTGATTTTTTTAAAAGAAATTCAATTTATAAAAAAAAAAAGAAAAAAAAAAGGCAGATAGTGGTAACACCACAGGTAGATGTTCCCGCAACTTCCTGTGTCGGCTCAGCTCAGCTATTGGGTAAAAACATGCAACGACTAAGTCGATGAAAGAAGCCGTTTGTAGTCATTCCTGATTCGGAGCAAACGCGCCCATGCAAACAGCCCACCTTGTCAGGCGACTGAGCTCGTGCCAGCTGCTGCCGGTTGACTGCAAGTCACGGAAGGCAGTCAACAAGCTGCGAAGACCTGTCAATCATCAACTGCGCTGGCGCTGCTGAAACTTCTCTGCTCTCCTCGTTTGACATCTGCCACGCACTTATGGAGCATCTCCATCCTGGAAATAACACTTGAGTCGTTCCCTTCACCTTGGCTGGCCGCTGCAACCCATTATCACTTCAAAACACACCCAAACAAAGAGACGGGGATGGCAAAGTCAGCCTCATCCAGCCTGTAATTAGTGGTCCAAACTGGGAGCGAAAACAGGGGGCCCACATGGTTTGGGCATCTGTGGCCGACAACACACACACACACACACACATGCATGTATACAAACACACACACAGTCCTGCTGGTGTCTGGGGTCTGGCTGTGTCAACTCTACTGGGCCACTGGCCAGCACCTCTGTCCCTGTCATGTGGCCCGTTAATGAGGAAGTCACATATGGACTGGAGACCCTCGTTAGACAGAAGCCCCCCTCACACACACCCACACACACACAGGTGCATGTGAAGGGCTGATGGGCCAAGAAAAAAGGTGCTGTCATCGTCGACATGATGGGCACAAGACTCCAGGCACACACCCACCCACTTTGAGGACGTGTGGGGGGGTGCGCGCGTGTGTGTGTGTGTGTGTGTGCTGAAACTAAACATGCAGGATTTCCGTAAATTGACCATTTGCGTTAAACGAAGGCATCTCACCCAGGTGGGTTGTTCGGATGGACCTGTAAAGAAAGAACGCAGTAAATCCCGTTTTTTTTTTTTTTTTTTTTAGTCTTTCCCCAGTTTTGTGACTGGCAGGCGCAAGAAGTGACAGGATGCCGGCCCGGCTCAGCTGCGGCTCCGCACAGCGCAGCCGTCTTTGCCTTTGCCGTACGTACAACAGGGGCATGGCTCTTTCACTCGGGCCTCTCACCAGCTGTCGCCCCCAGCATGCTGCTGAATGGGGCCCGTCAATCGGACGGGCCTGTGGGACTTAACTGGTCAAGGGAGGAAAGAGGGGAGAGCGGGGACAACGGAATACAAAGCGGCTCAGCCAAAGCTGGCCGGCGAGGATTATCGCACGCGTGCGGCCGGCACTTGTTCATCGACACCGAACGGAAAACCACTACGCACATGAGGCAGAAGGGATTTTGTTTTTGTCCAAAGCCACAAAGTATTTTAGAGGGCAAGTTGAGTCGTTCGTATGTGACATCACAAAGTGCCTCACGGTAATTATAATGGCTGAATATTACTTGTGCGCAAATTCATCCATGCGGATCATTAGTAATTTTGCCCCTAGGGGTCACTAGCACAACATTGAATGAGATTGAATTGCTGGTCTACACACACACACACACACACACACACACACACCCACACACACGCACTCTGCTCTTGCTCAACATGCGTATAGTATTTTCCCATCATGCTTTTATTTCCCGGGCAGCACAAATGTAGGTTTGAATCTTGGTCCGCCTTGCTGGAATTTCCACGTTGTCTCTCTGCTTGTGTGGGCTCTCTTTCCCAAAACGTATCATGTGCGTGAGGTGAAAGCAGCATTCAAGTTGTCCAAACGTGTAAATACGACAGAATGTGATTGGCAGGTGAGGAGGCCGCCTCTCACACATAATCAGCTGGCTTTGGCTCCAAGTTGCCTCTCTCACATAACATGTGGCATTATCTGCATTTCTTCACTTGGCCTGGAAGGCACGCATGCGAGCTGGTTATATTGGGAGATGGTGCTACCGGGGAGGGCTAGGGGGGGGCACTTACATACATGTGACACGTTCTTTCTGCCAGCTCTCAATCACCCCACCCCCTACCCTGAGCTCCTTCGTGCACACACACACGCACACGCACACACACTGCCTGGATGTGTAGACAGGCCTCCAGCTAATTTAACCCCCCTCCGCCTCTTCATCTGTCTCCACGCAAATACAAACACAGGCGTACATGCACACGCGCGCGCACACACACACACACGCACGCACACACTAATGCAAATGAGCTCTCCGGTCAGCCAGGCTGAAAAGGCAAGAGAAGGCAGGAGCGTATGGCTAAACAGTGGGGCGACCACCCGGACCAGCCCAGTCCGCCGCCACTCACGTGTACACACACACTCTCATACAATCACAGCGGCACACACACATTGTTAACACACACCGTCGCCATCCTTGACACATGTTCTCTGTGCAACTGTGCATTTTATGTATCTATTGTACGTGTTTGTGTTTTTAAAGCAGTGACAAAATTGCAACAAATCCAAAACAGGGTTGCACTTGATTATGATTATTTTTTTTAAACAAAGTAATTTGTATCATTTGTATGTGACATATTTTGTTGTATTTGCGTTTGTATAATTATAAAAAATACAATTTCCAATGCATTTTATTTTGTTTTGTTTTTAATGTACCAGAAAATGTGCAAACGTAAATCATTTCGAGTACATACAAAGCCTTGCGTACATTTCCTCATTGTTTTTCAAGGGCTTTGCTTGCGAGCTTAGATGACGACTCTAAAAGTAATTGATGTAGAATTTACTTTAAGTTACCCTCCCTTGAACGCACCGGTCAAACCTGGATTGCTTTTGAGAAAAAAAAAGCACGTCTATTTACTGTATATGTAAATGAGGATGCAAATGAACATTCAGCAGGCTTGCAAAGCAAAGTCAACACAAAGAGAAGATGTGTCTCACCTATAGTGCACAAAGCATTACAGAAGGAAAACACACAAGGCATGCCCCTTATTTTTTTGTCGATACGCGCTACAGGCTGAAGAGGTCGTGACCTTCCTATCGCACCTGCGACGTTATTCAAAACTCAAATCACGCACCGGCGTCACCACAAGATGCACTAATGAAAAGAATGTTTCAGGAATGCGATGGGGTGCTGTAAGGGTAACGAGAACAGTTAGGGCTTGTGGGGGTCGGGGGGTGGGGCAATAGGACGTTTTCACTCAGTGGAGAAAAGAGAGAAGGGGGGAAAAAACACTAACCGATGAAAAGATGAGATGTGAAGAGAAAAATGTTACTTCTGGAGGCATTTTCTTCTCAAAACAATGAGAAAAGAACATCTCACCTTTTGTGGTGCAAAGGTCACGGTTGGCCTCGGGCGTGTCGGAAAGCAACTTTGTCCACAGAGGGATGAATCTGTGCGCGTGTGCATATGTGTGTGTGCATGTGTGTGTGAAGCAAGGCCGTAACAGCAATTTACGGTGCCAACAAAAATTAATACGCTTCATGAGGCAAAAGCTTGGTAAAGTATACTGAAAGCAAACATATTTTATTGGCCCATACGACGCAATAATTTTTTTTTTTGTGAGTTTTAACTTTTCAGTGATTGGTAACGTTGCTTACATCTGTTTTAGATGTACTCAATTAAGAAAGGAAAAAAAAAAAGCCACAGTGAGATGAACCGGCTGAAGGAGGATTTTTTTTTCAAAAGAAAAAAAAGAAGTCTGATTAATAATTGCAAAGCTGCGAGGTGCTGCTTTTCTGCAGGCTTCTCACTTCACTGGGCCGGTGCAGAGCTCTCGCCTTGGGCCGTGTCGGTGGGGCTCATTAAGGGACCTCTGGGGAGCTGACAGAAATTGTTAGTGGGACGTGATGGCCGAATCAGATGCAACCCCTCCTCCTCCTCCTCCTGCCCTGTTTCCTACCAACTGCCCCTCATCTGGACAGCAAAACACAGAGGAGAGAGCGGGAGAATTTATTCCAAGCGCCATCAAGATGTGTTGATCAAAGTTGCCTGCATGTACCGAGATCAAATTCCTCCTAAGAAATACTGGAGTAGTGCTAATAATCAAAATAGGTTCTGGATTAATATTTATAAAATGTTTAAAAAAAATAAATGAATAAAATAAAAATAAAGTTTTTCAGATTTGCACGACAAATTTACAAAAATCAAATATCCCAACAAACAATAAGTGTTTCACCTCATTTACCGTATTTTCCGGACTATCATGTGCACCTGAATATAAGCCGCAAAAAAAAAAAATGATATACCAGCCACTTCAGGCTATAAGCCACTGTTTTCCTGTTTTCTATGTTGAAAAAAATCAGTTATTGACTGCATGTACAGAACAATTTTGTGCTGTGAATGCACGTAAAGGTACATAAACAGGTTGTTAAAACAGTCACTTTTAACACGGCAACAACTTTGCACACAGACCCAAGAGAATTATTTTTAAAGAATTTAGCATATTTTCTGAACCACAGAGCGCCCCTAGTGGTGAAAGAAAAATCCTCAGAAAAGCCGCACCGTTGTATTAGCCACATGGTTAAAAATCTAGGAAAAAAGTAGCCAGCCGCTTACAGTCCGGAAAATACGGTATATTTTTTGACAGACCTTTGACACAAGAGTAACCAGTCGTCAACAATTGCCTTATTTCCTTCCGCGTAAATGAAAAAAAAAATTCTCTTAAAATGATTACATTACATGCCAACGTTGTGCTCCAGCATTAAAACAATCAAAACATAAATCCATGTCGGACGTATAATGCTGCAGCGCTGACAAAAACGTCTCTTCATCCCTTCCAATTTTGGTTAGCAACTGCGAATTGTTATTGAATGGTTCGTTCCGATCCGCGTGGTTTCAAATGAAACATTAATTTACATTTTTTTTCCCTCGGATTGACAGCGCTAGATCAGTCCCTGCCTTTTTTACTTTTGTCAAACTCGTGCCTGTTTGCAGAGCAGCCCGGAATACATTAGCCTTGTTTGAGAACAAAGTTAACAAGTTAAAGTGTTAAAATTCACAGAGTGAACCTGTTCGCCAATCAGTCGACGACCTTTCACGATCAGTTGCACTCTGATGTAGCATGGGTGCACGCGTGTGGGAGTAGGGCGGCAAAAAGAATGTTCTAATGATCCAAGCGTTGGCTCCGGCACCCCGCTGACCCGCGAGCTCAGGTGAAGAAGCGTTCTCGTCTTGGAACGGAACCAAACGGGTTTGCGTAAACAAAAGTATCTGGCGTGAAAAAGCAGTCCGATGTCAACAGGTGAAAGTGGGTGATTGCATGACGGCATTTCTGCAACCAACTTGTTCTCCTTATTTTGATTTGATTTGATAGTTTTTTTTTTCTTGGACCTCTGTAACTTCAAAAGCAGCATCGCAAGCGCCCGCCTCCTCCCTCGTCCATCTCTCCCCTCTCACTTTAATCCACTGTGGCAGAGCTCTTCAGTTCAAAGCACTCAGGAACACCCCCTACGTGCCTTCGCCCTCTCGACTCCCCCACCTCGGGAACATGCGCTCCCACAAACTGCAGCCCAAACTTTCTCCTCGGCTTCCTTCTGCTGAGGAACAATTACAGCTGCGACCAGCTCCCGCCATTAATTAATCTTACAAAGCGTATTCCTTTCCCGGACCTCTCCGATTGAGAAGAAGAGGTGTGCTTTGTGGCGATGAGGCGGAAGGAGGTATTGGGTTGTGTGTGTTTGGGTGGGGGGGGGTCAAAGAGATGGCGAGTGGAATAGGACAGAAGAAAGCGCTCTTGCAGCGCATGCATGGTGTCGCACAGAAAATCGCTCATTTCAAGAAGCATATCCTCCAATTTTGACATAAATATGCTTGTGTCATTTTCTAGGCTGGCTTACTGGCTGCCTGTTTGACCGAACGTGAGTACACATGAGCACCAAAACACGAGGATTAAACTCCACTGAAAAAAAATGGTGGTGTGAATTAGGGCTGAATGAAATTAGGAAAAAAAAAAATATTGCGATTGACAGATATTTCGATTTCATTTGTGATTTTCTTCACAATGTAGAGTGACATTTACAAACATGACAGAAAATGCCATTATACCATTAAAAACAAAAAAAGCTGTTAATGTAATAATGCACTAATGAAGAGGGAGCAGTTTTTAGAAACTATTCTCCGTCAAGTATATTTTATTTAATTGTGTATATGAAAAGGCATTTTTTCAAACCCCCCAATTTTTTACATTTCGTACAAATGTACATGTTCTTTGTACATAAATGTCAGATTGTTTCGATAAAATTGCTGTCCATTTGCAAAGCTAAATTGATTCAAATGTACAATTTTGAGACCTATTATTGTGTCGTTCTCCAAACTCAAAAATAGTGCAAATGTTATTGATAAGATTTTAAATATTTAATATAAGTTTGATATGGAACCTCATCGTTATGATGACGTCAGACGTTTCTGTTTTCTGGTCTGAGAGCGTTTGCTAAATTGCTAATGTAGCCGTCGTCTTATTTTATGTCTAGGTATATATTGATAGACATACAACATTTCTGTTCATCGTTGGTGGCACTCCATCCTAACACGGTTCTACCCAGACTTCTGTTAAAAGTTGACTGTACACCTTGGCACTTATTTTGGATCTTTCCTGACTCCATATTTGACTTTAGCAATTAGCACGGTTAGCCCCTCCTCGTTCGCAACCTCAATTAAAACGCTACTTGTTGGTGGGGTCGTTTATTTGTCACCATGGTGGAGACGATCGGGATCACGCAGCTCATTGCTGCTGCTGTGCACAAACTTGCGTATAGTACAAAAGAAGTGCATGCTGCTGCGGCGCAAGCTAGCACACCACCTAGCATTCAAACTGCTGCGAAATAATTACTTCTGGGACTTTTTTGTTATTTTATTAGTCAGGCGCCGGATAGTGTGACCTGCTTTGTGAGCGTGGAAAACAAGAGCCCTGTAAAAAAAAAAAAAAAAATTGCAGCTTTGAAGATATCGAAATCGCGTGGTCTGAGATCGCGATCTCGTACAGCCCTTTAGTGAATTTTCTCAATTTTATTTCGTCAAGTGGGGTGCAAATAATAAAATCATCTCAATCCAGATACTACTTCAAATATATATCCGTGTCCAGATGATTTTAATTCATGCCACCATTTAACAAAATCAAATTGAATAAATTAAAAACAAATAAATAAATTTTTTGAGTGTACAGAGGCCATTTTGCAGATTCTAAATATCTGCGGGTTCCCGTGGTGATTTTTTTATTTTTTTTTTTGCCACGCCAGATGTTCTGACACAAACACACACAGGAAGGTGTCTGGTTGGCTGTTTTTCTACCATTCATCACCTCGGTGTCAGAAATCCTTATTAGGATGCTGTTTCTCTAATTGAAGGGCACATCATGGCTGCGAATCGACACCCTTGATTGTATCGGATCCAAATTTCCTCTTGCCTGTGTGTGGCCACTGGCTGCCTGCTTATTTTCATTTTATTCAACCACTTTTTTTTGTGATTGCATGAACGCTCTTAAGGTCTCTTTGAGAGGCAGACAGTCGCAGAGGTTAACAGAGAGCTCTTTAAGTGTGTTTGCACCTTCTGATGAACCTGAATGCATCTTTCGGGCTTCGACCTTCGGGTCATTAGGGTGCACTTTGAACTCCCGACGTGACTTCCTTGTTTGCACAACCTGATTGGCCGGCTGCTAAGTCTACACCCAGCTGCCACGAATAACATTGACGCACTTCTGCCCATTCTGCCAAGCCGCTTTGTCTCGTTCACGTTTGTAATACTTCCCAAATGTTTACTTATGCCACGGCAAGAATTTTTGAGAGAACATGAACAGTAATGTCCGTACATTAAGTTGGTGACTGATTTAAGAAAATTTTAGACATCCAGAAAATCAACTGTCAATTGTGAGTTTTCTCCCTCGAGGTACAATCCAGACTTTCATTTCCTATCATTGGGTCATTTGTACTTTTCGCTGAGTCAGAAAGGTGCAACGAAAGCAAAACCTTTTAAGTTGAAAAGGCATTGTAGCCAAACAGGAATACTTTTCTTCCTTAGAATTTATGGTTGGGATTTGGGATTTTGAATTATGGCGGGGAAAAAAACTAAACAAAAATAGCAATACATACGCATAATAATAGCAAATTGAACTGATGACGAGGGGAACACGCTGTTGGAGTGTTTAAAAGTGGCGTTAGACGAGTTCAAGACCAGTTTTTAGTACTTCCGGTGAACAAGTCAGAATTTTTGTAAAGATCTTGTTGATCGGAATGCTGAGAATCTCATTTTGCAGTCCGAACAATTCCATATTGTCGCTGTCTGTCCAAATATGGTCAAATAATTTTTTTTTCACAAATCGATGCTAATGAGCCGTCATTTGTGACGATGCTACAGGGCAGATGTTTGCTTTTGTGACGATCTCAAAGGCTTTTTGGACGGTGGGTGCTTCACATGATTGCGTCGATAATGAATCAATGCCGGCGTAAAATTAGCGATCAGAAATATTTTTTAGATAGTATTATGTTGACGTGAGTGTGCAAAAGCAATGTAAGTCCGAATACAACTTGAACAAAGCAAACAAGTTAGCGATTGTTTTATTTTATTTTATTTTTTGTGGGGGGGACTACCTGTTACGTTGTCATTTTGACATTTCGTGGATTGCGCTAGATGATATTTTTGTCCAGGTCGTTGCGCAGATGGTCTTCGGTAATTGCAGTTCTTAACACGGTTATTCAGATTTGTTAACCATAAAACTGGTTCTTCCGTTGATCTGTTCAGGTCCGTTTCTTTCTGCTGGCATCCTCCTCAGCCTGCTGGAGGTCATTCGCATTAGCCTGAGGTGCAAACGTAAACACCGGCGAGGATGGCGGAATTATTGACACTTGAGGGAATGCACAAAATATTATAATATTTAAGACCTACATGATGAAGGTTCAAAATTGTCTTCAGATGCGATGGCTTCATTGACACACACAAAAAAAAAAAACATTCTCAGAGGTTGATTTGGATTGACCCAGCTGTCATGGCGGCGCGAATGAAGCAAGAAACCGAGGACAAGCTTGGGAGTACTTCAGAAAAGTTGACCCACTTTGCTAAAGTTTGAATATTATTCACTTCATTTTTTATGTGCATTAAATTATGATTGTCACTCAATTTGGCGCCAACTTGCACTTGTCCTACAAAGTCATGGCGTTAAAAATGTCACGTTGACGGCGACCCACAATGCTAATCTAGTCACTGTGGGAACAACTAGTTCGGCACCACAGCTGGTGTCGCCCCAGACTGTTCACGGTGACGGACGAGGCTATTGTTTGAGGGCTCCGAGGGTCTACCGGGGCTCCGCAACATCCCGAAGGTCCGCGTGATCGTGCGCCTCTCACGCATTTCACTCCTTGCACCCCAAACATTGCACCAGACCTCGTGGCATCAAAGCGCTCGAGCTGCGCTGACTCACAGGCAGCAACAGCCAGGACATCTGTGGAGCTTTGGCTGCTTCGGTGTGTGCGCGTGCGAGTGTGTGTACGCATGCGCATGTGCGTAGACACCAGCCAATCGGGCCTGTGTTTGGCCAGCAAACCAGTGGGAGCCCCACCGCGTGTTACAAGCGGCGGCCATGTCGGAAGCAGAAGCCCGTGGCTGCATCTTGGACGTCTGACGGCGAATGCGGCAGCCAGGAGACGTGCACGGTCAGACGCGCACATGGGGTAATGGTCCGTGCGGCGTGTGCATACGCAAACACTTAGCACACTGGCTCCCTTGGCTGCATGAATATTCATTTGCAACTGTGATGAGCTGTGACATGCTTTCCTGGCAGCCGCCTCGGACCACATGGCCCGGGAGTTCCGGCGAGAGAAAGGCTGGGTCCGAAACGTGTTACCGGGGCCTGTCTCGTTCAATCGCATCCCAGCACCATTCTCGCATTTTTTTGGGTTTTTTTTCCACCTCAGATGGATTCCAGACCTTGGCTTTAAAGCACAGGTGTCAAACTCAAGGCCTGGGGGCCCGCTGGATCACTTTGTAGATTGCGAAAGCAAATGTTTCTTGCGACGGAGGGGAATTATTTTCATTTTGGCCGAAAATCTGATTCCATTTTTATTACATTTTTCCCCTCACCAAATTCATTGATGAAAATCAAACAATATTTGTATATTTAAATCTTTGTATCCATGACTTCTGATTTCAAATTTAATTTGTGGCTAATAATATACATGTCGTTTTTTATTATTCCGTTTCAGGAGCGATTCTGCAGCACAAAAATCAAAGTGCCAAAGCTCAAAGTTCACTTGAGGTCAACTTTCGTACAAGATTACTATTTTGAAACCAATCATTTTTTAACATAAATATTAATTGAAACTATTGTTTCAAATTTAACCCGTTAGCCAAACGTAACTTGAAATATCTTGCTCTGCTTAAGAATATCAACCCAAATTCCACGTAAAAAAAAAAAATAAATAAATAAAAAAAATAATTTAATGTCACGCGAGCATTTGCGTAAGGTGTTGAAGATAACTGAGATAATGATTATTATTTTTATCAGGGAAGTATTGGTCTTCAAATTACTCGCTTGACACAATGACGCATATCATCCTGTTTGCGCACTTTCAAGGTTGGGCGATTCTATCGAAACGGGGCAATTGTGCCGTCTCGGCTTGCGACGCACTCAACCATGCGTAATTCGGAAATCTCTGCGCAGCCACCAAAGAGGCGTGGCTTGGTGGAGTTTTCATGAGATGTCTGACTGGAGATTCATTTGGAAAATACGTCACACTTTTATTGTGAAACTCACTTTGAAGAAGTGTGTTTGGATTCACTTTTTAATGAATCCTTTCAAATCAACTTAAGAATGATATAAATTAAATAAATGAGCGTGTCGAAGATGCTGCAAATTGAAATTTGAACAGGTTGCCAAGCAACGTCATGCGCACGTGCCACATACAAATACAAAAAAAAAAAAAATTATGACTCAGGCCTGATGAATTAATATGATATTATAATGTCGACGTTCAGCTGTCTTTGTAATTTAGTGACAAAATATGTTTGCCAAGTTTAGGTAACAACACACTAATCGTAAGATATTGCTACGCCGTTTTTTTTTTTTTTTTAATTCATTAATTTATTTTTTTAATATTTCACCGTTGAGTGAGGCATGCCTTCATGCATTTAGCGATTTAGCAGCCACGGCCGCCGCATTTGAGCGCCGGACGTCAAAGTTGTTGATATTTGGCTCTTTTTGTGTCGTTTGGCGTGGAAATGCTTCCTTTTACGCCGCATGCCCATTGTGTAGCGATCTTTGCATTGCTCAAAGTCCCCTCACAGCCTTCACTGCTCCCACCCTCGGCCAGCTGGCAAGAAGATGGCAGCCCCATTGACAAGGTTCACAATACCCCCCCCCTCCAGCCCACGCCACAATAGTGCGACATGGACGCAGGCACCTTTGAGGCACACAACGGTGCGGGAAGTGAAAACCTGCGGCCCAACGGGCATGTATTGCTGCCAGAATTTACTTTGTATATTTCATGTTTGCAGCTTTCATCACAAACCGACTGGCAAAGGCTTTGGTCTTTCAGGCTCATATTGTTACTCGGCGCGCGAAAGGCTACGAATTTGTGTGCGTTTGTTAAACGTGAATTTTTCTTTTACGTTCTCTTTTCTATACGAATCACGTGGCAAACTTGCAAATATCTTTGCCGATGCAATGCCGGAATCTTGGAAAGTGGTGATACTCGGGATTAGTCTGCGTGGGCTTCATGGGGCACATTTTTGGGGTTGTGGAAACATTTACAGAGTGGCCCACAAAGTGTTGTTGTGCAGGATAAGTCGTTAATGTTCATACTGGCTTGACAATGACAAAAATAGACCGTATTTTTCCGGACTATAAGCCGCTATTTTTTCCCAAGATTTTGAACCGTGCAGCTAATACAACGGTGCGGCTTTTCTGAGGATTTTTCTTTCACCACTAGGGGTGCTCTATAGTGCAGAAAATATGCAAAATAAATATCGATTTTTTTTTTTTTAATTTTCATTTTTTAATGAGCAAAGTTGTTGTTTTAAAATCGGTTTATGTACCTTTATGTGCAATCACAGTACAAAATCGCTCTGTACATGCGGTAAACAACTTTTTTTTTTTTCAACACTGCGGCTGAATTTTCTCAGACTGTATCAGTTTGTCTATTCTTTTCTCTAGAATCTCTCAAGAACCAACACACTCCATCCATGACTTTTAAAGGGAACGGACGATCTCGGAAATATAGAATGTGCATTGCTGACAAATGGCTGAGGCCAAATGTTTCATCGCACATGGCAGGCCAAGCAGCAGAAAGACCCACCATGGTCTGGATTTAGTTCGGCTAACGCTAATGAATCCAGAATGGTGCTGAGGAGAAAGGTGGTGGAATTCCAGAAGGTCGGGTCGGGACCGAGTGTGAAGTGAGAGCACCTGTGCAGGTCAGATGCACCCTGTCATGCTTCACTAATTTTCAAATTGACCTTTGACCCCCATTCCCACAGTGCGCTGTGGCTGTGAAAGTTCTGCTTTCCAGTTTGGCTGCTTCTAATTATCCACTAAACCAAATTGTTATCCTACTTGGAAGCTTAAATCACTGGTTGTGTCGTTTGCTGGCTGTTGTTGCAAATGAGGCCATTACCACACAACAGGGATGCGGTGAGGGATTTAATAAAATGGAGCTTAAGCTGATAATGGTCGTTGCTTGAGTTGTTGACCTACTGTGCGGGATTAGCTTGGCCATTGATATGACACTGACACACGCAGTTGGTAATAAGCGCCGTACAAAAAGTCAGGCTCGCACCTTGTTGAGTGGCCAGCAGTAGCTGGCCGTGAATTTCACACGAAGACCTTCAATGAAGTCTGACTTAGTCCCACTTACATAAATCCCCCTCATATTTCCGTCATTTATGCCACCACGGCTGGAGAAATAATAAACAGACACTTATGCATTACTGAGTGAGTATTGGACGACCTAGCTTCTCTTGAAAGGTCCGTCTTGAAATGGTCTCGCAACTGTATCTGCAATTGAATCCACACTTTACCCTCCTTTGGCTATTGCGCTCTAAAAACAAGATTATATTTTAGATTTTGGAACGGTCGCCAGTTACGAATTTCTGGTGTGTTGATTCCGCATAACGCGGCCCCCTCATAAGTGAGTATCCAATCACAAGATGCGTTCATCTTCTTCAGCGTAAGGCCAGCGTGAAAGCTCACTGTAACCAAATCGTGATCTGATTGGCTATCGTAACTGTCTATCAACGGTAAATGCCCCCTTGAGACACCGAACATACGCCGCACGAGTGTGTCTGAAGGCCTCGCACGACTAGTGCGTGCTACTGGTATGAAATCTGCCTGGCAACACAAGCTAGCTGAATTCTGATTGGATAAAAAATCTCTAACCTAAAAATTCAACACTAGGATATAATATGACATCAATGGGAAGAACATGATCATGATTTCTGGATTATGTTCGGCCAGGAGAGAACGCCTTGAAGGCCTTGACTGCTCACCACTGGTGGCTGGTCATTTGGGGTCCGTTTAAAGTTACACTTGGAGACGCAAGACAATTTAATATGGGCCATCCGACCCACCGCCCCACTCTTCGCAATGAATGTTAAAGTCATGGTAAAACCAACCAAATCTATTTTCTTGTGTGTGCCGACAAGTCAACTCAATTGAAACACGGGTCAAATTTTGAGAACACGTACGACGCCATGACACATGTGCATGCTGCAGGCCGACTGCTCCAGTAAGCGTCTCGCCAGTGTGGTCCACGGCTCTCTGCCAACACACTTGAACAATCACAAGACAATTAACTCCAATTTTCAGGTGTCACCGTCTGAAGCAGGAGTAAAGCCAGATGTTCGGATCCCGCACAGTTGTGTCATGGAAAAAGGCATCTTTTATTAGGATGTGAGCGGAAATGCAGCTCATCTTAAAATGAGGAACAGCCTTCTTGATTTGCCGCCAACTTCGTCTCACTTTTTCATTGAACGTTATTTAGTGATGATGACTTCTAATACAACCACAAGTAGCTGCGTGAATAAATGCCTCACAGAGACGTCCACACGCGGAGTGCATTTTTTTTTTAGCTTTTTCTGTACGCATGTGTGATGATGTCATAGTTCTGGAGTTTACTCATCCCGACATGCTTCGTTTTGTACGCAGATGTTCAAACAGATGTTTCTAAAGCAAGGGTGGGCAAACTTTTTGATTGGCGGGCCACAATGGGTTTTAAAATTTGACAGAAGTGCCGGACCAGGAGCAGATGGATGGAGTGTTTTGGTCACCTCATCTCATCGGAGAAAAAAAATACATTTCATTTTAAATGAAAGTGGACAAAATGACTTTGAAAAACCACAATATTTAGAACATAAAACATTAACAAGGTTTATTCATTTAATTTTTTTCAAGTTCGGCGGGCCGGATTTCAACGTTTAACGGGCCGCATGTGGCCCCTGGGCCGTAGTTTGCCCACGCCTGCTCTACAGCAACTATGATTGATTTTTTTTATTTTTTTATTTTTTTTTTTTGCTGCCAATATAACAGTCCTATACCTACAATAAGTGCCTTTCACCTGGGAGTAAGTTTTTCTTTTCCACTGAACGTCATGGAAATGATTTCTCAGTTGACATTTCAGGGATTTAAGGTGTTCACCCGTTAGTCGAAATCACAAACACACACTCTCATGGCCGCCTCCGTTTCTCACCAGCGTGTCCCTTGAATCCTGGCATTCTCCTCCTTCATTGTTTGTCGACTGCTCGGCATTAGCATCACAAAGACTGCGAGGATATGCATGGTTTCATTCACAAAATCATCTCCCGGTGTAAGGGTGATGAAATCCAGGGAGGGAGGGCTCGGAACGGAGGTGTGCTGTGTGTGATGTGGGGGCCTTGGGGTGGGGGAGTGCCGCCCCAGGAGCAACAATTAAATGAAACCAGCAGTCTCAAGCAAAGGCGTGCTCACTCAAGCAGAACCCCCCCCCCCCCCCCCCTAAACAAAGAGGCCGTTGTGTGTTTTCACCAACCCACCGTTGTACGGGAGCCTTCACCTCAGCCGGGCTTGACCCCAACCTGGAAGAGAAGCGCTTGTTTGTTTGGTAATGACAATCATGACCTCATGTGTTTGACCACAACGGTTGTGTCCAAAAAAAAAATGATCGGGATTACGACTGGTTTAAACGTCACAATGGCCGACAGCTGGCGGTCAGTTGGACAGCCGATAAAATTGTTTGTGCTTTTAAGCTGTTGGCCACTTTAGGTCAGCCAGCACGGCTCCTTGCCACCATGCAGGGAGGATCTGAACATGAGGCGGCACTCAGCGCACGCTGGGCCCTGAAGCCACCAGGGAAACTTTGCTGAACAATGCTCCACTCGGGGGAGGGAAATTCTTTGGAGTGTCGGAGAGCCAAATAAAAACAACGCTCACCTCTGAAGCTCTAGAATCCAAAGTCCTGGACTTGTACTCCTGGACGTGATGTCTGGCTCACCCTGACCTGTCGGGAGGTCTAATTGCGACAAAAAAAAAAAAATGTGACCAGGCTCGGAGACAAGTGGGCGAGGAGCTTGGCAAACCTGGTATGTTTTACTTTATTTATTATTATTAATTATTATTTTTAATAATAATAATAATTTAATTTATTATTTTTTTTAATTTCAGCAAATTTTGACGTCGAAACCTTTTTTGCTTAATTATGCCAGAGGACTTTTGCCGTAAGCTTTTTCACAGTGTCGTCTTCGCAAAGCGAAGCCCCTCCCCGTGAGCGCGACTGCGCGCCTGAATCCAGGAACACCTCCGGGGTGAAACCGCAACAAATTAAACAAAGCGGAGGGCTCAAACGGAGTTGATGTGAACGTCGCATAACACGTTGTCGGTCGACATTCTTTTCAACCTGCAGTACGTCGAATGTCCAGAAGGTGGAGTAGGATTTGCTCGAGGGATGAAGAAAAAGTAGACATTTGAAAATGTTTTTCAATTTTGCAATCATAGAGGATAACGATGCTTTACAAACTCAGTCTTAGAAATCCCAGTTGTCAGATATCAAAATTTGTCACGAGGAAGTGTCAAACATTCATATCGCCATAACTATTTCTCCTGATACAAAGTCGCATTAAGCACCTCGAAAGCACGTATTTTGTGACAATATGTGATATAAGACGACTACAACAGCTGTCAGACGCTAAGCTTGATAATTGCCAAGTGAGTTTTCTCCCCGCCGACAAACCATTGCTCACATACGACTTCTGAATGCCTTTGTTAAACAGCCGTTTACGCCGTGAATACATTTCCTCAGGGTGAATTCCATCATTTTTCATGTGCCATTGTGATGGATCGGCCCGATTTGTACTTATTTTTTATTTATTTTTTTTAAGGATTCTGAAGTTGACAAGCAGCCAAGGAGGGACCACACGGCGGTGGCGCGCGCGGCCTTTGTTTTGCATCGCAGTCCATTTACTGATAGACTATAAATCTTCCCCATGCAAATGTGATCTCCCCCTTTCTGCGTGAAGGTTAACATGCTTTCGGATGGAATTCAGCATTTTTTCGCCGCAAAACCATGTCCACACACTCTGGCGGATAAACTGGCAATACAGGGGGGATTAGTGACATTGAGTGATTTTATGTCGGTTGTTACCGTTTGATGGCCCTTCTGTGGTAAATGCTTGAAATAAAACCCAATAAAGTTTTTAGTGTTCCGACACTTCTTTTCATAAAAGCATCTGGAATTGCCCCCTTCAGAATTGCTGTGAGCCAATTATGGTACGTGGCTACGCACGCACGTGATTAAAAGGAGGCCGGCAGCTTGAGTACCTGCGACGGCGGGCCTGCACGACAACAAAAGCGAGCGGGCCGTTCCCGCTCTGATAAACAGACGTAATTCAAATGTCACCGTTTGAATGTCATCGTCAAAGAGCTCTCTCCATCAGCGTTCAATCATTACAGGCGATATGGGAGGGGGAAAAAAAAAAGATGGGGGGCATTGTTTCATCTGTTTGAGCTTTTCCTCCTAATTATGAAAGCGCCTTTGCGGCTCGCTTCCCCCCCCCTCCTTTTTTTTTTTTTTTTTAAAGGCACATAGGGAGAAAAAGATGAGAAGTATTGTTGCAGTTTGACAATTCTATTTTCCCTGCGCTTCTCACACTTTTTAATTTAAGGCCATTGAAGAAGCAGTGCCCAGATGGCACGAGTTCCCCTCCTTTCTTACCTTTCTCTTCCTTCGAGATGGCAGCCGCGAACAAAGATGCGCAGATGAGGCGCTGAGCTCTGGATCAGTGCCAGCGGAGCCGTCCCTCACAAATGGATGTGTTCTGCAAACGGTGCGGCGGTAGCAGTGGGTCGCACCGCAGCCTGCCAAAACTTGTGGTTCCAGCATCGTGTCAGGCGTGCGCCAGGCGTGCGCAAAACAGTGAAGATACGAACGGCCCAATACCGAGCGTGATTGGCGTTATTCGGGGGATGGCACCGACTGGCAAGTTTTGGTCTTGGAGGGGAAGTGGCTCAAAGTTTTACACCAGGACTGGCTCAAAATTCTATCAAAACATAGTTTGACTCATTCGCTACCAGCAGAGTTAAAAAAGTATATATATTTGACGTCGTAAGCCGTCAATGGCAGTAAATGAGTAAAAAAAAAAAATTGACCGCTGGTCTGGAGTAAAAATCTAATTTATTCACAGAAATGGCTTTGAAGTACAATCCAAAACAACAGGTGGCGTGAGACACACGGAAACGCAGAAAAACTTAGTGAGATTAAAAATCTCTTTTCCAAAAGTGTCCTGGCCAGGAGGGCTGCAAAGACAGCACATTTAAAACAAAAAAGGACATATTACACAAGATAAGCATGCAAAATCATATATAAAAAAAACAAATAATAAATCAATAACAAATATGCCAATTTTAAAAACAGTCTCAGTCTCCAAAATGATTATTTTCACATTCCTTAGCATTAGATTTGAATACCCCCGAAATATTAAATTCTGGCAGTCCAAAGGAGCATTCAGGAGACTTCGACTTCCACGCAGCGTCACTGTGTTTGACAGTGGTTATAAAAATTGCAGTGATGGGCACTTGACCCGGTTTTGATGCTACCTGGGCACCTTTCCGTCATCGTCCCTCTATCCTTATTCATAAAATAATCATCCTCCGTCCCCGTCCCTGTCCGTCCTCGTCGGTGCATGATGCTGTCGTAGTTTGTTTCCTAATTCCTGCTTGGGTTTCGAGTTTTGAAGTCTTACAACCCAGCCAGCTTTATTAACCGGCTGAGAATATTTTGTGCGCGGATTTAAATTGTTTACGACTGTTAAAGTGTCACCCAAAATAGTATTTTCCTGGCAACACAACCAGCGTTGGTCACCAGACTGACGGGCGATGTGTAAACTTTTTTCCCAGAGTGGACAAGTGCTCCTCCTCTTGTCAGCTGGAAGCAAAGTGAAATTACTCGCTCCCGTGTACAAACGCGGTGAACACGCACGAGACAAGCGGCGCGTCCTGATATATGGCATTCGTTCGGGAGCGTGTGAGCGGATTACACACACGAGACAGGCTGGCCGTGTGTCTGTCAGTCAATTAAATGGGCGTCCAAGAGAGGTTAACCCGGTTGGGGACGATTATAGGGACGGATGAAAGCCCACTTCCGTTCTTGCTTAGTCGTTTAAAAAAAAAAAATCTCATGCTTTTGTCCCCCAAATTGGCCTTCCATCTCGGTGGATGGACGGACTATTTCGATCCTGAAAATTTTGTGAAAAAAATTCAACTGTGAGAATGTGTGACCTGAGTTATGCAATTCCTCTTGGCAATTATATAACTTTACAAGTCAGGCACAGGAGACAAAGCCATGACGAGTGATCTGGATAGTGTACATTTATCTTTTAAGTGGAGACTGAAATTTGTTTCTTTTCCACTTTTGACTTGAAGTGCATCTTCTATTTTAAGGGGATGCTCACTGGCCACCACCGTAGATACTTTATGCCAGTGGCGGGCGCTCAAGACCTTCTCTGCTGGCCTTAACATCATCAAGAAATCATGATCATATTCTTCACATTGATTGTCATATTATGTCCTCGTGTTGAATTTTTAGTTTAGAGTTTTTAGCCAATCAGAATTCAGACAGCTCGTGTTGCCAGGCAGATTTCATAATTCCAGTAGCACGCACTTAACGTCCGAGGCCTTCAGATACTATTGTGCGGGTATCTGTTTTGTGTGTGTGTGTGTGGGGGGGGTTGTTTACAGTTGCTAGACAGTTGCGATAGCCAATCAGATCACGAGTTAATGAAGGTAAGGCCTTCTCGCTGGTCTCTCGTTGAAGGTGATGAACGCTGCTTGTGATTGGATACTCACTCGTAAGAGGGGAGCGCTATGCGGAATCAACACAACAGAAAGTCGTAACTGGCGACCATTTGAAAATCTGAAATATATTCTTGGTTTAAGAGGGAAAAGTGTGGATTTAATTGCAGATACACTTGCGACGCCATTTTCAAATCGGACTTTTCAAGAGAAGCGAGGTCGTCCAACACTCGCTCAGTAGCCCAGGATGGCCCATTTTTCCGTAAGTGTCTTTTTTTTTTTTTTTTTTTTTACATCATTTCTCCAGCTGTGGTGTCACAAATGATGTTAATATGACGGGGATTTATTCAAGTCGGACTAAGTAGGCCTACATGTGACGTGCACGGCCCGCCACTGCTTTATGACTGGCAGATAGCAGAGGTGAGCCACTCGAGACTCGTCCCAAGGCTTCACACAATTAGGGCAGCGAGCTGAGTTGCCGCCGACTGATTAGTACGAATGCCTCGCCTGTGCTGCGATGCTAATGTTGCATTCCAGCCAGCACACGCACGGCGCGTCCCATTCATTGTCTATTCCGGTCTTGTGCCCCCACTCTTCCCTCCCTCCCATCCAAAGTCTGAAGGGCAGGTCCCTTTCCTAATTGATCTGCAGAGATTTCGGCTAACCTTCTTCCTCTCGCAAAGAGAGATGAGAGAGCAGAGATTAGAGGCGGCAAAGGAGGCGGGCCCAGGGAAGATTGATGGCTGCTCTTTTTACCACTGCTGATATACTTTATCTACGACACTGCAATGAGTTTATGAATCTCTTTGTGTCCAATCATTTGCCTGGAATATCGCTGAGAATCTGTTGCAATAACCTTGTAAGCATGACGGAATGGAATGATGTGCTTCTCCTCATCAACGAGTGGAATAGAAAAGACACCGGGAATGTCCCTGAACAGTGCTGGAGCTTTTTTTTTTTTTTTCTGAGAACATAGCGAGGTGATAAGGGGAAAGCATTATCTGGGCAATCGATGACGAGTGAGGGGGCTTGGTGATTAATGTCACCATGCATATCCCAGGGCGAGGCCACAGGGCGGACTGGTGCCGCCTCTTGATGCCGATATTTCATATCAGACTTTGTGGCCAGTAAAATCACTCGGACTGGAACACGACGGCAAATATCATCTTTTGGTTAAAATTCGAGTGTCTTTGCAATCAGTTCATGACTTTCGGTCAAAGTCTGCTGGCATCAGCTGTAGCTTGCTTATGTCACAAAAGTGTTTCATGGTGGTAGAGCTCAGGCCAAAGTCAAATGATGCAAATGCGGTCAAAGAAACAACAGAAGTTTTGTAGAACCTTGGGGGAAAAAAAGTAGAAACTGCATTTATTGCATTATTACCGTATTTTCCGAGAATTTGAAGCATGCGGCAAATACAACGGTGCAGCTTTTTTTGTGGATTTTTCTTTCACCACTAGGGGTGCTCTATGGTTCAGAGAATACGCTAAATAAATCTTGATTTATTTATTTATTTTTTTTTTCCTTGGGTCTGGTCTGTTTTATTGAGCAAAGTTGTTGCCGTGTTAAAAGGCACTGTTTGAACGATCAGTTTATGTGCCTTGATGTGCATTCACAGTACAAAATCGTTCTGTACATGCGGTAAACAACTCAATTTTTTTTCAACATAGAAAACTGCGGCCTATAGCCTAGTGCGACTTTGATATTTTATTTTATTTTTATTTTTTTTAAGAGTTGCTCTGGCTTATATACAGGTTTGCCTTGTCGTCCGGAAAATACAGTATTATATTCTTTTCAACTTTCCCGTAAGGTACTTGTCGACTATCGTTCTCGTGCCGGTATTTAGCCTTAGATTATTTAGCCAGAGTTAACCAACGGCTTTTGAATGCATTTCCAAAAAACGATTTGGAAATCGGCGTTTCGATTCTAAAGCAACTGACCGGAGGCTGACCACGTCCTCAGAGGTGCTGCTATGGAGATCAGCATATTTTTGGGGCTTGCGTTCGGCTGTCCTTTTTTGAAGTTGACTTTTTTTTTTTTTTTTTTTACACACGTATTTGCTTTTAGCAGTTGACATCTTGTTGGAATGACATTGAAATTCTGACGTCCTGCTCAAAATGCTGCTAGCCAGTCGATTGTACTGTAAGTCTTTACAGAATTGCTTGATTGTATATATATATATTTTTTTACTCTTCCGTCCAAAGGTGACCGAAATATTTTTGGACCCTTTCAAAATGTTCCGCAATAAAATTGACCTTTGAACCTTCGTTCATGAAGTCTGACATCAACGTGTTACTGAGCTCTCCTCAGTGTCACCTCGCGACTCCACACAGCTATTATTTACAGGATTAGAGTGGCGGAGATCTTAGCTTGAGCACTCCTTTGCTGAGAGTAGAGCAAAAAAAAAAAAAAGACAGGCAAATTACCAGCTAATGGACCACTGGGCACTAATATCTAAATCCCTGATCTGCCTGTAATTGCCGCAAAACGCTCCGGCTCGTGCTCGATGTGAGACTTCTAAGCAACTCTGCTCCATCGCATGCCTTCCCTTTGCGTTATTACAGCGACCAGAAATGTGGGAAGAGGCAAAAGAGCTCTTATTTTCTCCCTTTCAGTCACTCTCCACTTTCCCCAGCGGAATTTCCAAGACATCATTAATGTCTCTGCTCTCTTTCATAGCGCCGAGCCAAGTGACTGTCCTGCAGTCAGGCACCTGCTCCTCCACCACCCGTGATTAATTTCCTCGTCGGAGCAAAGCCGGAGCGAGAGCTCTTGTTGCAAAGGTGTTTTATTTGCATTAGCATTCCTAATTATTTAATGACAAGCCAGATATGGTTCACTGCAACTGAGTGCCGAAACATACGGCTGGAGTGTATTCCAATTAGAAGGTCATTAAAACATGTGACTGCCTCACACCAGTGAGGTGGAGCATTATTATTCTTGGAGCTGCTGTGTCACGGAAGTAGAACAGTGTTCCAATTATAGAACAAAACCGAGTTCTGTTTAAAAATGATGGAATATGAGATTAACCAGCCCAGGTGAACAGAATCCACTTTCTGACTTGTATATCCGTCAATGGCAGTGAGTGAGTTAACAGAAAGAATGCTCTTGGTCTCATTGGCATCTCCAGTGGCCTCGCGACTGACAAAAGTTGAAATAAGGAAAAAGTCCCTCACAGCAAAGTGCCGTTCTTCTGCTACTATCGGCAAAAGTGCCTGCATGGCAATACCGCATTTAATCAAGCGAAGGTACAATAGAACGCAGCAGGAAACCTGTGTAAATAATGCATTAATAACCATCCCATCCACACTCCTGCAGGCAACGCCGGCACGCAGGGAGTTTAAATATCTCCAAGGAATACCTTCATCTGAAAAGTGTTGAGCGCCGCTTGCAACCTTTGATGGAGAGTACGAGTCGTCAAAACAAATGGAGCCAAGTTCAGTGGCAGTTCAGCTTAGCGTGCAATTTATCACAGAGCAGCGGAGGATGGCCGGGCGGGTGTGACCATGATGATCCTTAACGTTTGATCATGATACGAGCAGACGACAATGCCGCTCATATGTCCAAATGGGAATGGAAATGGTCGTTTGTCTTGTCCTGAAATTGATTGGCGGCGAGTCCAGGGTGTGTCGTGCCTCTCGCTCGAACGTAAACCGGGACAGACTCAATTTTTCCTGTGACATTAATGAGGACTGGCAGTATTGAAAATGTATTTACAATTTTATGCGGAACAAATCAAACTGTAATGGGAAGGCGAAAGTGATTTAAGCTCTCACACTACGGAATAAGTCACAATTGCACACTCAACGCATTCTTCGGTTGAATTTACTCAATTTTATTTCGACAAGCAGTTGCATGAATCATCTGTGGAATTATAGTGGATCCAGAAGATTTTATTTCGCGTAGCCCCTTGTTGAAATAAAATTGAGTAAATTCAACGCCCAATTTTTTTCCTCAAATTCAAGTTGCCGCTGTTCCACTTAGATCCTGTAGATGTCGCTAATGACATTTGAAACTTTTTGCCAACCAGCAAACAGGAGAAGAAGACATTTCTGCAACTTGCACACTTAAAATACTTTCAAAAAACTTTCTAAGAAAGTCGTACATCTCTCATATCGGGATTTGTATGCGTTCCTTTTCCATATTGCATGCATGCAGTGAAAGGGAGAAGTTCTGAGTTTGGAAAATCTGCACAGGAAAAAAAACGCAACTTGTATTTTTTTATGTGGGAGGGGCTCTAAAAATGTATCTAAGGTGGGAAAACTTTAAAATATAACTTACTTAAATTATTGGCATCAATTTTAGTAAGTAAGCAAGTGGTGTTTACTTCTATCTTCAAGAGGTTCAATAAAAAATAAAAAAACCTTAAAACATTTTCAGGCATTTCCTCACTTAAAATGTTATTAGAGATTTTTGCCTTGAAATTTTTTCACCCAACTTTTTTTTCTTACAATGTAGTCATAATTGTGCTTCACTGTTGGGCCTGACCAACTACAACTGACCAGCCAGATGTTCATCAGACGTTTGTAACTGCCAACCTATCCTCGTTACTCCGCGTACACGGTGAAAGACTGTTGACCGATTCAACAGTATTGAATGTTCAGCTTCCGTCGCCTGGCTCTGCACTTGAAAAAAAAAAGTCATCCTGTTGGTTGATCTCATGAAGAAATCACTGACCAGTTTGACTTGGCGATCAAACGCCGACTTGCCCGTGTTGGAGCTAATGCTCACTTACCAGGAAGCCTGGCCGAGAGGCCCGATCGCCATGTTGAAACATCTGCCGTCGCCTCGTTTTCATTTCTGCTCCAGCTGATAGCCCACAGCTCTGGCCGTGAGAGCAGCTTTAGTTTTGCATGTCACTCCTCTCATCATGTCAACATCCACGACTCCTTTCAGTCCCAGTTAAGAGGTTTCGCTTTGGTGTTGGCTAGGGGAAAAAAAAACATCAGTCTTTCAAAATCAATTGGGCACTGCTGAAAGAGCTGTCGTCACGCCCCCCCCCAAAAAAAATCCACTTTCCTGAATTTCCTGACAATTTCGAAGCGCAAGGTCCCTCCCCTTTAGCGATATCGTATCCTGCTGTGGATGCGCCGCTGTGTGAATGAGAACATCTGGTCGGGCAGCCAGAGTGCGTTTGTCAGCAGATGTATGGACACAAACGTTCATGTATATGCTCTGTGGTTCCGTTCCACATGCAGCCGCTCGGGCTCGCCACCGACCGGGACCCTTTGCCACTTTTAAGCCCTTTTAGCTCAGCATTTCCTGCCCATGGCCAAGTTCCCGTGTAATTGCTTGATGGTCAGCCCAGCGCTGTGCCAGAGGCGGGGGGTGGGGGGGGGGGTGAGGGTTCGGAAGGTTGTTTGGCAGTGGGCGCAGTCTTGGCTTGCAGTGAGCTCAACGGAAATAGCAGCGGCGGGCGGACCTTCGGCCGTCGCCGGGGTGAAATGATGTCTTGCAAAAGAGTCAAATGCTCGATTAAGAGCGCGTTACCCAGAAAGCATCGCTTCTTACATCCACACATGCACACACATGCCTTCTGGCTCGTAGCAGAATCATTTTTACGGCTCCTGTTAATTAGCAGCCTTTTATCTTTGCAGCATTAACATCTGAAAATAGAAAAATGCACGTAAGCAGAATCGCAATCACTTAAAGAAAAAAAAAAAAAACACAAAAGAACTCCAGCCCAAATGCGCAAAGCGGTGACCTTAAAGCCACTAATCTTCTCTCTTTGTTGCTCTGTCTTCGTACACATGCTTTTAGGGGACTGTCGGGTTTTTAAAAGGGGTGGAAAAAAAAAAAAGCTTCTGGAAATACCCCGTCCTGCAAACCTGGCAACACGACAAACACAAAAGTCCCGAAAAAGAGCCATTGGAAGCGAATGGTAAGGCGATACATCAATCAATTAACAATTACCCCCTGCTCCTAATCAGCTGTCCCCGGCGAGCGCCCGAGCGGCCATCTTGTAATCCTGTTGGCAGCGTCAATTAAATTCTTAAGGTTAGTTTATTGAATTTCCCAGATAGCGGAAGATGGGGGTGACGAGGGTGTTGGAGGGGAAGGACAAACTGCAGTTCAAACCTTCACCTCTTTCTCTCCCGGACTCCTCCTCTTAATGCCGACTGACTTTAGCAGTGGCTACAGTGTCTAAGGTAGATTTATAGACAATCCCCCCCAAAAAAAGGACGGTGAGGTGGAAAAAAAGGGACCTAGTCCTGCCACAAATTGGGAGAAATTTTGCCTAGTTGAAGAGTCCAAACACCAAAATTGCCATTTAGATACAAAAAGAGCAACGTCTACAAACCTTACAAAACTAAAAATACAATATAATACAATACGGCGGCACGATGGACGACTGGTTAGCACGATGGCTTCAAAAGGCAGAGGTCGTGGGTTCGATTGCGACTTTGCATGTTCTCCTCGTGCCTTAGTGGCTTTTCTCCGGGTACTCCGGTTTCCTCCCGCATTCCAAAATCATGAATGGCAGGTTGATTGGACACTCCAAATTGTCCCCTCAGTGTGATTATGAGCCTGAGTGGTTGTTCGTCTTTTAGTGCCCTGCGATTGGCTGGCAACCCGTTCAGGGTGTACTCCGCCTACTGGCCAAAGATGGCTGGGATGGGCTCCAGCGCCCCCTGGTGAGGCGAAGCGGTACAGATAATGGATAGATGGACAATCATCCGATACGTCTCAAATAATGTTTTGTTCACTTCTCTCATCTCTGCAGTATGACGCGACTCTTACGTTAATTGTATTTCATGCAACGCCGTCTTGTTTCTCATGATTTCCATTTGTCTTTAGTGAGGCCCTCAAAACAAACATAAGCATGGGCTGGATGTTCCCTGCACACCCCAAAGCCTCCCCTAGTCCAATTCCCCCCCCCGCCCTCCATCCATGCGTCTGGCAGAGCGTCCAAGCGTGAATGGGCAGATTTTCCGGTAGCACAAGCCTGAGATGGGCTCCCGTGTCTCGTTGAGCCTGCTTTGCGGGACCTCCCGCCGAGACCTCCGACTACCACCGCGGCACGGGGGCGCGCATCGGCAGCCGTAGGCCACACATTCACCGTGGAAGGAGGCGGGGGCGATGAGGGGGGGGAAATGAGAGGTAAGGGGGCGATGAAGGGACAGGGATGGGAAGGAGGCACAGAGAGGTAAACAGAAGTTGAGAGACAGGGGGGCACGAAATGGGAGCGAGCGATTGCTCGCGGCTCATTTCTCCACACATGAGACCATCTGCACGGCGCACAGGGTGGGACGCCACCACTGCTCCGTCTGAAATGACTTTGAGAGCCAAAGAGACCCTGGCACGGCGGGAAGCCAAATGCAATCCCAGGAATCCCAGGATGGCCCATTATTGTGCAGAATACTCCTTTTTCTGGAGTTGACCGTTGTGTGTGCGGCCCAAAAGCCTCAGTTGTCATCGGCTCACAAACTCGTCAAGATGTGAAGAATCATGCATTGTGTTTTTTTTTTTTTTGTGACAGAATGGCACGTTTTGTGCAAGAAAACAAAATCAATCCCAAAGTGGAATACAAAATACAAATTGTATATGATGTGATCTGGCCCTTTTCCGTATTTTGCATTTGTGTACTTTGCGTATCTGGAGCCTAGGTTGACTACATTTAAATATAAAGATAAAGATGTCCTTTATTAGTCCCACAATGGGGAAATTTGAAGTGTTACAGCAGCAAAGATATAGATCACACAGAGTCGGCGGCGTAATGTAGCCGTTAATGTATAACATTAGCAGCAGACATTCATAAAAAGCATGCAAATATACACAGTATAAACGTATCTAAGTGTAAGGAAACACTCCTAATGCCTGTCCATTATACAGAGGGGGGAAACGCTGTAATGATAAAAACTACTGAATGATTGAATGATTTACATGCATTCAATATTTGGGTCAAACGCAGAATTTCTGAAACATTTAGAAAAATCATCAATACATGAATGAGCAGACAGAGTTCGTCCCCGGCGATCCATGGACGGAAATAGATGTCATTTCCGCTTGTTATTTTTTTTTTTTACTGTCAATAACGAGTATTTCCAGCCAGTCGTGCACGAGCCGTCCCGTCATATATGCACATGTTTTACACGTGTGCCCCATAGAGACAGAAAAATAACGTGAAAACACTGCAAAGAAATCATTATTTCGGCTTACCCGACCCAATATTGGTCGTAGAAAATGGGTAACGCAGCTTCAGCTTTTTAAAAACCCGAATAGGAGCATATTTGAGTTTTTGTGTGCCTTTAAAATCAAATCCAGACGGTTATTGACTGCATGTGAATGTTGTCACTTTGTTCTCAATTGTTTAACATGGATAAATAAATACATCAGCGTAACTATTCATTCACTCATCCATCCGTTTTCAATAGCGTTTCGGGTTTCAAAGAGCTGGAACCAGTCTCAGCTGACTGAGCGCAAGGTAGACTCCAGCCTGGATTGATTGCCAGTCCACATCAGACACAGCGAACGATTCACACACACACACTCGCTCAGTCTGAATGAGTCCAATGTTGATTATTTGTGACATTCCAAGCAAATATTTATTTATGAAAAGTCATGATATAATAGATTTCCAGTCCTCAACCATTTTTTTGTGAACCAATTAAGGCAGAAAAACAGAATTTATACCCAGCATCAAGAATCAAAACATTTTGATGAACGGAAGTTAGAAGACAATGAACGCACATTGATGAATTAAAATATGTATTAAAATTAGTTCCCATGAAATGCTATTGGTCGTTTTTTTTTTTTTTTTTGGTTAATTATTCATCTTTAGTACACATCAGGGTTGTATTCAAGTTGAAAGCTTTCATTGACCATTTTGTGTATCTTTTGGTCTCCTTTTTTAAACTTCACCACCTAATTTGCTGAATATTTCAGCAAATTTATTAAATTATATCCATAAGTTTTTTTTTGTTTTTTTTTTTACCTGGAAGTGCAGACAAGGTAAACTTTGAGGCCTGGCTGGAGTTTATGAAGGATTGGTCTCGCTTTGCAGAATTTTTCGGCTGCCTTTTTTAATTCTTCTTTGAGAAAATCAGGATTTATAAATCTAAAATCTAAAGTAAATACTGTCGATGAAACCATGTAGTCTAGTTTTGTCTTCAAAACTTATTTTCTCCATTTTTGCATTAGTTGCACTTCTTAAATTCTATGCGATTGATTTCAAAGCCAAGGTTTTATCTCTGCCCATGTATGATACTGTGCTGTTCTTCACGACTGCAACTACGGCCTCAATAATAGCCTGCAGATTAAAAAAAAAAAATTAGATTGCCATATACTGTGCATGAACATTGGTGATAGGTGGATTACGCTCCTGTCAATCACACCTGGGCAATTTATTCTCGTCAATGAACAGGACATATTGTACAAGTGCTTTTAGACAAAAAAATGAGCGATGGTGCAACTTTGAAATCCAATAAAATGGCGCGTGCGTGCCAGTGTACCTAATCTTGTGGCCAGTGAGTGTGCGTATTTTAAGTGTGTTCCCAGCGGGGTATAAATTGAATGGCAAGTGTTTGGAGAGAGCATCTTGTGTCATATTTACTGTTAGCACCTCAGGCTACATGACACGCTCCACTGTCTGTTGCCATCAAACAAGCTCGTCTGAAGGAGAACGCGCATCTGTCGCCAGCCCGTCCTCTCACTGAAGGGAGAAACAATTTAAAAGGGAGCAAGGAGGAGAAAACACACCGCCATTTCTCCTTAAAAAAAAAAACAGGCCGAGAGGCCGAGGATTCCAAATACTCATCCCCACTGACCAATAATTCATTTTGATCGAGGAGTCGTGTTTAGTGCATGGCGTGCGCGAGTCCCTGCATGCTAAACAACCCCGCTGACCAATCACGATGCGGCTATGCTAGTCAGGTGACCCTTCATTTATCGTCTGATGAATGGCAGGTCAAGCCGGGTGGCGTTTTCCTCCACACCCCTCAGCGCTGAGCGCCGCATCACCTGCACACCAAAGCGCTCCCGTTCCTCACCAACCACCCTATCTCCCCCCCCCCACCCCACCCCACCCCCGTCCGCGCATCCATTATTCTCCACGCTTGATGCACCGTCAGCACAGTCATGATTGCTGACTTCCAGTGCCTGCCTCCACTTTGAACACAATTAACTTGGTAATTGCGTTTGTTTTAGGACCGTGAGAGTGATTATCAAAGCCACCTATGATCCTCCAAGCGTGCGCGCCCACTGCCGCGCTTGTCTGTTGTCGGGTTGCTGTGCACCAGCCGAGACCACCGGAGGGGGGAGAGGGGGGGGGGGGGTGGTGGGGGGGGCATTGCCTCGTCAAGGGCTGGGCCGGCTTCAAAGCAAAGCCGGCTTCTTTGTACAACCTCACACACCTTTATTAGGCCATCGCGATTGCCAGAGCTCCTCTTGCTGCTCATGTTTGAGCTTTTTTTTTGCATAAACATGTTAATGGCACAAAGAGAGGACGGCAGAAATGTGGCGTATTTCATGACCCGTGTTCTAGTCTCTGCATGAATTGGGGGCAGCGTATAACTGGAGGATTTAGTTTTGACTTTATATTTGTACTGGCGGAAATCGAAGAAATAATGATCAAGGCCTTCATCGTTGCTTTCTCGCGCAAAAGATCTGCGGCTGCTCTACCTTGCCCAACTTCCAATCCCTTCTCAAAACCGCCCTTTATAGAATTGTGTAAAATGTTTGATTTTCATTCTGGGCTGAACCTGTGCTGCGAAGCGTCCCTGACTGCTTGTTGTTTCAATCAACAGAAGGAAATTTGAAAATTAGAAAAGACACTGCGAAGCACATTCAGTTGTTCATGTTGACCCCACTTTCTTTTTAAGTCGTGTTCCCTCATTTTTTACATTCCATGTTACTACACTAAATGTAACTACTGATCTAGAAGCTGAAGAAAAAGATGAATGCTATTCAAGTATTTTGGTTTCCTCTAAAGCTCGTCCTTGGTAATCGGCCCGGCCCATAATCGGTTTATTACTAGTTTACGCTCCTTGTATAGCCGGACACATTGGGCCCCAGTATTCAATTTTTTGGAGCACTCTGAATAATCAAAAATTACGTTGGAACAATGCGCTGATTTTTCCGAAATGGTCTGAGTGAAATTGTGAGCTCGAAGAGTATTTCTGAACGCACTCCGATCAGCGATCGGGATTTTGGGGAGCCACGAGCTCAAATGTTGATGACTCGGTTTTTGTAAAACAAAAAAAAAAAAATTGACTGGTTCACGGGAGAAAAATATTGATATAAAGCTGCGATATCTGAAGTTCTGGTCGCAAATGAGAAACCAAAGCTGCAATAAGTGACCCTCAAAGTAGCGAGCGAACACTTTAATCACAAAACTCCTGCAAAGTCCTCCATTTCTTTTTACTCATATTCCCTCGCGCAAGTCGGGCCATTGAGCCGTGAATGGCGGCTTGTGTGATGCCCGCGCATTATTACACTGCACACAAAATACTCGGCGTGGTTGCATTTTGTGGATTCTTCTTACGACATGGACTTTGAATAAAAGACCTGTATTGCAGTCTTTTTTTAATTGAAATGCAAACTAGATCAACGGCCGGGCGGCGGAATTGGCAATACTCTCCTGGCGGCGTGATAAAGGCTTTTTTGCTGTTTCTGTGGCTATCGACTTGGTCATGTGTGTAATTGCCTCAAGCATTTCCGAAGCCTCCGATGCACCCGTGTAAATATTAAAGAGAGCGCTCGGCTTAATAAAATGCTAGTCAAACAATATGGAGCCCAAAGTTATCTCCGCCTGTCCATTTCCAGCGCCGGCCCGGGATTCGAGAGGTTCTCCTGTGCGGGCGGCAGGGTCAGTATCAAGATAAGACCCGCTCCTTCATAAGCGAGGCTGAAAGAGGTGGGGAAGTGAGGCGACAGCCAATTAAAGGAATCCATAAATGTGCGAATAGAGCTGAGCTAAGAAAAAGGAAGTGCGAGTAAAAAGGTTCGTGTTCCACGAGGTAGTGACGTGATGGATCGGAGTGATGCTCCGGCGATATCGATCCAAGGTCCAAGGACCTCCCCGCGTTGCTCTCACCTTGACCTTGGACCGATCGGTGACCTGTGACCTGATGAACCCTGCCACAAATCCTCCTGACCTCTCTAAATGCGAATCGACTCTCAGGCAGGGTGGAAATGCGGGTTAAAGTGCGTCAATGTGTTTCGTAAGAACCATTCGGTGGCGGTGTTCTGACATTTGCCGTCCATGCGAACACGCCGGAGTGGCTAACTGCCTTTGGCTATCGATCTGTCGGTTAAATTGTGCGCGCACGGAGCCAGCGGAGAGCGGCAGCGTTGCGAGTCAGCGGCCGGCCGAAGTGCACTCGATGCTCGCGATAGCCACTGTCTGATGGTAATTGCTTTCGATCTATCTCCGCAGACGGACGACTCCCCTCCTGAATGGCTGACAGCGAATATTTAGTGTGTGCGGGCCGGAGAGGAAAAATGTATCCCCGTTTGTGGTCGGGGTAGTGTGAAGAGAGAAGGAAAACGGTTGTAAAAACACGATCATCTCGAACGGGGCCGCTCGGATCCCTCCTCAGCCGGTATTTAATCACGGCGTGGCGCTGAATGGTGTTTAGGGAGAAGAGGGAGGGGGGTGGCCGAGCTTCTCTCGCGGGCCCCCAGGTGATTACGCCGAATGGATTACAGCAGGAAACGGCTGTCCTTCTTTCAAAGTGCCAGGTGGCGTCCATTTTTCTCGAGGCCTCATTGTCGGGCTCCAGATTTCGACGGGCCAATGAAGTCCCATCTCCGGACGACAGCTTGGTCTGAACGGGCACGCGGCTCATCACCTGCCTTGTTGTTCACTCGAAGACAAAAAGCCCGAGCGTGAAATGATGAGCGGGCTCGGGAATCCTCGGCAAGCTTTGAACCTGCTGGACGGGATCCAAACTCATCAATCTTGCACTTGTTCGTTTGTCCCTCACCTTTTTTTTTTTTTTTTTTTTCAATTATTTATTTTCAGTCTCCCTCCTTTCAAACTCCGGTTCATTAGCTGATTTATTTGCACGAGCGCGGTCCAAACGGAGAGGAGGACTGTTTGTATCGCTCGC
Source organism: Idiotropiscis lumnitzeri (assembly GCF_059441095.1). NCBI lineage: Eukaryota > Metazoa > Chordata > Actinopteri > Syngnathiformes > Syngnathidae > Idiotropiscis > Idiotropiscis lumnitzeri. The sequence continues at coordinate 3,221,705 of NC_142393.1, forward strand.
GGCCTCGCACCTGCCGATGCTAATCCTGTTTACAGTGGCGGTAAAAACATAACGCAGAGGGTCATCCTTCTCAAAGCTGTCAATAGGCTTAAAAGCGTCACACATTTACATGGCAGGATTATGTAAACCACTTATCCCGCTTCATGTAAACAAACAGCGAAACAGTTCCCCGCGAGAGCTAAAGGCAAATTCCTTGCGACGAAGCGCCAGTGCCTTCTTTTCAAATTTTTGGTTTGTGTGCTTGAATGATATCCAGTTAAAGATGTCACCGTGATATTTTCAATGTCTTTAAAAACGTTTTCAAAGGCAAGGGGAATTGACTTTCAAGTTGAAGTTCAAGCATAACTGGTAAAATGCGATTTTCTTCGGGTAAATTTTGACCTGGGACTATTTTATAATGTTCGACCATTTATTATACATTTCTCATTGTTCTTAGATTCAATTATGATGACGAGGATATTTTTTTTGTCATTTTATATCATTTTATTTATATCATATTTTATTTTATTTTATTTATATATTTTATTTTATTTATATCATGTTATTTTATTTTATTGTCATATTTTTTTTACTCATATGTAGAAGATTTAACAAGCAAAAATAAATTATGCAATAATTGTCATATGTTTTGTTGATTTGGTTTTGATTTAATTCTTTTTTTTTAATCATGTTTACCTTGCATCCATTTTGTCTCTTGTTGCGTCATAATGCGCACCTGTGCTCGTCAAGCCGGTCCCTTGCGTTGACCAATCAGCTCCCTCACCCACTTGTCTTGTCCAGATGTTTCTCGTTGTCTCGTCGGTTGCTTGTATTTAAGTTTCCGGGTGTCTTTCTGTCTTGGTGGGTTTATTACTTCTGCTTAGTTTGTCATTTTGATGAATCCGATTGCCCTAACAAAAAGTTTTTTTGTTTTTGTTTTTTAAATAAACTGTGCTTTATCCTGTTTTCCTCCTTGTTCCCTGCAATTGACTCTGAATGAATAAATTCGCATTAATTGTACTAAAAATGATTATTTGAGAACTGTTGGCTGTCGCTTTTCTGTCAACACATCTCTGAGCCCGATTTTATCTTCTGCTTATGTTTCACTACGATGCGACTCCTGCTGGTTTTCCAGCATGATTGTGCTTTTGGTGTTGCGTGAATTGTTTATGGCGCGGAGGCCACTGGAAGCCATTGTTTCACCGAGCCTCTTTTGCCGCCGTCACGCTTTTTGTTTAAAGCAACAATCAAAACTCTCAAGACACTGACAATTGACTTTTTTTATCTTGATCAAATTTTTTAACAGCGTCGATAAAAACAAAACACTTTTTTTTTCATGTAAACAATATGTAGTGGGAGAACAGATCACTGACACTCCACATTCATCCCTTTTGCTGACAATTTTTTCCCCCCGTTTCTGTGCTAAAGTTTGGTCGTTCCTAATAGCTCCGGCTGCCTTTGTGTTCTCCGTTCATTGATGATTCACTCATAATGAAGCCATTTTCATTTTTTCGGAGGATGCTTGGCGGCGCTCCAGGCTCCTTCAGATGGCGACCAGATGTCGAGATGAATCTCCAAAGACTTTGAGCATTTACATTTTTACCGGATTCTTCTCTGGACATGTGAATCTGACAAGGGGAGAAAAGCACGAAATCGGGTTTGAGCTTATGTATGTGTGATTTTTTTTTTTTTTTTTGACTCCTCAGCAAAAAAAAAAAAAAAAAAAAGCCTTTTGACTTTCAAAATATTGATCAGCATCCATGAGTCCCTTTGAGCAAGAGGGTTTGGTTGTTGGCAAAACACTTAAACGTGCAATATGGTCGAATGTGCCTCACTCATTAAGCCACTGCACAAAGCGGAATTTAAAGTGATGACAAGTTAGTGGCAAGTGTAAACAGACGAGCTGCGCTTGCCAGCGGAGGCAAGCGTGTTGGGAAGAGGTCTCGGGAGCAAGAAACATTCTTGAAATATTTATACGGTTTGACTTGGACTCCTCCCGGAGGACCGAGCATTGGAAACTCGCAATATGCGGATTGCCAAAGGCGGGCTGACGTGGAGGTCAAGCCTATAGGTTTTTCTTTACATGAAAACAAGTGGTAAAAGGGGATGAGACAGAGCAAAGGGAGAGGATAATATATTCTGCACCCAGGAGCAGGATTTGAGTTTGAGAGGGTTATGGATTTTTTTTTTTTTTTTCTTCACAGTTTTTTTTTTTTTGTCGTTGTTACAGACATCTCCCCTCATTTTCCCTGGATCAAAAATCCATTTTGGATCATCTCTTCAATATTGAATGTGGCAGGTGCTTGTATACACAACAAACTCAATTTGCCGAGGTGATTTTGAGATCTTTCATGGATGTGTTGATAGAACACAAAGATGTTTTCTTTTATTTTTAATGTGACTGCCGCAGTGCAAGTCACATTTCTCTCCGGGTGGACGATATTTGCTTTCAGTGCAGCAAGCCGTCGCAATGACAAACGCGGCCGGGGTAAAAATGAAAGTCGTCGGAATCAGGTGAAACTTTTGTTTGTTGCCGAGATGTGGTGGTTAAGCGGAACGATACACACTGTGAAGTAATTACAGGGCAACAATTACCCCGGCGAGGCTAGACGTAATCGATAGGCCATCAGACAGCCAGGTCGCGGGCCAAAGGTCAGGGGTGAAGGGTCAGCTTTTCTCCGACATCTTGCGAATATGTGCAGGCTTTGGTCCTCTGGAGGAAGAGGGTGCCGATTCGGAACTGGCAGGGGGATGGACGGCGAGGTGGAGTCCAGCTGTAGCACCGTGATCTATTCTTCTTCAGGCGGCGAGTATTGATTTGCACGAAGCATGTTAGGGTAGCCCGGAGGAGGGGGCAACCCAAACAGCTGGGCTAGCACTCAAGGCCCCGTATAACTAAGCAACAATCTGCCGAACAAGCGCCACTGACTACATCTTGTGAGAGGGCAGTGGACATAATATGAGAGAGAGAGAGAGAGAGAGAGAGAGAGAGAGAGAGAGAGAGAGAGAGAGAGAGAGAGAGAGAGAGAGAGAGAGAGAGAGAGAGAGAGAGAGAGAGAGAGAGAGAGAGAGAGAGAGAGAGAGAGAGAGAGAGAGAGAGAGAGAGAGAGACTCGCTCTCACTCACTCACTCACTCACTCACTCACTCACTCACTCTTTGGGTCAGTAGCAATGCCGTAAATATTTGTTCTGTTAATGAAGTCAATCTACAGTCCAATTCAATTAACGGCAAGTGTTGAGCGGTCCCCCTTCTTGGGCCCCAGGCTGCTTTCACTTGGCGGGTATTGACCGTAACAGTTAAGCATCTCGGCTTTTCTTCTCGAGAGCTCCGGTCGTGTACACGCAACTTTCCCCAACAATCCATCTCTCGGGGGGGGGGCGGCGGCTGTCAAGTCAGGCATTCGTCTCTGAAACACTTAAAGGTGAACAACTTTATCTTGCGTCACTTTAGCAACATCACCTCTGTGCAATCTCACAAGATTGACAGCGTCAGAAATGAAACATTGTCGAAGCACATGACTGATGGCAGGAAGGGAGCGGGGGGTGGCGGGGGGGGCAGGTGGTGCGACGCCTGATGAGATATTAATCAGGTGGCGGCGTTGGCAGGGGCGGAACGGCTCTGCAGCAAATGTGAGCCGTAATGGAGATGTGAGATGTCTTTGGCGAGGCGGAGCTTGTTGGAGGGAGAATAATGAAGCGGCCTATTAGCATATTGTCACCGGTTGTCTTGTTTATTCCGAGGTGTTTGCCAAGCTGCTCCCCCACCCCCCAAGGAGAAACGGGCACCTCGCAGTAACTTTTGGAGTAAACAGCGATACGCGGCAGCAAACATGGCGCCGAGTTCTCGGCGCTCACGAGCAAACATGCAATAAACTTTCTTTTAATGACCTGCAAGTGACTGATGGACTTTGTCAATATTGACGGCAAAGAAAGAGCACCGAAGCTTCATACTTGAGCAAATGCTGGAAAAGTGTTTCAACACGGTTGTTGTCGGAAATTAAATGAATGACTTGAGCAGAGGAGGCGAAGAACGGCAGCATTCCGGACTTATGCAGGATTTTTCCTCACTTGTCATCAATTGAGCAATTTAATCATAACGACATTTAACTTTCAAAAGCCACGACATCAAAATCTGGTCGTTCACACTCAACAGCGGTCAAAGTTGTGTGCTTTTAAAGGTTGTGTTTAGCAGAGCTGGGCACTTGACCCTTTTTTGCCAGTCAGTCCCCTGTTCTAAGGCCTCGATCTTGGCACTGTTCCAGCCTTATTCATAAAAATTGTCGACCCCCGTTCTGCCCCTGGTGCATGACGCCGCTGCGGGAGAGATGCTAGCAGCAGAGAGTTGATTTAAACTTCATGAGTTGTCTAATTTACGATTCTTCTCTTAATACGGTCTTATTCGTCTCATTTATCTTCTTTTTTCTTCTCTACGAACATGCCCAATGCAAGTAAGTATGCACAGTTGGTGTCATAGAGATTTAGAAGTCGCTCGCAAGCTGAAAAAGTGTGGGTACGCCTGTTCTAAATGACGCCAATAGATTGGAGGATTGACGTGAATTGCTTCAATTACATAACTTGACTGGCGTGAAATTTGGTGGCAACTTGAATTTCGCGATTTTTTTTTTCCCACAGTAACTCGAGACTTTCCATAATGTGACTTCCTCCCAGCTCCGCCCATTCTCGCAGCTCTCAAAGCGTAATCTGGACGTTCCTGCTCATCCCCTGGCCGTCGTTTGTTGCTCCGAATCAAGCCGCGAGCAGTTCAATAATTCAGATTAGCGCTCATGTTTATTAATGTCCTACATCTGTGCAAACACTGTGTCAAGCCGAGAGTTTATTGTAATTGCCTGAGCAAACAAAACCTGAAAAAAGCAATTTCCAGTTACAATGTGCGAGGACGAGTAATGAGGTCATTGGCATTCCGCGGTCGTCGCCGACGCCACTTCTTTTCATCGCGCCACTATTGTGCGTGATGGATATTTTTATAAGGAATGAAGGTGCTGGATAATGTGGCGACGCCACGAGAGGCGAGTTAGTGATTAAAGACGATCATCATCTCTTCACCTCCTGCAAGTTCTTATTAGCGGTATTACTTTACTCTGACTACGCTGTGACCATCGTGGGACAAGAACAACTACTTAAATTATAGCTCTTAAATTGTGTTTTCACAAATATATATTAAAAAAAATAAATGAGAAGCACGGTGGATGACGGGTTAGCAGATTGCAGGGTTCGACTCTGGACTTCATGTGAGGACTTTGCATGTTCTCCCCATGCCTGCGTGGGTTTTCTGCGGGTACTCCGGTTTCCTCCCACAATCCAAAAATTTTGTTTTACCTTACCGTTTATATTGCTTTTGCATTTTCCTCCAAAAATCTAAGGGTCCTCTTAAAATGACGTCATTTGCGGGGTTGCTTTCGTCTCCTCTCAAACCTTGATTTGCACACCGGTTAATTAAATTGAACAAGAACAACTACTTAAATTCCAGCTCTTAAATTGTGTTTTCAGAAATATATAAAAAAAAAAAAAAAAAATGAGTGGCACGGTGGATGACGGGTTAGCAGAGTTCGACTTCCTGTGAGGAGTTTGCATGTTCTCCCCCGTGCCTGCGTGGGTTTTCTCTGGGTACTCCGGTTTCCTCCCACATTCCCAAATTTTTTTTTTTACCTCACCACATTTTCCCTAAAAGATGTAAGGTACTTCTTAGAATTAATCGAATTGGCCCTTGCTGCCAGACTCCCCCTATTGTAGTACCGAAGTTGAGACCTGTAATAAAATGAAGTGCTTTGTACTTATTGATGGAAATGCAAAAGTGCTGCACAAACCGGAGTGTGTTGATTCCGCTCTCCTGATAAAAGGTTTGGGGTGTATCTCGGTCTGATGGCGCCCAGATGAGAAATCCCCCTCCCATGATTGATCGATTTATTTGGCATTGCTGTGCCGACGCAAGCGGTGTACCTGCCAAAAGCTGAAGGTCATTAATCAGTGTAACGAACGGTCCCCTTCTACACGTATCAAGATGCGTCTTTGTTGCAAACTGGCATGTGAGTGAGTCATCAGATGCTGCCGAGAAGCTGACGACGCCGAACAGGAAATTGGGATTTTTTTTTTTTTCTTGCCATGCGAAGATGCCACATGATAAATGGCTTTCTCGCATGTTCCTTTCACGTCGTTTTACTCCAATTCAGGCCCAAATTGGCTTCCTGAGGAGTTTTTAAAGAAGCTATAAAGATAAAGCAATTAATGATCATTTGAAATGTATCCAGGACGTGTCGAACGTCGCTTTCAATCGGGCCCAACCTGCATGTTAACAGCAACGCCGGTCGCTGAATGCATTTTATCTGATTCCACTCTCATCCGTTGGAGCCATATGATAGGACGTCATTTGCGGGGTCGCTTTTATCTCCTCTCAAACCTTGTCGTTGTTTATGACTTAATTAGCACACTGGTTAATTAAATTGAGCATTAATCAGGGCGACATTGGAGGTCTTCAAGGGACACTTTTCCACGTTAGCCATAGCATACTTTTACCAGACTAAACGTACTCCATTTTCCGGACTATAATGTGCACCCGTATATAAGCCGCAGCTACTCAAAAATAAATAAATAATAATAACAATAAAAACAAATAATAAAAAAATAAAATAATAATAATTAAAAAAATAATAATATACAAGCTGCACCAGACTATAAGCCGCTTTTTACCGCATGTACAGAACGATTTTGTACTGTGAATGCACATAAAGGTACATAAACAGATTTTTAAAACGGTGCCTTTTAACACGGCAACAACTTTGCTCATTAAAACCGAATAGACCCAAGAGAAAAATAAAATTAGCTTTATTTAGCGTATTTTCTGAACTATAGAGCGCCCCTAGTGGTGAAAGACAAATCCACAGAAAAGCAGTCGTCGTCACTTCAAAATAAAGCCATGCAATCCTTGTTGCTGGAACTTAAGAAGCCAACCTATCCCGAAATGTTTCTTTTTTTTTTTTCTTTTTAAAGGAGACATGGCAAGCGTATGGATGTGTCCTCACGGAGACAAATAGCTTGTCCCCCTCCTCCTGCCCGGTGAGTCGAGGTGGTCTAAGAGGATTTCACCCAGGTGAAGCAAGCGTACAATCCTGCCTGCCGAGGACGGCACCCTGGGAAGCTCTGATTAACACCCTCCACCACGCCGGTCCAAAAGCCGTGGCGCAAATGCCCGGCGCTCATGTGAAGGGGGAAGCACTTGTCAGTCAGGCTTGGCCGTCCCTTGATGTGCTTCCATTGTAATTCTTCCTGTGCTGGTTTTTCTGTCTGAGATAGGAGCGCAAGGTTGATTCATCCCTGTAGGGTTGTTAAAAGGTGGATCGACTAAGTTCTCAAAGTGACTGAAAAGCTCGAGCGGGGCGGGCTGGAGCTCTCTTGTCAGCTCTTGCTCCGCCGACATTGGTTTTGAAGATTTTGCTGTCTGAATTTTGTGATAATCCATAATGGGGACTGGCTGAGTGTGGAGTCTTCCCCCGAGGATAAAAGATACGCTAGGTGGGGGCTGCATTGTCTGCACGTCACAAGTGCTAAATTGAGCGTGATTTGTACTTTTCAATAAATCCCTTCGCCGGTTTTCGCTGGCAGATCCTCTGTCTTTGTTGTTCGTATGTTAAAACGGCCACTTCAATTTGTGGAGCCTTTAAATGAAATCAAGTCCGATGAAAACTATTCCTGGATTCCCAAATAAGTTGTATCATTGCATTTAACTTTTGTGTGGATGACTGCTGAGCACGTCCGCCTCACAGTTCTGAGGTGCAGGTTCCGACGCCGGCCTTCCTATGTGTAGTTTGTATGTTCTCATCATGCCTGTGTGGGTTTTCTCCGGGTACTCCGGTTTCCTCCCATATTCCAAAAACATGAAATGTCGTTGTGCAGCACGATGGCCTCACAGTGCAGAAGTTGTGGGTTTGATTCCGGCTCCGGCCTTCCTGTGTGGAGTTTGCATGTTCTCCCCGTGCCTGTGTGGGTTTTCTCCGGGTATTCCGGTTTTCTCCCGCATTCCAAAACCATGCATAGCAGGTTGATTGGACACTCTAAATTGCCCCTAGGTGTGAGTATGCGCGTGGATGTGTGCCCTGCGATTGGCTGGCTACCACTTCAGGGTGTACCCCGGCCACTGCCCAAAGAAAGCTGGGATTGGCTCCAACAACCCTTGTGAGGACAAGCGGTACAGATAATGGATGGAGAGGGATGTTTTTTGAATGCATATTATTGCAAATATTTTTTGGGGGGGTTGACTTCCCCTTTTCATTCATTAGGAGGAAGTCAACTTCTGTTGGCATTTTACGGGAGCAAAGACTTTCTGTAATCTTCTGACGTGCGTTTTGTGTATACGGTGGTCCTCACGGTTTCCTCCCGAGCATCTAACATGAATGAACCTTTCAAAAACCATATCCTTGTTTGAGAAATCTCTGCTTCAGAACCTGCTCATTCGGATCGAGTCCGATGCAAAGTGGAACGGTTGGCTCCTCTCCCATCACCCGCGTCGCGTGTTAATTGGCTTGACCTCACAATCGGACTGGCGTCGGCGCAACAAGCCTCGCTAATCGTTTATGTCTTGTCATAAATGAATCTGACACGGCAGAGCAATAACAGCAACAAACGAGCATGTTCTTCGAAAGAGGCGCCGTTGCAAATTGAAATGCCGGCGTGCGAGATTTGTTACTCGCTAACCACAATGAAGGTGATTGGAAATCTAATATGAAGGGAGACAAGTGTTTACGTTGCCGCGTCGTGTGTTTTACATGGCAAGCAGTCGGCCGCTCTGTTGTCAGCATCCCTCGGGCTACCGTACAAAACATGTGGAAGCTTCCCTCATTGGTTGACGCATAATATGGAGCACTTTTGCTTGATTTGGTGCAACAGGCATGGGATTGCCTCACACAATATGGTTACGCTTAAGGATCACTCATTTTGAAGCGAGATGTGTGATTTAAACTTCTACTACTTGCCATATAATGCGCTAATCAATAATTATGATTTTTGCCATCATAAGCATATAAGTAATTGATAATGACTGGATGAAAAAAGTCTGCCTTTATTATATATTTCATTTTACAACGTATTCATGTTAGGTGAAGTCTAGAAAGCCTTTTTTTTTTTTAAATAAAAGTAACTATGGTAAGTCAAAAAGGTGGTCTTGATTGTTTTTTTTTTGAAAATGTAAAACTGTTTCATATTTTTTTTGTTCAGCATTGTCAGCATCTTCAAATCTAACTTGGATACTTTTAAAATCAAGTGATCAATTAAGCTACCATATTTTCAGGACTGTAAGGCGCACCCATGAAGAAGCCGCAGCAACTCTTTTCTGAAAAAAAATTAACAATAAAGAATAAATAAATAAAAAGATATACAAGCCGCACCATGTTGAAAAAAAAAGTTGTTTACTGCATGTCAGAACGATTTTACACTGTGAATGCACATAAAGATACACAAACAAATTGTTAAAACAGTGCCGTTTAACACGGGAAAAACAGAACAGAACAATTAAACAATTAAAACAGAACAGACCCAAGAGAAAAAAAATTTTAGATACATTTAGCATATTTTCTGAACTATTGAGCGCCCCTAGTGGTGAAAGAAAGAATCCACAGAAAAGCCGCACTGTTGTATTAGCCGCGTGGTTCAAAATCGAGGAAAAAAGTAGCGGCTTATCCTGCGGAAAATATGAAAATTATTTACGCAAGTAAGCTGTTATGTAACTGTTTCTTTTTCAAGGAAACTGTGGTAACACGTATGCGATGTAGAAAACGGTTACATGTGGATATTTCAGAGGGGGCCAATGCCTCTGCGATCCCACCTAGCTCCGCCAGTGTATGTTGGTGAGCGTATAAATGTGACATATACAAAAACCTCGGGCAGCTTTTAACATCATGTTCCTGTCATTGTCTAATTCAAGCATTGAGAAATAGATCTTTATCCGTAACTTTTCAAGTGTTGTGTGTCGTTGTCTTCCATCCTGTCATTTTTGGCTCATAATTGCTGTCGTCGCTGTTGCTCTTCTGTCCTGCCGGGCTGCAGCAATTACAGAAATACAATGAAAGCTTGGCTTTTCTCGTGGGGTGTAGAATGTATATACTAATTTGCAATAAAGTGCTACAGCTGTCAGTGGATTTTCTGCTCGGTTACTTCAATAAATTGGAACTGCGAGAAGGCGGGGAAAAAAAAAGAAAACGAGATCGGAATCCATTGTGATTCGTGCTTTTTTCCGCACCAGACATGGAGTGGAGGCTTCTTCTGCAAACACACATTTGAACAATTTCATTTCCTGATGATGACAAATTGTGACTCTTTCAGAAGCGCACCCACATAATGGATTTCGCTTTTCGCAAAACAATTATCAAGGATGAGAAATTAGACAGTTTTGTTTTGAAATTATCAACTCGAACTTTGAAGTTGTTGTCGTGAGCTGCACATATTCTGATTTGACCCTGAGATACATTATTTGGAACCGCTTCCTCTTTTTTTTTTTTTATATCAGTGATGACTGGGACCAGCTGGAAGGTCAGAGTCCCTACCAGAGGATGATCCATTTAAAAAAATTTAAAAAAAAGAAAAATTCTCCCCCCAAATCCGCCAGTCTCTGCAGGCCTTCTGATGCCACTCACCTCTGCTCTCGATAGCTGGCAGTCTTGAAATCCGTCCTGGCCGAGACCCGGAACGATATCAGAAGGTTCTAAAAATCTAGGCTGTCATGATGCCACGGCGTAAAGCAGGTTGACGATGTTTGGAAAGTACGAGCTTGACGTAGGAGTGGGGAATAATGTGGGTTTGGGAATCAAGGAACACCCTCGATTTCACACATAATTCCTCTCTGTGCTCTGACCTTTCACCTTTCACAAGCGTAGGTTTCTATAAAATGAAATTTCACAAATTTTACCACGCTCTCCCAACATCCTTAACTCACAGTTGTAGTGGCAATGCCAATGTGAACGACAGTGCAGGGATGGGCCACTGGCAGGCTTTAATTAATCAATTAAAAAAAAAAAAACGACTCAAAAATAATGATAAACGTTCAATTCTTTCCAGAAAAACCAGGAATGAATAAAAAAAAATCTGAATATGCTAATATTCGGGGTCAAAAGTTTTAAGTTGTATTAGCCTCTGTCGCCACTAGATGGCAGATGTCTTCATTGCGTAAAAATTCCAAACAAAGTACAGAATGGATTTGAGTGTGGGGGGCGGGGGATGAATTTGACCATATTTGGGCATACGAGGTTTCCGCCGGACAGCAACGTTATATTATACACTACATCTGCTGAGGAAGCGTGTGGTCCGATGTGCCCCCCTCAGTGGCCCTGATGAAAAAAATGATGGCCCTCTCCTGCATTTAAGTTGCACATCCTCGCCATAATGTAACACACACACACACACACACACGCACACACGCACGCACATTGGGATATTATGTGTGTTTGTGCATCTTTGGGTCTCAAAGATGTAGACTGAGCCATCTAATCCAGCCATTGAGTGCCGAGGCAGGGTGTAGTGGGTTAATGACCCCCTCAGTATTGTTTGTGGCAACTCACGCCATCACTCCTGATGGCATCGCCCCCCACCCACCCCCTTTTAACAAAAGAACCTGTCACGTTGGACCCCCCCCTCCCTCCCTATGGCACGCACACACACACACAAACCCAACTGCTGTCATCACCCCCAGGGGTGCCAAGAACTCTCAGTCTCCCCCATTCTTCTGCCTCGCAGCTCTTTTCTTTTTGGGACGGATGACACAAAGCGGCGATTCACACTGGGCCCGCCACTCGTACTGCAGGCTGCTTCTGTTGGCCCGTGTGTGGCTGGCTCGCAGTGTGGGGTTAATTGCCAGCGAGGTTAACAAAATAGGAGACAAAAATCAGTTGGAGAGGAGGCCAGGAACCCGGTGGGCTGCGGTGATTGTGTGTGTATGAGTCCGATATGAATGCGGACGACCTTTTGTGTATGCGCAGGGTTGACATGCGCCGCAGACGCAACAAGAGTGAACTTCACATACAGTCGGAGATGGAAGTCGGTTCCATCCGTTCGCGCACTTCCCTCGCGCATTGTGCATAGTGTCACTTGTGAAAATGAATGTAACATTTAGCTGCTGGCGTGTTCATCTTCAGATGATTTAATTGCCCGGCAATTTTCCCCTGTCAAAAAAAAAAAAAAAAGCAATGTGCACCTCGGATTAAAACCAGCCAGCGCAAGTGGGAGAGTTAATTAGCGACCTCGTTAGGGAGCTGGAAGTGTCTGGCGAGGGCCTCCCTCGCATTGGTTTGTTTCCGTGCGGCTCGGTGTCGTTTTTTTGGTGTGTGAGAAGCGGGCTTCTAGGTAGAACCTAATCGCTCATTGTGCATGGATACAAGAAGAGCCGCTTTAGTCGGTGTGAGCGGCTGGAAGTTCACGCTGTGAGCTGTTTGGCGGTTGGCAGTCACGAAAGTTCACAGGGAATAGGACACCGGCAAAAATGTACGTGGACTCGAGCAAAAGGGAGTCAAGGCAGGACTCACTTTTGGTGAGGGAACAAACATTTGTGATTTAGTTAAAACTACTCTCTTGTTGAATGTTGTCAGTGGAGCCTCACCTGACATTATTGGAAGAAAAAAATAAAAAAATCGGAAAAAATGTACTATAAAGTTTTCTTCTTTCATTTTTGTACTTTTGGTACATGAACAAAATATGTACGTGTTTTTATCAACGTCTTTATTCACCTGAGCAATCTCAAAATGGCAAAAAAAAAAAAGAAATGCACTGTCTGAGGCTTGCAGTTCTCCAGCCTCACTGTAGGGGGAGCAACTCTGTAGCGGCTAAAAGCTTAGCCACAGAGTAAGTTACAGGAAGGTCGCAGGTCAAGTGCAACCATCCATCCTTCTTTTTTTGTTCCACTCGCCTGTGTCGTGATTTGTCTTGTGGTCATTTTTGTGTCTCGTTAGCTTATTGTGCCCACCTGTGCTCGTTTACGCAATTATAATTAACCAGATTGGCTTTGTGGATGTCCAGCGAGAAAGCGACTTTTCTGCTTTTCTCAAATAGTGTCCGAACTCGGACGGGATATTGTGACTTTGAAAAATTTGCAAAGAAGTCTCGGAAAGCACGAGCAGTCGGCCAATCACAGGATAAACTTCCTATTGGACGAGCAATGAAGACTTAACGTTAGCGTCGACATGCAAACGCAAGGTTGAACTGAAAAGATTTGAAAATATCTCACATCAATGCCGCCTGCTTCCTTGTCAAGCAACAGCTGACATTTCGTGGAAATAATGAAAAGTCTTCTAATTGTGGCAACTACGCTGAACTCTCGTTTGCGTTTCCAGAAAACGATGTAAGGTTGGCTAAGCACTTGGAAACGTTTCAAATAAAATACAGAATGATTTGATCGACTCACTTGGCGATGTGCAAGTTAAAGTGAAAGAAAAAGTGCCCGAAGCCATGTTTGGTTTTGGTTACGCACACAAGCTAAAGTTGGCGCTACCGCATTTAGCAAAGTGCATGCTAGCGTGTCGCGCGTGTATTTTTTTTTTTTTTATAACCGCTGAGGGACTAGCATCATTTGTTTTGGCAAATTCACCAAGCGCACTCACTCTGAGGCGTTTGCCCAAAGCCGTGCCCACAAGATGGCGCAACAAATCTAGACTGCTACAGAAAAGCGCATGCGCCAAAAAGATCTGCGCGCTTTGTTTCATGTCTTTCTAGAAAATTCGGACTGTTGGGGTCATCACACGCCGATGATGGCGGCAGAATCCGATCGGTGTCTGTCAAAAGCGCCAACCTGCGCTCTCCCTACGACGTCTGAGGACATTTTCAATCAAACAAATGCACTTTTCAAAGTGATGGACGTCGAATATTGTCCTGCACGCGACGCGACACTGTCACAGCTCTCAAGAGCGTGTGAGGAGACTTCGACGGATGCTGCGTCTGATTTGAGAATAGAAGCCGCGCACTTAACCTGACAGGATCTTTTTGGGTAATATAGCTCACAAACTGTGAGGGATGAATGTAAATCTCCCGGGCAGCTTTTCATCCCAAAATGATCTCATTCCAAATGCTCCCGAGGTGACAAAGTTGCTCCAGCCCGCTGCCTCAGGTCTGCGGACCAAATGTTGCTGGAGGTACCGAGGACTAGGCGGAGCCTCAGGGAGGGGATTGTGCCTTTTCTGTTGCCGGTCCTACCCTAAGGAATGAGCTTCCATTGAATGATAGGCAAGCCCCGCCCCCTCTCTACTTTTAAAACCTTTCTGAAGACACATTTTTATTCTTTAGCTTTGGACTCAACATGAGACTGTCACTGTTCTGCGGCTCTTCTGGTATCTATTGTTTATGTGTTTTAATTTGTGTTGTAATTATGCGTTAATTTCTACGACACCATATGGAAAGCGCTTTGTTACCGCTCCAACTGTTGTGAAACGTGTTATATGAATAAAGTTGCATTGGATTGTATTTTTAGCACGGAAAAGACTCAAAACATACAGTCGGAACAGGATTGATCAAGGACGGCTTTCTTCAATGGTTGGATCTCTCGATGAGTCTGAGAGACTTTTAAAATCGAAGGAAGATAAGGAAATGTTTTACAAGCAAGTTATGTTTGCGTTTGTTCAGAATGACTTAGCATTTTTTTTTTGTAAAGAACGGTGATATGGGACTTTAAACCGAACCGATAAATTGTTGCCAAACAATTAGTTGAAAACAAACAACTTTATATTCGGTTTGTATGTCGTTAGTAAATTTGCCGTTCACGAAATCGGTGCCTCAGCAGCCTCGAGCCTCAGCGCACGTCACTGACTTGCAGATAGCTGGTCTTTGGCCTCGTCGACGTCGACGTCGGCCGTCGTGGCCAACTGTCACGTCGGCCTGGAAGTCGACGGAGACGCCAACTACTCCGGACCTTCTGGACATGTGTGAGATGTAGTACCCGTCCATGCCATTGACGGCGATTGTCACTGCGTAGAATTTTCTGAACATTAGAGCGCCCCTAGTGGCGAAAGAAAAATTCACAGAAGCCGCACTGCTGTATTAGCCGCATGATTCAAAATCCAGGAAAAAAGTAGCGGAAAGTACGGTACTTTTTCCCACTAGTTACTTGTTTGACATTTAAAAATGTCTTAAAATGTAAATAGTTTTGACTAGCACGTTAATTATTCAGAATATAATGGTAACATTTGTTTTGAAACTCAATCAAATGTTAGTTTAACCTGCATCACAGAACAGATTGCGTTCTCTTCAAGGTACCGTCGTATCCGTGCGTCGGAGAACGCGAGTTTGTTCATTCAACACAACTATGGCTGAGTGAACTCTTGTTGTTTTGGGGCGACGCGCCGTCATTTGTTAAGATGAGCCCCCTGAATTATTAAAAGACTGTGAATGATTCACTGATGACTAAACAGCATGACAGGCCGTTCATCAGAGGGTGTCGCGTCTTGTCTGAGGGCACTGTGCACTTTTTTTCTTTTTTTTTTAAAGCAGAAACTTGCCTGCAAACAAAAGTTTCACAGTGTAGCAGATTGCGCCAAAGATGAATCCCGGCACCAGCGTGGCTTTAATTAATCACAGTTTTTGAGTTTTTTTTTTTTGCACATTCATTTGGGTGAAAGTGCTTCATCATAACCTGCTTGGGGTTCTAACTCCCGAGCCTGCCTTTTAAATTCCGCGTCGTCTCAATGGCACAGCCGGCATGGTGACAAATTGCCACGAGCGGGCGGAAAGCATGCAAATGCAGCGAGGAGACAAATGTCCAACCTTGTGTTTAGTCGGAAGTTAAGGTCATCCACCCTCCCATCTATCACTGCTCTAATCAGCTCGGCGCAGCCCTGATGCAAAGCCTGCTACCTGCTGCATAGATAACACAAAGAGGAGGGAGGGAGGGTGAGCCAGATAAACCCAAACTGATAGAAGAGTCAACAAGTAAACATTCATATTGCTCCGGCGCAATTTTTTAAATTTTTTTTTTCATATCTGGTCCTTCCACCAGCATTCATTGTCCACAACGATGCTTGTTTACTTTCTCCGACTCTTCTGATCCAATCCCCGTGTCACATCGCAACATTCAGGTGGATATCGGAGACTTTTCTTGCGCCTTTGCTTCATTTTCACATCAATTGAAAGCTCGCTCGCGCCTCGTTTCCATCGCCGGCCTCCTCGAAGTCTTGCGTAACCCCGGCAAGTGATCCGGAGATCGTCAAATTAGAGCCTTGCCCCACGCAATTAAAATCATGTTATTGCCGGGGTGTGACCCGGCCTAATTGAATTGCTGTACATGCTCAAAAATGATGAATGCTTACGGTTTGTAAATAGCTCAGGCAGAGATGGAAGACTGAATGCGTTATTTTGTGCGAACATGTCAGAGGAAAACGGAGGAGTTTACACAAGTTTAGTCGCATGTGCGTCGCCGGTGACAAACTGATATATTTTTTTTTTCTGAATTTGGAATGAAAATCGCGTCTCGGCTTGTCTTGCAAGCGAAATGGGCGTGTGCTCGTTAATCTCGGCGCCGATGCTCGACCAATCATCTGAGTGTCCACTCGGGCTGCTTCTCGTGTGATTTATCAGGTGCGCCACGTATTAGCAAGCATTCGCTGCCATTAGCCCGGACAGCTAAGGACGCCGCCGGGTGAGGTGATGGTGGGCGGAGCCTCGCTGCTGACTACATGAATAAACATGACGGTGCGAAAGTTGAACTAAAATGACAAATGAAGCGAAAGTTGCATCACTTTATTTGGTTGATATCCTCCAAAGTGTGAGTGGCTTTGTGAATAAGTGAAGCTGGCGGGTGGGGTTTTGACGGCTGAGGTGGGTGGAGGTTTGATTGTAGGGGGGGGGGGGGGCTGCTGAGGTAATCCATCCATTGTGTTCCACTTCTTCATCTGTATCAACTCATTGAAAACACCGCGGCCCTGCCGAGTGAAACTGAGCCGGCCTCTGTCCTTTCTTGACAGGGCAGTGAGAAGGAGAGAGCCAGAGAGAGAGAGTTGGGTGGGGGTCACCGAGGGACACTCGGGAGGGGCGGAGGGAAACGGGGTAGTGGACCATGGGAAAAACACAATCCCTGGCCTCTCTATAGCACTTGTTCCAGCCCACTTCACCCACACACCCACCGCATGTGTGCCACTTGCCACTGACCCCTGCAACCCCGCACACCCCCCCCCCTTTTTTTTTTTTTTTTGCTTTTCTCCGCAAGCCTTTGAGCTGCGTACTCTCTGGACTGCAGATGTGCTATGCCACCCCCCCCCCCCCCCCCCTCCGTTGGCCATCTTCCACGCTGACCGGTGGTCTGCCACACTCTCTGGCCTCTAGCTTTACTTCTGATGACCTCGGACAGCAGTGGGAACCCCCCCAGCCCCCCCCCAGCCCCCCTGTATTCAATTCAGGTGGAGAATAAAGAATTACAAAGTGTCATTTAAGAGCATGCTGCGACAGCTTCGGTTCCAGCAACTGTGGACCACCTGTGACTGATTTTGTCACCTATCTCATTTCGAACCACAAAAGGCCAACACCAACATTTGAATGATTTACAGGATTTTTTTAACTATTTTTTTTATCCTCCTGTGTCTTCTTCTGGTTGCTAAATAAACTTGCGCTCTTGCTGAGTGCGTTCTTAACAGGGACCTTACGTCTTTGCAGGACACATGCTAATCTCTCTGCCAGAACTTTTTTTTTTTTTTTTTCTGTTAAGCTCCCCTGCGAAGGCAAGCAAGTCTTGAGCAAAAGGAGGAGAAAGTGCAGCCGCCAGCAGGGGGAGGTAAGACAAAAGGAAAAGTGCACGAGAGGCAGGGCAGGAGAGAGTTGCTCTTGCATTGTCCCGTTTGCTTTTTTTTTTTTTGGGGGGGGGGGGGGGGGGGAGCTACAGGTCTGGTCAGATGCCGTCCATGTTTGGCGTTACCTGCATCCAGCTGTGCCGCTTGTTGTTGTTGTTGAGGGGGGGGGTGCAATTTTATACTCTGCGATTGACGATTGAAAGAAGACAAAGAAGTAACATTGTATGTTCCACTTTTTGTTGACTCTTGGAGGAAAAGAGTTGACTTTTTTTTTTCTTTTTCTCAACATTTTCATAATCTTATGTGCCTGAGGATTTATGCCGATTATGTTTAATAATATAGCCAGACCAAGAAATATGTTAAAATTTGTTCCGCAATAGGAGGGTACCTGATTTTGTGTCTTCGTATCGGCATTACTTCCTGTCCACATTTTCATTATTTGCATCCATCCGTCCAATATTGTACCGCTTGTCCTCACAAGGGTCGCATTGAGAAATTTGTCATCCTTTTGTTCATTTTTGTCTTTTATGTTTGTTTCCCTTGGATGAAAAAGCAATTCTGTTTTTTGACTTGACTTCTATTTTTTCTTAAGCTCCTACAAGCAATACATTTATTCACTAATTTGAATAATGTGTAACTTGGTGGGGGGGGTCTGCATTGTCTGAATGGATGCTGCTTTTTTTTGGTGCCTTTTGTAAAGTAATTGATGTCCAAATTAAAAAAAAAAAAGCTATGACATTTTACTTGCATTTACACAAACTCTTTCATTTGTGCAAACAGGCAATTTATGTTTGACTCTGCGAAAGTTTGTGTTTCTCTCGCGCAACCTGACAATCACCCGACAGCCTCAGGAAACAGTTGAAGGCTCCTCCAGGAATCCGACAGAAACGCGGTGCTGTAAAACCGTTGCTGTCACATCTGGCGCTTTTTTTTTTTTTTCAAAAAGTCTTTGTTAGCCACGACAACAGCTACTATTAGATTCCATGCAAAATGCTGTTAAAAAAGTAATTGAATTAAAAAAAAAGTCAGTGGCGATCGTGGACCGAACATTTCTCGGCCCTTTTTGCTGAGCTGCCTCTGCGTGCTTCGAACTCATTTTGCCAAGACGAGAGAGGAAAAGTGCATAAACATCAGCGTAAAAGCAAAGGTTTGGCAGCATTGGGGGGGGCTTGTGGGGGCGATTAGGAAAAGAGGGTCTGTCAAGTCCAATCTGCTCAAGGCTGGCTCCCCTCCTCTGGTGAAAAGGGCCCCCGCAGATCCATTTCACCAGCGAAACCCCACAGAGCTCTGAAAGCTGTTTTGTGCCACATCTTGGTATCTCTTACCTGTTAGCCCGATTAATTATTCCCCCAAGTACACGAGTCGGGGAAAGGAGATACCACGGATGGACGGGCGAGATAGAGCTGCTCTCTCTCTTGGCTCAACGAGCGAGAGAGAGCGAGAGAGAGCGATAAAAGGAACGAAGTGAAACAGAGCCGACGTCGGGAGGCGCATACACCAACTCTTACCTCGGAGCCACACCCATCCGAGTGGGTCAAAGGTCGAGCTCACCGTCGCCAGTGATGCGGCGACTTCAGTCGTTGTCTTTGATTTATTGCTCGTTTTAAGCGTTTTGATTTGACCGAGTCACGTTGCCGTTTTTCAAACGACGGAATCAGCGGGACTCATGGCTTGTATGTGAGAGCTACGGAGAGAGAGAAGGGGTTTCCATGGCTATCCGTCAGCCAATAGCAGTGCAGATTCGCAGCAGAGTGTGTTGAGGGTCTCCGGGGCGGGCTGTCTTTTTGAACAAGGCCAGACACTTCACAGACAGAGAGAGGGCCAATTAATTGTGCCGGGGGGCAACGCTCCCAGGTTAGCATTTGCTTATAGTGAAAAATTGGTGTTTTGTGTCCACAATAAACGATCCAGACTCAGCCCGTTTTGAGTGGCCTGGCAGATCCGGGAGTGATGTCACCGGGTTCAGGATGATTAGTCGGGTGTGCCTCGGCCTTTTTCACGGGGTCGTCGCCCCGCTGTCGGTGTAAAATTAATTAAAAGCTGTCTGCGCTCTGCGTCGATGCAAATTTCAGCTGCTCGCTAATGTGCGGAGAAGGCCCGGAATCAGCGTGGCTAACCAGGTGGAAAGCTTCTCAAACGAGCACGATTTGCAAAGGAGTTTAGGTTCAAGCCGCACCCAAACATTCAATTCAACCGACTTTATTGGTTTCAAAATTCAGCTGTTCTCCCGGAACAGCAAAATGAATGTTTGTACAATTAGAAGACATTTCAGTTATTCGGCGGCATTGTGGAATATTGCCTCTTGGCGGTTCAAGGTTCGAATCTCAGTTCTGATCTTTGTATTTTACACTGGACAATCATTTTCAAAATATTTTAAAAAGAAATCTGAATTGCAAATAAAATGTTCCTGATCTCAATCATATTCATCACAATCATAATACTAAAAATCATATGATATATATAATAAAGCAATATATTTGGTTGTATTGTGAATTTAGGGTTAAGTTCAGCGCCAGTTGGAATAAGTTTCTTTTTTTTTGTAGCTATAAATTACAACGCGTGGTAAAATCCGTATTGCGCAACTGTGTTGGTCAAACTTAGGTCAAAAGAGCGTGAGAAAAATAATTTCTGGACACATAAAGCCATCACTACTTCAAATTTGATGTTGAGTGATGTTATCACTGTGATTGTGAAAGTTTTCGCCAAGCACTTCAGCCCGCTCGCACTTTCCAAAACGCGCAATATAGATTCATTGACGACTCGAAATTTGTCAAATTTGTGAAATTGCGCATTAAAAAAAAAAAACAAAAACGCCTGTTTGTGCCGAGTGATTGACTTGCAAACAAAATCAACGCCTGATATTTTCCCCCATTTCGAGATGTGGTGCTATTACAGCTGAAACGATGTCTTTGCCTTCATATCCTCGGCAGCTTGGATTTCATCAAGCCACCAAGAGCTAAAGTTGCCTCCAGTGACTCTGCTCACACGAGCATGTGGTCTGCATTTGGTCCTCCTTATCTCCTTGTCCTATCCGGCTTCCTTTCTCCGATGGCCCGGCCGGCCGTTCTACGACTTTGCAAGCATGCATATGTCTCCAGACGCGTGTAATATTGCTAGCTTGCTCTTTTTTTTATTTTATTTTTTTATTTTTTTATTTTTTAAGAACCCTGTCCACCTGGCCATAGGCCTTTGGGTCATATATTCTTACTCCATGTGCTACCTGAACAATGTTTAGCTCTCCGTCATAACCAGCACATAGGCCCAAGTTTAAAAATGAGACCCAAAAACAAAATTGGGCTGTCAAAATGAAGGCGTTAACTCTGGAGATTAATTTAAAAAATGTGAATGCAGTTAAATATTTTAACTCTGTTGTATTTACTTTACGCTTGTGGGAAGAAGTAAATGCACTGAATTAGTTTTGAGAATTTTTTTGGAAGAAAATTGCCTGTAAAAAAGACAGAGGACCAAAGAAAGTTATTAGAACATGGAAGTCTTTGGATTCATATTTTGTGATTTTATGGTCATTGCAAGATATTATTCAGGTGAAAAATAGTAGTTGAAAAATGTGATTAATCGAAATTTATTATGGAAATTTCTTGCAATTAATTATTTAAAAAAATGCGCTACGATAAACAATTTTTTACTGTGAAGTCAAGACAACATTAAGTTGTATTTGGTGTTGAAATGCACGTTGGCCCTCCAGCCGACTGAAAAGGCAAAGTGGATGTGAGTGGAGCTCCAACAGTCGTCAAGAGGTTGGCCGTCCCAGAGGATTTCCCTCACGGGGCCGTTGCGACGCCTGAGAATGTCACTCTCACGTTCGCTTTTGAGTCCCAAGCTCTCCGCTTTTTGCGCCTTCCCTTCTTCAGCCGTGCACTCTGAAAATGTCACAAATAGTCCCGTGATCTTTTTTCGGGTTGGTTCACCTTCCATTCGACTCGGTTCTAGATGTGCATAATCATTTCAAATATTTTTAGTTTGGTGTTTGAAATGATAACTTTGAACGACAATGTCTTGGAAAGCAAACTTCAATTTACTCACTTTGAAATCCCAAAAAATAAAAATTGAAACCGAACAACTGATATTTCTTCTGCATCTGATCCAATATATTTTTTGTGTGTTGAGTCCACATTCCATGAACGCGTACTGTCAAAAATATCATTTGTATTCAGTGTACTCTTGGAGAATATACGAGCTTTCTAGGCCACGTTGAGCCCGGTGGAATGATGAATGAAAAATGAAATTTGACACTGTGAATATGATTTTTTTTTTATTTTTTTTTTTAGCGTTTTTATTTTTTATTTTTATTATAATTCTTTAGCAGTGGGATGTGTCAGATCTTTGCTGAAAGGCCATTAACACCTGGTGCTTGTGCACGGGGCTTGGCAGCAGACTTGTCATACTGACGGCTGCTCCGGGAGCAACCCGAGTGCGAGCCTTTGTGGATTCCTTCTTCCCTCCCTGCCCCTTTTTCTTCCCCCCCCCAACACTCACTGAAATTGTCAATCGAGTCAGTGGCCTGGACAGGCTCTTTCTTTGCAGCGTGGCGGCTTCAGAACGATGCCAACCAAGTAGCACGGAGGGAGTGTTTGGAAAAAAAGGCACAATGAGCTGGAGAAAGATTGGGGGGTAGAAAAAAAAATCGGAGGTACCTGGGAGACAAAACCAGGGGCAGACCAGGGGATGTGGAAGAAAGAGGAAGTAGGATGGAGGGGGGGAAGGGGGGTGGGGGTGGTTTTGAGAGGATTGTCGTTTCACAGTCTGTATTCCCGGGCCAATTCGGCGTCCTCATGGGCTGAGCGGCAGGCATTTGGAGTCCTGAGTGGAATGACAGAGAAAGAGAGGTGGACACAAAAAGAAGAGGGCCTGTCCAGGCGATGAAGGGAGGGAGTGGGAGGGTGTTTAGGGGCGAGGAGAGGGGGGGGGGGTTCCAGTTGAATCGTTGTCATCAGCTCTGTCACACTGAATAGAACTAATGAATGCAGGAGAGTGTTGAGGAGCCATGGTCGGCGCCATCAAGGCAGGTAATACCGCCCAGATTTAATTGGCAGCAGGTATTGGAAGGGCTGTATTACTTTAATTGGGTAAGGGGGGGAGGGGCTCCCTGAATGGAAAAGACAAAATATAATGGCGCACAAAAAGCACTTAGCCCGGGATTGTATGCATTGGCTAATCTGCCCTGGAATGAGGCAATTCCGCACCATTTTCTCAGCGAAACCAGCTGCTGAGAGCTCGTCCACCTTTTTGTTCCCTCTTGGGAAAATGTAAGATTGAAAACAGAAAATACAGGCCATCACACGGCGCGTTAAAAGAGAATATAGCGGTGAGTGGTCGAAATCCGAGGCAGGAACGCGCAACCACCTGGGGAACGGCAAGGAGATCACGCCGATCCCGTCATGACCGCTAACAGGAGAGTCACGTGATGACATTTACAGTGACGGATGAGAGCGCAAAGCAGTGCTTCGCTCTATATCGAGGCTGCTATCTGATATTTAACAGACACGGCCTCTGATAATTAGCGGGGGCCCGAGAGGCTGATTCATCCACTTAATCTTTATCGAGTGCAGCCGCACACGGATCCGGGGCTTCTTCTTTTCCAAAAGTCTGTCTGAAAGAGTGATGAGCTACAACTGCATCGCCCTGTCCACCGCCGACGGGAAGTGCTTGCACATTATCCCAGCATCCCCTGTGCTGGCGTGCTCCGTGTTGTATTTCTTAGCACAGTGAGACATGATGAGGAGGGGCGGAGACGACACAGTAAAAGAAGTCGTACTTTTTGCCCTGAGTTGAGGCGGATGTGTGTATCGAGGCATTTTCAGTTTCTCGACAAAGAAGATGACTAATAATCGCCGTTGGTACCGAGAGAACGGTGGGCTTCGTTAATATGTACACAAGCCTAATGGACGGAGCCTAGAGTATCAAGAAAATGACTTTAAAAAGCTAATGTTGCCAGATGGAAAGCAACTTTTTGATCCGTGTGGGATTAGCGAGTGAGAGGAAGACGTTACAAAGTGTCTCAATGTCAAACGTTATTTAGTGGAGAAACTTAGTGTTTACACTAGAGCAGTGCTTCTCAATTATTTTTTTGCCCCCCCCTTCACAAGAAGAAAACAACTCGCGCCCCCCCGCACCACCCACTCTTCGCCGCAACGATAAATAATAGTTTTCGTTGCAAACCAAAACTACACCGTCGAGTTTAAGACAATGGGCAAGGAGAGCGCTACTGCCAACTAGTGGAGAGGATGTGCAATTACACTATATTGTAGTATGGCGGGAAAAAAGCATGTTCCCCTGGGTCACATGCACCCCCCTCAGCATAACCCCCGCCCCCCAGTATGAGAGTGTGGATGGTTGTTTGTCTCTGCGTGCCTTGTGATTGGCTGGCAACCAGTTCAGGGTGTCGCCCGCCTACTGCCCGTAGAAAGCTGGGATAGGCTCCTGCACCCCCCCCCCCCGCGCGACCCTTGTGAGGCGAAGCGGCTTAGAAAAAGGTGAAAATGATAGATGGAACTTGTGTGCACTGAAGCTCATTGCCGAATAAGCTAATAGTGCCTTGTTAGCACTAGTAGCAAACACTTTGGCATTATTCCACAATCCAAATAATCACATCACATGTTCTGCATTGTAACCGAGAAAGAACGAACAGCTCCATTGTCTCAAGTAAGCAAACCTTAGAAGACTAAATTGCTGGCGGCAAAATGTGGCCTCTGATTCATCACTGCCGCTATTAAATGTGCGGCCATTGAGTGTGGATTACAATGGCTGAGCGCAACCCAGGGACAGCTTAACCATTCAGACATTGCGAGAGTCTATAAAAAGCACCGAGAGTGGCGTTCACTCACATTACCACCTGGTGAGGAGAAGTGTGTGTGTGTGTGTGTGTGTGTTGTCATGTACTGCAATGTAACCGTTGCGTTTATTAGATTATAGCACGGGGGACTCCTCGGAGGAAAACTCTTGATTAACTCTTAGCGAGTGTGTCTGGCAATTAGTTACACTCTGCAGCAGGTAATCCACTGGCATCACAATGACTTAGTAATGGTGTGTAATTAAATGATGAATTAATATGTTTCTCACATGTAATGCTAATTGGATCTGGAGTGCCGTGGAATTGCTCTGGACTCACATTAGGAGCAGATCAATTGTGCAATACACTCTTTTATTATATTTGATGAGGGAATCATCTCTCTGATGTGGGGAAGATTGCTGTGACTGCTCCCAATGTTTGCAACGAGAAAAAAAAAATACTCTATGGCTTCGTAGAATTTGCAGGAAAGGTACCGATTAGAGCATGTACCTCCGCCAAGGCCAAACAATCACCTCACACGTGTCTGAAAATCCAAGATGTGTCGTAAAGTATTGTTGCGTTGTAACCGAAGATTGAAGTCATATGCAAAAAGTGGAACAAAATTCTGAATCGGTCCATCCGTCCATTTGGTCTAATAAAGATAAAGATAAAGATGTCCTTTATTAGTCCCACAATGGGGAAATTTGAAGTGTTACAGCAGCAAAGATATAGATATATAATGCCATTCAAGTTGGTTAAAGGTGGTCGGTGCCCGTCGTGGCGATATCCGCTGAACTAAATGATGGACGCTAGTTGTGAGGGATGCCATCGAACCGAAGGATCGGATCTGCAGGCCAAGTGGATTGAGGAAAAGGCAAAAACTTGAGTGTGGGAGGAGCTTATTGAAGCCACGGAGATTGAGGCAGTTCATTCTGACAACAATTCTCCCATCGTGCGAGAAGGTGCACAAGAGGAGCTGGAGAGCTTCATCTATCTTGGCAGGGCGCAGCTGCTCAGGTTTTTGGATCCGTACCGCCACTTCACGGTTTCCTCGGAGTCTGGCCATGAGCACCAAAGTAAGGATCTTCAATTCCATGGAACAACTGTCACCACCATGACAATAATCCAAATACTCGCCTGATACGAATCCTTCCATTATGCTGTGGCAGCAAACGGGCCAGCAGCCAATAGAGCAGAGCCTGCAAAGGTGCTGGTGATGGCTTGGTCACACCCTCCACATGCTCCAAAACCACAAAAATTGGCATCTCTGGAACTTACGAGGGAAAACGACGGGACAGACCAAGAAACTCTTGGCGTGATGAACTGATGGCAGATGTCAGGCCTGAGAAGAACCAAGGGTCATCATGTTTGTTGGGCCATAATTGGTGGCCTACGCCCATATTTGGGCAGTAGGTCTAAATAATCGTGGGTACAGTAAGAATTGGACACTGCTGACTTGGAGAGACCTCCATTATCTGTACGGCTTCTCCTCAAAAGGGTGGCGGTGGCTGCTGGAGCCTACCCCATCTTCGGGCAGTAGGCGAGGTACACCCTGAACTAGTTGCCAGTCAATCGCTGGGCTTCCCGTGAGTAACCCTCATCGATTTCTGGGTCTGAGGCGGCAGATGTGACGAAAAAGATCCTTGTGGCAGAACCTCTGAGGTCGCTGAGATCTGTCCAGAGTTTCTCGCTGCTATGGATCTTGTGAGGCTGTCTTGTTTGACACCTCTGGAGTGGGAGCTTGGACCGATTGTACCCGTTTTAAGAAGGCGGACCACAACGGTTGTTTTCCGATAGCGGGAGGCTCACGGAGAAAAGTGTAGAAAGATGATCTTCGGTTACAGGAAGTGGTGTCATTTTTTTTTTTTTTGTCCGGGTCGTACAAATGTGGACCAGGTTTTCAGTCTTTGTGTTTTGGATTTTGGACACGGTGTTCAACCACATCCCTTGGGAAGTCCAGTCCACGCGGGTGCGCCGGGAGTTTGCCGTATGGCGATGAGGGATCACAACACACTGCGGAGGGGTGTCTAATGATGTGGCCTCTCGGTGCACGCATGCACAAAGATCCCTCCCATGTGTTTCCAAACATGTTGCATCCATTTCTTTGTTTGTTCTTCTTTTAATAAGAAAGATGGTTTTGCACCTCGCAGACGGACAGTCTGCCGTACAGATGTGCATTATCCGAGCCCCACCGCAGCTTCTGTTTGCTTTCAAAAGGTGTTATTTTGTTTGAACGGATATATTTTTAACAGCTCCGGGCCATCAAAAAGATGTGAGAGGAGTGGATAGCAAAAAAGCCGCATTGGATTTGGCGTCTTGAAACGTAATTAAGTGCAAATGAACTGCCGCCTGATTCACTTTCAAAATGAGACTAAAACGACGCTTTGAAATTTTAACTTTATCTGTTCTTTAAAAAAAAAAAAAAGCAAAATAGCACGCTTTTTTTGTTGTTGATTATTCGTTTAAAGGACTATTTATTCAATTCATCTTCTAAAAAAAAGCAAAAAACTAATCTTTGACTACGCATCCTTTTAACTAATATCAGCATCTGACAGAACCAATACGACAACATGTCAACCAACAAATGTCTCCATTGTCCTTCCAAATTGCTCCACTTTTATTGGTATTTATTCACGGGTAAATTTCTTCTCCTTTTTTTTGGTTTGAATGAGGCCCAGGACAAATGACGGCTCAGATGCTAAAGTGTTTGTCTCCCACCCCAAAAATTGTGGGTTTGATTCAATTCGCGTGAAAAAATTTTTCAATAATTTTTCCCACTTGTCCCAATGAGGATTACGGGTGGACTGGAGACTATCACAAATGACTTTGGGAGAGATGCGGGGTACATGCTGGTTGAGATGCTATTCAATTACAGGGATTTATACTACTAATAAAATCAGATAATAATAATAATATTAAAATAGGTGGCACGATGATCAAATAGTTAGCCCGTCCGCCTCACAGTCAAGAGTTCGATTCCGGCTTTCCCGTGTGACAATTGCATGCTCTCCTCGTTCCTGCGTGGGTTTTCCCCGGGTACTCCTGTTTCCTCCCACTTTCCAAAGACATGGATGGTAGTTAATAGGGCACTCTAAATTGTCCCTAGGTGAGAGTGTGAGAGCGGGTGGTTGTTTGTCTTTGTGTGCCCTGCGATTGGCTGGCAACCAGTTCAGGGTCTACCCTGCCTGCTGCCCAAAGACAGCTGGGAATGGCTGCAGCATGCCCGCAACCCTAGTGAGGACAAGCGGTACAATAATGGATGAATATTCTAATAATAATAATTATTATTATTATTATTATTATTATCATGTTAATTATTATATATTATTATATTTAGTATATTATTTATTAATTTATAATACTAATTCTTGTATTTATTATTATTATTATTGTTTTTAATTATTATTATATGTGTAATGGAACTTAAAATTTCAAATACATCTCAAGAGGCTTCAGAGTGATAAAAACAAAGTAAAAAACATAGAGGTTAGCCGCAGACAACTGGTTAAAAAAAATAAACACTTAAAAATGGTCTTATATTTTAGTTTAGTAGCTCTTGACAGGAATAGTGGATACTTTTATTTTTTTTTGGTGGGTGAGTATTTCAATTATTATTTTGTGCGTGCGTGCGTGTGAACAAAGATCGTGTAAGCGAGGAGTCGCACTGGCGAAATAGCGTTTTGGTTGAAACGGCAGTTTAAAACGTTCCAATTTGAGCGAAGCAAACGTGCATGTTTTGCATCTTCACCTTGCAATTATTGAGCTGGGTGGAAGGTGGCTTCAGCTGTGAGGTTAAGTGCGCCTTTTAAGCGCGCACAACAGTGCAGCGGGAAGCGTTGCACGTCGGTGCCTTCTGAGTCAATTGTGCATGCGCATGTGTGAGCTGAGGGGCAGCAGGGGTCGTCGCCCGCAGCAAGGTTAATGCAGAGATCTTTTCATTCTCAGCCACCCTGTCTCTCTTTGTCTTTCGGTCTCAAAGACGGAGATGCAACATCGTGCAGACAAATGGACCACGCATGCACTTTGTTGCTTCAAAGCCGCATCTTTCAATTGAAACTAATGCAATATTCATGCGGCCGGACACTGCGGCCACTCAAAACTTTACTCGAATCACACGTGTATTGTAAGACAAAATAATGTCTATTTAATGTGCGGATCAACACACACACACAAAGGTGATGAAAAGTGACAAAACACACACAAAAAAAAAAACAGTGACTGAAGCATCGAATTAACATTTAACTTGATTGAAGCCGCAGCAAGGTTGGATTTCTATGCGTGCAATTGTCAAACATTTGTGCCTTTTAAAATAAATCAAGATGTAGATCCAAAACAAGTCGCCAAGATACGATGACAATTGAAGCGTTTCAACCTTGGCCGTCGCATCTCGTATGGACAATGCTTTTAGCTTGATTTGTGTCCCGAACGCTCGCATCCTTTTCACGAGAATCAATCTCCCGACAAAGTCCTTTATTTGACCATTTGAACGGAGATGTATTCATTAAAATAAGAGCATCTACTCGCTGTTATTTATTGGTGACGCGTGAACACAACAGGAGTTTTTTTTTTAGCAGAGTAAAGTTGAGCGTCTGCGACCTTGATGGCTGGCAAACGGCTCCAGTTGGAGATTGACGGCTCGATGGTGCCATGGGTGGCTGCCGGACGGACTTTGTGAGTCCGCCGCCGAGGGCCGGACCGCAAGGTGACTCGGTGAGTGCTTCTTGGGTTGTCTTGGCATGTAAAAGAGGCAACAAACATGACGACATCAGCTTTTCGACTGACCTTGTCAACTGACCTGCAGTGTATTAACAAAGAACCATTTGTACCGCTTCCAAGGATTTTTTTTTTTCAGTGTATACAAAGTTCACAGGAGGAACAGATTTTGTTCTGTGAGATGTCCAAGTAAATAAATCTCCAGCAGCGGTCATTCTATCAGGACTGATGGATTTCGCTCACGATTGGCAAAACGCAGGAAACTGACGGACTAATCACGATGGAAGTGGTTTTTATCCGTCAATGTAATCGGCGCTCATCGGGTCAAGTAGCGACAGACCTCTCAGTCGGTCATTGACCGATGCCCGTTTTGCTGACGACAGAAACGCGACCCCGTCGGTCTTGTGTGTGTGTTTGATTGCGGCGTTGAATGAGTACAAGCAGGATTTCCTCTATCGACTAAAAATGGAAACGCTTTGCGCTTCCTGAACAGTAGGTGGCGGTAAGCACCAAAGCTCGGTAATTCACCTAAGAACCAAGAAGAAGAAGAAGACGATAACGACGAGCATTTATAGGAGTGCAAGCGACTTGGATTCGATTTTATCCTTGGCCTTGTTTACCACGCTGGATTCTGCTTGATATATTCACCCTTTTTGGCATCCACCGTATGATGTAGCTCAGGGGTGGGCAAACTTTTTGATTGGCGGGCCACAATGGGTTCTAAAATTTGAGAGGGGCCGGTCCGGGAGCAGGTGGGTGGAGTTGTTTTGGTCACCTCACCTCATCGGAAAACAAAATAAATACATTTTAAATGAAAGTGAACAAAAGCATTACAACAATATATATGTCTTTGAAAAACCGCAATATTTAGAAAATAAAACATGAACAAGGTTTATTCATTTAATTTTTTTTTCAAGTACGGCGGGCCGGATTAAAACGTTTAACGGGCCGCATGTGGCCCCGGGCCGTAGTTTGCCCACACCTGACGTAGATACACCAACAGATACCATTTTAATCATATTGGAAATTCTCATCTGTTGGACTATGACATTTTATTTATTTATTTTTTTTTTTTTTCAATTTACTGACAGAACCGCTGACGGAAGTGTGGTTAAAATAATATGACGAACAAACCAACTGACGATAACAGTTTGTTTCAGCTTTAAAAAAAACGAAGACGGGCGGGTGAACAGGCCTCTGACAAATTACGGATGACGGACAGGCCAAATTTTGTATATTTCCCACCTGTGTTAATGTTAATATACAATATGTAATGTGTGTTCCCAGGTGATTATTTTGTGTGTGTGTGTGTTGAAAACAAAACTAAAATTTTGGTCCTCCCACGCTGTGCCTCTTACTTAGCGACAACTATCATGTGACTTATTTGCAATGATTGATTAATGTAACAATTAAGATTCCCAACTGTTTTGATTAATATTCTCTGGTTGTCTTGAGGTTGCCAACCACCCATGATGACATGGAAATAAATAAACACGCACCGGCAGAGGCGAGCGCCATCCATCCAGAATCCAGACGAGCGAGCGAGCGAGCGAGTGAGAGTGAGGGAGCACTTCCCATATTTCTGCCGCTGATTGACAAGGCTGACATATGGAATAGTTCACCTATTCCCCAGTGACGGGAAGATGGGGGAGAAGGCGGGTAAACTTGCCTGCGAGGCTGAGCACAGATTTTTTTTTTTTTTTTTTTGACACAGCGCTCGTGATCAAAACCACTCGTATCTCCTGACTAAATTTAGCACCAGTAGCAATTAGTGGCGGAGTCGCACAGCCACTCCAGGAGCAAGTGACAAATGGTACCTTAACAAGTTGGAGTTGGTACGCTACAGTTTGATGGATTGTGATATCCAACTGCAAAGGGGGATTAAGGCACAAGCTGTGTGACAAGCATCCGGCTAACATCTCCACTCGGTGTTTACATAATGTGCCATTTTGTGGAGTTTACTTTCAATTGAATATTTGTTCTAATGGCTTGAACATTCATTTGTGAGGGCAGGCACCTCACACATCTTTGTCGCAGCACAATGTCATTATTTTAGTTTCCTGTCTGTGTTGGTGGATTGGAAAGTATTTTGTACTTCCACAAGATAAGAAGCGGCCCATGTTACCAGATGTTATAGATTTTCAACCGTGCGGCTTTTCTGTGGATTTTTCTTTCACCACTAGGGGCGCTCTATAGTTCAGAAAATATGTCAAATAAATCTTGATTTTTTTTTTTTCTTGGGTCTCTTCTGTTTTAATGAGCAAAGTTATTGCCGTGTTAACAGACACTGTTTTAACAATCTGTTTATGTGCGTTCACGGTACAAAGATCGTTCTGTACATGCAGTCAACAACTCATTTTTTTCAACATAGAACGCTGCGGCTTATAGCCTGTGTGGCTTTTATAACATTTTTTAAAGAGTTTCCGCGGCTTATATGCAGGTGTGCCTTATAGTCCTGTAAATATGGTGGATTTCTCCTGATTCTGAATTGATTGCTTAGCTGCTTTTAAGAATTGCTGCATCAAGTCAAAGAAGTGGCCTGACATCATTGTGAAAGGGCCAGCAGATTTTTCAAATGCACACAAGCAAAGCTCCTCGGTTGCACGTTGTCTCCAAGGAGGAATCAAACTATCTGCTCCGCTTTCCACCAAAGGCACCGGCAGTTATTCTGATAAAATGTCACTTTGGGCTCTGCCACGTCACCACTTTGTTGCTGTAAATTTGAAAATTCAATTTTCTACCGCAGCGTCAGTCAGAGAAACTTCAGCACTTTTCTCTGATTTCCAGCACGCCTGCAGGGCACGCAAATTTATCCTCAAGCTTCCGGGCGGCCTTGTACATGTCGTGTGTTTGTATTCGGAATTCATTCCTCTTGTTATGCTTGTGAGGAAAAGTCCAACCTTGGAGAGCAAAGGGCTCTAATTTCTTTTGTCATAATTCTTATCATTACCCCGAGATGATTTAAAATCACCTTCCTTGCTATCTTTTGGGGGGTGGGAGACTGGCGGTTGTCGTACATGGACGTGATTGATCAGAGTGGAAGGCATCTTTACATTATCCACCCGTGGTGGACTGCTTGCAGTTCCGTATAAATGAACTTTTTTGAATCTTCTACTTCTGCTTTTGCAATGTCAAAGACTGTGAGCCTCTCTGGCACTGACTAAAAAGGGATTGAGAGGAGCCGCTTGCATTTGTCAGCTGTGATCACACCCACAGTGGCGCATATGTCCATTTCTAACGGTGCTCATTTGTAAAAATACCCCAAAAATAAGAAACTTTAAAAATTGGATGGCTCTTTGCACGAGACTTGCGTTGGGTATGCAAACAGAGACCCTTGTTTCTCATTCCCCTTAGAAACACTTTAGTTGTCTACCTTTAAGACATGGGGCTTAAATACTCGTTGACAGCGCATCACAGATCAAGGCTTTGTTGAGATGAAAAATGCATAAAAAATTTTGCTGCAGTTTCTCTCAATTATGTTCTTGAGACATTGGCGATGATAAATATGATGGATTTTGATTCTACAAAAAAAAAAAAAAACATGAAACACGTCTGTTTTATCGTGAATGTGTTTTCATTATGGAATATGCAAGATAAGAATTACTGAAATATTTTGCATGCTTTTTTTCCCCTTAAATTTTTATTTAATTGTTTTTGCTCAACTTTTTTTTCAAGATTAGTTCAATCATTTTGTTCAGTTACGTTAACAATGCGGTGTAAATGACTTTATAACCCGATGAAAACCTTCTCAAGAATGCACAAAAGAAATTGTCACAGAACTGGCATGCAATTTTCTGGATGGTAGCAAAGTTCATTAAGACACAAAAATATTTTTTGCAGAGATGGTAAAATAATTTTGTTGATTATGTAAAGAAGCTAGGACGCAGTCATAGTTCCGCCATTTTGAGCAAATTTCCTAGACAAGTGGTTTAAGGGCCAAAATAAAAACGGTCTCAATGTGGTTACGGTCTGCATGCATTGGGGCCAAGTCACAGTCACCCACCAGATGCAGCACTAAAAAGAAAAAAAATGCTCTGTAATGCACAGCACTGCCACCCAGAGGACTGGAGTGGCACTGTTTTGCATTGCAGTTTGTTTTTGCCAAGCAGAGAATTCTACAGAATCTCATTGAATTGTCACGTTCTGTACATCTGATGAAGTGGACTGTAAATTTCCACATCTTTTTATATTTTGATCCAAAACATGAGCATTTTTAGACTTATGGTGAAAAAAAATAGTTTGTTCTTTTTCGGACACTTTACATTTATCTGCTGTTTGTACCGCCGCTGTTATTTGTCACTGTTTATTCATGCTGCCTCTGCAGCGGAATTGTCCATCACACATCTACAGAAGTCCACTTCACTGCGTCACCCATCAACACACTCAAAAGACAGCCACATCCTTTGATATGGTAAAGCAATATTGCATTTCATCTATTTTATCTGTATTATCATTGTATTTGTGCTCCTTTGGTGTAGCGAGATGGCTTGCAAGAGAGAGAGGGGGGGGCATATCTCCAAAAGCGTAATCGTACGCCGTCCGCATCCCTGCGACGCCTCATTAGAGCATCGTCATCAAACAAACATATCAGCCATGGTTGCGGCTAATAAGCTTTTATTTTCCCAGGCTATATGATGTAGAAAGACGCAACGCTGAAGGTCACGGGCACGTTTGAATGCAGCAAGTGGCTCGGTGAGGGAATGATTTATCTGGAATTATTGCTCCTCAGACTTGTTTATTGATGTGGCTCCTTCAAGAGGGAGAGAAAAAAAGTCAGCTTGAGCGCTTCTGTCATCTGCCGGACACTCGTTGCCGTTCCTGGCGCTCTAATCCAAGCATCACACGCGCTGCTTTTGATAGGCAGGCGAAGGGACGGAAATTATGCGCTTGTGGGGTTCTATTTCGATGCTGTTATTTACTTTCTACCGTCTGTCTTTTTTCCATTATTGTCACCTATAACCTCTACAAATCAATTCTGAGTTGTTTGTAATCTGTTTGCGAGGGGAAGTAAAAATAAACAGCTGAAAGAATGTGGTTGCACAAGTGTACACACCCTCTTAAAACTGATGTTCACAATGAACCAATCACATTTAAACTAATTGGGTTATCTTAAGTGCCTCCCTCGGATTAGCCTCAAATAAAGTTTAGATGTTTGAGTAAGCAAACATGATGTTTCCACAAGCAGGCTTCATTGTTGTGGTGTTTGGTGAGTAGTGTTGTGTTTGCACCAAACATACTTTTTGGATTTATGGCCAAACCAATGGAAATTGATTTTACTGGACCATACAATATTTTTTCTTCATGTGTTGATGATATTTAATTTATTCATGCTATTTCTTGGTTACTGATTAATATTAGAAATATCCCTCAGAAATTATTATTTTTTTAAATAAAATAAATAAGACAAAAAAAAAATTAAAAAGAAAATTCTCAAAGACCTTTAATTATGTTATTATTTGGAGTTAATGACGATGTGAAGACACCGATAATATATTTTTTTGTGGAGAAGGACACAAAAACAGGGAGTATTTCAACATAAATTGTGGGGGAAAAAAATCTAAAATAGAAAACAACACTTGCAAAAAAAAAACAAAAAAAAACGGACTTGACTTGCAGATGAACAACTTGACATGGCACGGACGAAGGACAGAGGACATAAACTACTAACTAAAATTGCCGATACAATTAAGAACACCTGGACGAGATGCAAAAGGTTGGAGGGAGCTGATTGGCGGCCACAAGGTTAAAAGATTAAACGCGCACAAGTAGACCCAATAAGATCACGAGACACACAAGGAAAACACGTTTACATTTTCAAATGATAATTTTGGACAACATCCTAGGACATGCCAATGTCCCGTCATTGCTGATCTATTTCTAAACACGCCCATGAGCTACTCATGAAATCCTTGAGGGCTCCCTGGTGCCTGCTGGCAGCATAAAAGAAATATTGGTGAGCCCTGGTTGAGTGCATTCATTCAGAAAGTAATTGGTGGCACAACCACAAATGTTCCACAACAAACACATTTCCTGCATTTTGAGAGGGAAAGCCCCAAACTGAGGAACAAGATTCTCTGGTTGATAGCCAAATCTGTGCCTTGCCACATCCTGACTTGAACCTCCTCAGGCAGTTCCTTCGAATTTCATGTCCGGATGTGCTGAGTCAGCGTTGAGGCTCGGCACACACATCATTCTCAGCATTTCTTAATTTCTTTTCTTTCATTCTTTCTTCATCCCATTCCAAATTGTTGCATCGACGATAGTCAATGGTTGTCCAATGTCCCGGCTGGGACAAACCAGTCCACATCAAAGTACATTTGTCGGCTGTCAAGCCTGAGCCGAAGCAAAAGGGGGCACTCCAAATTATTTTTGTGGCTAAAAAGACCATTTTAGTCCGGAATATCCTTTGTGCTCGAACAGTCACGACGGTGATAATAAAAACGATATAATATGCACGGCATCATAGTGTTTCACGATTGAATTTCAATACGACGCCACCGAGAGGACATCACTTCACAGGTGAATAAAATATCCCATATTAGAGCTCACTTTTAAAATGTGCTTCATTTAATGAATTCAACACCGCCACCCGATGAATGATATAGTGTGCAGTTTCTCATCGCATGGTCTCGGAAGCATCTTTCAGGCTTTCCTCGATGAATTAGCTAATTGCTAATGCTATGGATGGATAAAGCCATTTTGGAAATGACATGCTCCCACAATTGCATAAATACGACTCCTATCCTCGGCACATTTAATATTCGCATTAAAATGCAATCAGGGTTGAGGTAACAAAGTAATTATCCCAATTAGCTCGGCGCTCATGCAAGCCGTCTTGGCGTGCGACCATCGCGCGATCCAAAGGTGTCCGCTGGGAATCGTTGACTGCCTCTGTGCACCCCACACACTCACCGCCATGTTCCCACAAAACATCTGCCCAAGCGAGACGCCACAATCTTCAACCTCGCAATCGGCGCACTGTTTACTTCACTGCAAGCGGGAGCTGCTTTTTTTTTTTTTTTACTTGTGCCAGTTTTCAGGCATTGGCGCCCCCCCCCTCCCCTCCCCCCTCTCCCTGACTTTGTTTGAACATGTAATCCTGGTGGGATTGTGGGAGTCAGCGTATTGTCAGGTCTAATTGCCGTGTGGTGTTTGGTGGGGAGACGAGTCTGATTATGGAGGAGGTAAGGGAAAACATCATGTCTCAACTTCTCTCTCGCTTACTGTCTGACTCACTTTCCGTCTTCATTTCCTCCCTTGCTGACGGTCTGTGTGACTGCACACAACGATGGCCTGCACGGCTCATTAGCGGTAGGACACATTTAGTCGCATGCCATAGGTTAGCGTAGCGCCTGTGCAGCTTCCTGCTCCTTCAGTCAGGAGCAAAAATGAGCTCAGAAAAGTCTTGGTGTGCTTCGTCTTTTTTTTTTTTTTTTTTTGACCAAAAAAAAGAAAGAAAAAACATAACAAATGACACTTTTATTTTCTTTTTTTTTGTGATCTTCTCTTACTTGGGCTGTTGATTCTTCTGTTGTGATCTGACGTCTGCTACACCTTTTGTTATCCTTAACTAATAAAATTTTAGCCTGCATCAAACAATCAACAGTGCTGTGCGCTTAGCTTATTTTCCTTCTTAACATTTCTTGTTTGAAAGAGAACAAAAGAGGTAAGCGAGACAAAATATCTGCGGCGTGTGCCATTTCCTTTGTCCGGCATACAAGCGAGTGTTTCTGTTTTGTGCTCGTTCGAGATGATTCCCAACTGACCTTTTCACCGTGATGTCAATCGTATTTCCGGGTGGTAACAACTCAGATGGCGCTACTAGTAAACAAATTTATTTCCTTGTCGATTTTGTCCCAGGAAGAGCAACTGAGAAAACAGGATAAGTCGTCTTCTGCACTGCCGTATAGTTTGAATGTTGTAAAGTGTCAGTCAAAAAGATGAAAAAATATTTTTTTCAAAGGTGCCAGAACACCATCTGTAATTTACATTTCAACAGTTGCGTTGTGAAAATTCAGATATAGTTAATGTGATCATGAGGAGCAGGCTAATTAATTGAGTTTTATGTTGCTCGGTTTAATAGCAGAAGGCAACATTTTTATTTTGTATTTTGGGGGGGGAAATAATTTGTTTGGAAAGACATTTTTGCATATGTAGAAATAGTTTTTTTTTTCGAAAAGGAATGGCATAAAGGCTGCTTTCTTGCTTACCACTATTAAAATGTAGTTAGTCTGCTACTTCCTGTTTTTTTTTACCTCTATCGTTTTTTTTTTTTTTTTTTTTTTAAATGACTCTAAGAAGGCTTACCGAACACCTTTTTGATTAAGGATCAAGATTTGTGTGACTGCTGCGGTCAATTTTTATCCATCTCTTTTGTGATGTCCAACATGAGAAGCACTGAGTGAAGGTGATGACAGCTAGCCGCTAGCTAAGTAGCTGCCGACTGGTTAGCTGCCACGTTTGTCACTTGTGATCAAAAGGTAGCATGTGATATGTTTTGTGTCAGTGTTTGTCTTAAAAGTGGGAGGGACCTAGATGAATGTTTTAGTTTAAAAAAAAACAAAAGAAGTTGTCATGCACTATTTTGGTCCGTTCGTTATTTCATTCAAATGTAAACCGAAATGCTTTTTGGGGTTTTATCAATAATTGTACTTTGGCTGTCGTGATGCCTTTGCCTTTCCATTTTGCCTTGACTTCTGTTCAAAACTAGCCATGATAAAACATCGGAATCATCAATTACGACTTGCTTTTTAGCCTATTTCTCGCAAACAAATCCAGTGCACCACAGCTTCTGGTTTGCCCGTATCATGGCAAGCGAGAGGCTTTTGGCAGAATGACAAATTTGTAATCTCACTCGAACATGAATATCTGCAATGAAGATAGGTAGAAATAGTCGGGTCTGTATAAAAATGGTCGAGGTCCCCATGTCAAGTGTATGACATGACAAAATATTTTGGTCAATCTGAAAGCCATGGGAGAAAGAATTACCTTCTGATTGGATGCCGATGACTTGGCGATGACATATTGCGCTGATCCATACGGAGAGCCTTCAAATAGTCATTCAAGGTAAAGACGCTTCAGAGAGACAAGAAGATTCTTTGTAATATGCTTTGTAAAACCTCCTCCTCAATGAGAAGAGGCGAGAAATCCACATTGATGATATCAGCGTGCTTGTGAAATAATCATCACAAGATCTTTTCCCTGTTCTGAGTCGCGGGGTGAAGGATAACGAGAGACAAACAGAGATGGAGAGCAAAGATGGATCGTTGCAGGAGAGGAAGAAAACCGCCAGCGAGTGTGTGTGTGTGGGGGTGGGTGTGTGTGTGTGTGGGGGTGGTGGGTGTGTGTGTGAGGCTTCACAGACCAAAGGTGAACGTCTAAATCTTTCATCCTCTCTCTGGGTTCAGAAGCAGAGAATTGAGAGAATTGTGGGTTGGATTATGGGCACTAAGCCGCAGAGAGAGTTCAACTCGGTCGTCTGCTCTGTCCTGAAAACAGACTGGCTCTCTACCTGACTGGCTGCTCGACAGAAATATCTTCAGACGTGATTCAGAGGCCCCTGAATGGAGATTTTGCAACCGTTGGGTCATTGAATGCGCCGCTCTTGAAAAGAAGAACGCTAAAGTGCGACATACTGTATGGAGCATTTTGCACAATGTGTGCTTCATGTCACGATGATGCAATTTGTCTGCAAACACTTCAAGTTGGTGTCATTTGCTGCTTCTTGTTTTTGTCACGAAGCGAGGACATATTGCTTGAAATGCTGTTCAGCCTGCCGTGGGGTTTGCGTGTGCGCAAGTATCCTTGTGTCGGTACAACTGTAATATGCTCACAAGGCACCGACACGATGGGGAGGAGGAAAAAGACCTTGCTGCAAGAAATACCAGCTCAACCGGCAGTCCAGTGACACATTTGGTCAACGGCAACTTTCAGAACATATAAATAAATTCCCATTCCAACTAGAAAATATTTAGCACATTCACAAAATGATGAAAATAGGAAAACCCACACTTGGGGAATACAAAAAAAAAAAAATTCATCAGTGAGACTCTCTTAACGGGACGTCCAGTGGAACCTTTAAAAGCTGACCATGCGCAAACCGTTCAAGTCTTCATGATGTCATGTGAGACGTCAGCAAATCGCAGGAAAGCTCTCACCATTTTGGTGAGCGTCAAGAGAGTCATTCTGTGTATGTTTATTACGTACATTTATTCTTTTCCGCTTTTTTTGGGGAGGGGTGGTTTGCTTATTCGATTTTTAACAAAAGAAGCACCGGCCTCAGCAAGGGAATTTGAGAAAAGAAGAGCCTAAGAGGAGCACGGAAGCATGTTCCACACACACATGACGCTTCAGATACACACACGGGCACTGACAAGTTGGTGAGGAATTATGAGGACATGCTCCAATGCGGCGCTAACTCGCAGTCCAGTGACATATTTGCTCTTGGAAAAAACATTGACATTTAATCAAGTGAGGAATGGTAACAACGGCGCTCAGTACACATTCACCGTTTGACGGATACACATTTGGTAAATGGAATATTCCATTTTTAATGTTATCTGGACGAGATCCAATTGGCATCACATCTTGCAGCTGACCCTACAAATACAGATCTGACATTTCTTCTTTACTTTTTTTTTTTTTTTTCAAATTTAGCATTACAAATGCTACATACTGAAATTCCACGGCATTATCCGTGTGGGTAATGGTAACATTCCTGGAAGAATGCCAATGCCTGTCTTTTGAAAATCCCAAACTGTTGACCAGAAGTTGCGCACAAACAAACAAATAAAGCGGGCGGTGAAAACAAAACCTCCTTGCTCGCAGCAATAATGCCAAGAAAGATTGAGTTGCAGAAGGGATTGCTTGACAAGGCCCTGATTTTCCCCCCGCTTTTCCGCTGTTGCCGCTGATGATAATAACCGTTCGCAGGAGTGGCAGCGAACGGGCACCAGCGTACACGGTCGTCTTGTTGAAGAGGCGCACACACGCAATCAAAAGAGCCATTTTTCGAGGCGGAGCTGGAAAAGGAAGCGCGCTGGCGCAACTGGCAAGGCAAGGCTGCAGATTGCAGTGCTCACATCCTGTTGTTTGCCATCAACAGCGGGCATTAACCTGGTATTTGTGTACACTAATCAGACGCCACTTGATGGACGAGTCGCAAACATCTGAGGAACAATTGTGTACTAATCAGACCATGTGGTTTGCTTTGAGGCAGGGAGGGGGGTGGGACGACATCACCCCATGCACTTTTTCAGCTCTCCTCAGCGACTTTAAACAGGACCGGCGCAGTTGCAGAGCATATACCGAGTTTATTGAATCGTTTTCAACATGACGGCGATCATGTTTACTTGTGATGAGGTTCCGTGTTTGTGTGCTCATTTTCCTCCCCATATGTCACCAATCACCAGTCCAAATCACATCCTGTCATGCAGCAATAAGAGTTCGTCACCAGATACGTTGTCCAGATGACTGCTCGCCGCAAACCTTTGGATACTTCTTTGATTTCAGCCGCTTCTTTCCGGTCTTCTCCCATTTGGTCACGTGAAAATACTCCCAGAAGCACGTTGGCCGACTGGTTCGCACGATGGCCTTATAGTTCAGAGTTGCACGGTTCTGCTCCGGCGCCGGGTCTGTGTGGCTTTTCTCCGGGTATTCCGGTTTCCTCCCACATTCCAAAGACAAGCTTGGTAGGTTGTTGAATTGCACCAGGTATGATTGTGAGCACCGATGGTCGTTTGGCTTTGTGTGCCCTGTGATTGGCTGGCAGCCATTCACTATTTATTTATTTAAAGGGCTACACATGCCCGCAGTTGACAAACATTAACGAAATTCCCCTGATCTTAACCCAGAGGAAGGCAAGGAAAAACTCAAAACCCCAGCTGGCGAAAATTAGAAACCTTGAGACGGGACCACAGATGGGCTAATCCCCCTTCCAGGAACCAGGCTGCAATGGGTGCCGAGTGGGCAACATAGTGACGCTATACAACAGGGGTCCTCAATCCTGTTCCTCGAGGGTCAGTGTCCTGCATGTTTTCCGGCTCTCCCTGCTGCAATACACCTGATTCAAATGATCAGGATCCTTATCGCGCTGACCATTCCAAACTGGCCCTCGAGGATCAGGATTGAGGAGCCCCGCTATACAATGTGAGAAAAAATAATGTGAAAGTCAATCAGATGGAGCGCTGCGGGAAGATGACTTCAGGGGAGCGGGTCCTCGCCCAGTTGATCAAAGCCGTAATCATCATAGCAGCACCTCTGAGGTCGTGGTCAGTTGCTGCAGAGTCCAAAACAGTGACTCACCATCACCTAATTCCCAAGCCGGGGGACTTGGAGCAGAGACTAGAACAGAAGTAGTTAACAGGCCACCAAATAATTCAACTAAATGCTGAACTTGTCATTGGCCAGCAAACCGTTCGTCCATCAGTGATGGACTAACGGACAAAATGCCCACCTCTGCCTAATCAGGCATTAACACGTTCAAGCTTCCTACAGTCAATAACCTTCGAAGGTGAACGCTAACTCGGCTCTTATCGACTTAAACCTTAAACCTTGACTTTTTGAAACATTCTTATTATTGATCAAATTGATGCTGATAATAATTTAGACATCTAGATAACAGCGTTCATGCCCTAGCTGAACTAAAATGTTAAAATTCCTCTAGCACACTTTTTTGTATCCAAGTCTGAGTATGTTTTGTTTTAAGTCACCTATAGGAAGGAGATTATTATTATTATCATTTTTCTTACTTTGGGGGTCATTAAGAGCATGATCCAATGCTGTGAGCTCAAACCTAACACGACACAAATGAAAACCAAAGTATTACAACTCCAAGAAAGACATTGGTGTGTGTTGGGGCGTGGCAAGGGTCTGTTTTACATGGGATGGGGGGCCCATTTGGAGCCTTATATAATTTTTTGGGGGGGTGGGGTCGATGTGGTGCAATGCCGATTGTCTGATGCACAAAGTTTGTTATAACGTAGTTACGGTAACACATGCTGGGTCATATGATCCCTGATTTTTACTAACTACGATTCCGGCAACATGTGGACTGTGCGTGTATATGCTGAAAGAGTCAGCTTTGTTTTCTAAAGATGCAAGAGGAGGGATAAAAAAGAGGCAACAACGCCGGGAGCCTTGAATGTAAAGACGTAGCGCTCTCGTGTGCTTGTGTTTGTTTGCGTTAACGCCGGGCCCATTTTCTCGCCACCCTTTCCTGTTGAAGGTACCTCCATTTTTTTTCCGTCATGTATCTGCCGCCTGTCCACGTCACTGCTTCGTTTCCCTCTCATTAAAATCAATGTTCAGCCTGCCCGTGAGAAAAATGTCTTTGATGCAAACCATTGGCGTCTCTTCGATATCGCTAACCGTGTCTTGGCTGCTGCCGAACAATATTGACGCCTCCGATCGCACAATGATGCTCTTTGAAGGCTTTCATTAAATCTTCAGTTTGCTCACTGTACTGATGTTTTTTTCCATTTCCCTCCCGTGGTGCTCATGAGAAGCAGCAAATTCTTGGTCATCTCTGCTCTGCCTTCCTTGCCTCACTTCCTTGTCCTTGAAACGACTTCATCGCTGAGCGTGGCGCCACTCCTCTGGCCCTTCATCACGACAATATGCTGGCGTCAGCAATGCCGCTCAACCCCTTCTTCCCTGATCATCCTCCACCACCTTTGCCTTTATCTGCCACCCCACTTCTAAAGATGCTCCTTCAATCTCGAGTACCCCAGGGGTCAAGCGAGTGAAGAACAAGCGGGTGGGAAAAAGAATAGAAGGGAAGCACCCGACTTGAAGGCAGAAAGATAATTTTGGCCAGTCGGCCCCGTTAACGTTTAAAGCCTGATTTGCATTTCAAAAGCGGCTGCCAGCCATGTTGGGAACCTCGGGGACGGCATCGGACCCAACCGGCTTGTCATTTAATGTCAGCAGGCGCTGAGCCTTGATGAAATTAATAGAGCAGCAAGTGATTGATAACGGCACCCCTCGTAAACGCCACTGCCATGATCACCGCTTGTGCTTTACTCCTCATTCTCTGTCTCGGAGAAACGTCCTCTGCGTGCCAACGGGATTTAAATGTTGGCTTTTGTTTGGAATTTTGGAAGGAGATAATTTTTGTTAGGTCGTGAACAATTCCATGTTTGCAACCACCGCTATTTGCCGTTATCTTGACTGCGGCTGAACGAGACGTGGCTGGATATGACATCAGCGCAAAATACATTCCAGAGGGGAAGTGGTCCGAGAACAACTGTAATCCTCATCTTTGGAAGTCCCCAAAAAATTGAAGACCCCCACAATCAGGTAATAGAAGCCCAATTGGATGATTCCCCGCAGCACACAATGAAAGGGGATCACTTGATGGGATGTTAAGTGGAACTTCTTAAGTGGAAGACCCGTGACGTTGGATCATTTGGAACGCGACCAAAATTGTCAGAAAATATATGCCTTTAAACTCTGGTGTTCAAACCGGAACCTCTTACACTTTAATCATTATTTTAAAGAATGACCACTTTCAACAAGAGGAGAAGAGAAAATTAATACCCCCCCCCCCTGAAAAAAAGAAACACCACATACAATACACTGCAGTTGGATGAACAGACTAACATTCCAAGCAGTAAGACAGTATTATTTATTTATTTATTTATTTATTAAATTACAATATTGTCAATTGCTTTCTGAGTGTTACTTTATGCATGTGTGACTACAAAGAATGTTGAGAATTTTTTATTTTTTTTTATATCTGGAGCTCAGGGCATTGTGAGTATGAGCATCGTCCTGGTGAAGCAGCCACAAGTTGCCGCGCCAAAAATCTCACACACTGATCGACGTACACTAAACTTCCAATTTCAACGTGCACTACAATGCCAACGTGTACATTTGAAAAATATTCAGTTTACGGTTAAAAAAAAAAAAAAAGATTCTGATTTCTGAAACATGTAATAACTAGTTTCAGAATTACTCCCAGATGTGAATATCACGATTTAAACGTGATGCATAGAATCGTCATTTCCACTTGTTACGTTCTACCGTCAATAACG
This sequence comes from Idiotropiscis lumnitzeri, assembly GCF_059441095.1. Classification (NCBI taxonomy): domain Eukaryota; kingdom Metazoa; phylum Chordata; class Actinopteri; order Syngnathiformes; family Syngnathidae; genus Idiotropiscis; species Idiotropiscis lumnitzeri. The sequence continues at coordinate 3,265,978 of NC_142393.1, forward strand.
CTCCTTATATTCACATCACTCACCACACAGTTTTTGAATTTTGCCATGATTTTTTGCCTTTGCTTTTTGTATTTCAGACGGACGGACTTATACGCACGTATGTATAACCGTAATTTTCCGGACTATAAGCGGCTACTTTTTTCCTAGATTTTGAACCATGCAGCTAATACAACGGTGCGGCTTTTCTGTGGATTTTTCTTTCACCACTAGGGGTCACTCTATAGTTCAGAAAATACGCAAAATAAATCTTTATTTTTGTATTTTTTTTTTAGAGTGTTCAATTTTTTTTTTTTTTTTGTAAGTTCCTCATAAGGGTTATACTGATCATGGATTTTGGTGATGCCTTGTGCTGACACACTCTGGAGACGAACCTCCAAGTGCTCTCAGTGTATACCGACAAATGGTGGATGAATAGTAAGATGAGAGGGGAGGAGGGTGCAAGGATTTCCACAGCAAGGAATGAAAGAAAGGCCCAGAGATAAGAGCGAGAGATCCCCTTGTCCCGGAATGACTCCGCGTGTTCTTGTCAGTCTTAATCTCTGACTGTTGCGGAGGAGCCGGTGGCGGCGAGAGGTTGAGGCACACGGTAATCTCCTTCACAGGCAGCGGACGCCGCGCACCTTTCGCCAGCCCATATTCAATTGCAGTCATCTCCGATCCACTTGACGAGCGCGCGTTATTTTGTTCACGTGTCTCCTCTGAAGCGGCGTGCACGTGAAAAGACAAAACAAGAGGTAGACGGAGAGGTGATTCACATCCGTCTCTTTTCCCTTTCTCTCATTCACTCATTTACATCAGCCATTATCTGGCGATATTGAAAGCGGTGAGATAAAGGCAGAGCGGCAAAGAAAACAAGTGCCAGGGAAAAAAAAAAAAAAAAAGGAACAATAAAAGGAGGCTGAGGAGGCGCTGCAACGTTTGAATCAATTACATCCTAAAGAATCTTTCATTTGCATCCGTATCTGTTCAAAAGCTGAACAAATGCCAGATGCCTTTGTGTGTCCGGTTATTTATAGTGCCTGCTTCTTTTTTCTCCTCTCGTAATTGTGCAGGAAATATCAAATTTGCATAGAGTGATTATTGTTGATTGTTTATCTCGCCGTCAGCACGTCTCAATATTCCGAGGCTGACAGGTTGTCAAGTACTTAAAACTCATTTATTTGGTGAAATTTGCATGTCATTTGGCGGTAATGAGGAGGATGTCTGTGGTCATGGATTAATGGCGGGGATGCGACTGGGACGCGAGGAAGGCTGGCGGACTGGCATCCCTTCACTTGAAAAGACCGATTTAGGCTCAGGCTCTGCTGGGCCGATGCTAACTTGTGGGCCGAGCATATTGTTCATTAAGACCAATTCCATCGTTGTGGACATTGTGTACAAAATGTTTTCCTCTACGAAACTGTTGTCTAATACCATCGGGGTAAAAAGCGAGCCAGTCGACGCAATCGGTGCCATAAATGACAATTTTTATGGACACAATGCGGTGTGTTTATGTGTCTGCAGGATGTTCCCTGCTGCGGGTAAAATCTCTTCTGCAGCCAAAATGTCTATTTGGTGTTGAGGCTTCTGAGTTAGCCTGAGGGGTGCGTGGTGGAGAGGGAATTCCCGGCATGTGAGGTGTCCTGAAGGACTTTTGTGGCTGTCTGTGGTGGCAGCTCGAGTGAATGTGCACAGGTCTGGGAGGGGGAAGGGGGCGGGCGGCAAACCTTTCAGCCTCACAACCAGCTGCAGGTCTTTTCTTTGGGCTGTGGTGCAGCAGAGAACTGATTCGAGGGATGCATGTTAGGGCTGAAAACTATAAGTATGTCATATCGGTTGACATTGTTACGTATCGAATTTTTATTTTTATTTGTATCTTTGTAATTTTTTTATTATTGAAAATAAAAAATAAATAAAAAGGGGCTGAATTCCACAAAGTTTTATTTTAAAATGTCACATTTAACCTTCAAAATGAACTAGAAAAAATCAAACACTCTGTTTAGTAGAAATTAAATACACAATTATTTAAAGAAGCCGCCTTGTTTAAGGCTCGGACTGTCTTCTTGGAATACATTTATTTCAAAAGTTAATTGTAAAATTGAAATAACTTGAGTGTCATCGGCTTAATTATTACTCACGCCGGCCTCTCTCCTCACTAGCTCCGAACCTTTTCATTTTCACCCTATTGAACAATTGCGCTATTCGTGTATTTATGATATCTAATGTATTTTTTGCAGTTTGGGGAACATGGTCTCACGGTGGTAGTGTTTAGATAGGAGGGGACAGTGTCCTGTCGCAGTGACACGTACTAATATGTTAAAACTGCGGCAAGCTGGTCAACATGCTTTCAGGCAACAGGCCCGGCAGCGTCTGAAAAAAACAAAACAAAACCTGCTCATTTCCGCTCGTCTTTCATGTTCCAAGTTCATTATTCGCAGTCAAGTTGGGACACGGAGCGTCGCGGATGTAGCAGCTGCAGAGCGCCGCCATCGCATGAGCACGTTTTCAAGCGTCATTTTGAGCCCAAGGTCATGTTCAAAAAGAAGCAGTGGCAAAGCGAGCCCTTTCGATTTACGACAATGAGCTCGGCAGCACCCACAAAAGCTACTCCCACATGTGTGAGTCAGTGAAAGTCACCCCTAGTGCAAGGTTAAACACTCACCGCGTTTCCCTCTTGAACGGTAGATCTCCACCTGAGTCGGGGCGGCAGCCTTGGCGCGCACGAGCCACTCGCTTTCTCCTGCATGTGTACTTGTGGCGCCGTTGAAGTGATGTGCATGCGGAACTTTTTGGAAAGGTTGAGCGAGTATAATTCGCCCCACAGCACGCTGGTCTAAAAGGCCAGGTCAGAGTTTTGGAGAGAAGCAATGTATTTCCCATCCCTCGATAACGACAATGAAGTGGGCCCTTGTGGCTCAACCTGAGTGCAGGTAAAGGGCGTCGGATGGGGAGCCGCCATTTCTGCCTGGGCGAGTGCTGGAGAGCTTTGAGTGCTTGCACTATCCACCAGCCACTTTTGGACTGCAAGAAAGCACCACTAATGCCCCGTGCTTGTCATATTCTTTTGGATATTTGCAGTTGGAAGTGAAATAATGAATGGCACAGTGCAAAATATGTCATAATCCAGTCCCAATTCAAGTTTGCCATCGCGGCATTTGTTGTGTTACCAGATTTTAATGGGTGTGTGCAGTGGTGAGCGGTCAAGGCCATCAAGAAATCCTGATCATATTCTTCACATTGATGTCATATTATATCTTAGTGTTGTACTTTTAGGGGAGAGTTGCTATCCAATCAGAATTCAGCTAGCCGGTGTTGCCAGGCAGATTTCACAATGCCAGTAACACGCACTATTCGTCCGAGGCCTTCAGATACAATCGTGCAGGCGTCTCTTATGTCAATGTCAATGAGCTTTCAGAGTTGATTGACAGTTGCGATAGCCAATCAGATCACGAGTCACCTTTTCGCTGGCCTTACGTTCAAGATGATGATGTTGACCTTTGACCATCCGAATTATCAAGCATTCATGTTATCGAGAATCAACTAAGGCTTTATTGATTTTTGAATTTGTTGACTGAGTCGAATTTAAATAATGTACTAAGCATACAACAAGAAACTCTGCCACAGTCTTCAGAAACTGTTCAAAATTAAAGAAGGTTGTTGTTATAACCTTAAAGATAAGAACTAATGTAAAGCAAATGTGGGTCTTTGTCAAAGGTGTCAATCTATGGAAGAATTATAATAATGAATTGAGAAGGTGTCAATCACTTGTGGCGTTCAAAAGAAAATTTAAAAATATAGTGTTACAAAATTGTTTAAATCAAGTATAAATATGAACAACATGTATATACACATTTTGTTATCAAATGAACTTGGAACAGAAGTATATTTTTATCTACGGCATAATTCTTTTTGTATAAATTATTATTGTAATATCCACCTGTGTAATTATATAACCGTAATTTCCGCACGATAAGCCACAGCAACTCTTTTAACAAAAAATTTTAAAAAAAGCAAGCTGCACCAGTCTATAAGCTGTAGTTTTCGATGTTGGAAAAAAAATGTGTTTGCTGCATGTACAGAACGATTTTGTTCTGTGAATGCACATAAAGGTACAAAAAAACGATTTCTAAAAAAGTGCCTTTTAACACAGCAACTACTTTGCTCATTAAAACAGAACAGACCCAAGAGAAAAAAAAAAAGCAAGATTTATTTTGCGTATTTTTGGAACAATAGAGCGCCCCTAGTGGTGAAAGAAAAATACACAGAAAAGCTGCACCGTTGTATTAGCCGCATGGTTCAAAATCTTGGGAAAAAGTTGCGGCTTGTAGTCCGGAAAATGCGGGAATTAATATGTAAGCTAAGGGGTAGGACTGGATAAATGTCGTACTTCTTCTAACTCCCTTTCAACGTGGAAACCAAGTTGTACTTTCAATTTTTTTTTTATCTTGTAAAATGTTTAGATGTTCAATCAGTCAATCGATGTTTTTCTCCGGTGGGTTGGATTCGCAGCCATCCTCCCAAACGTGAAACAGAAACAACATGAGTGTGATGAAGTCTATCGGCTTTTCTTCGGGAGTTCACTTGGCCAAACCCTCACCTGTTGTCCTTCCACAAACCAACCTTGCTGGATTGGCCTTCTTATTTCTCGCTCTCAATCACTTTTAAAAAAAATGCCCGAGCACAGTCGCGGCTTTGCCTGGCTGCGAATCTTGTCGTAAGAAGGTGCGGCGGCCCTGCGAGGATGCAGTAGCTCCTCGTGTGTAATATCCTCATTTAAACATCAAAAGATTCCATCATTTTGGAGAAGCGTCTCGCCCCGCTTTTCATGGGAAATGATCGCATCTCGCCGCCGCGCAAGTGGAATGCAAGTATTTGCGTACTTGAAGAAAAACATCATCATTAGCTGCGTTCTCGTTTGATAGACAGAGCGATGACTTTTTGAGTCACAGCCCGCGATCGTCTCAGATGATGGCGGCTAATTTGTGAGTTGAGGTAAAAATATGCCTAGTTTGATCCAATCGACCTCCTGACAAGCAGTTCGGACTCGTCGTCCGTTCGTTATTCTTGTCCTGAGATGTTGGACCGGGTAAATGTGCTCATGTCCTTCATGACTGTTGCAAATTTACACATGCGGCTGAGGTCAGAAAAGTGAACGAGGGGCACAAGACAAGTTGAGCTTGAAATTCTTACTTTTGTGAAGGATGACGTGTTTGCAACTGTGCTGCAATTTAAAAAAAAAAAAATCTAATATTTTTCACAAGTGTCGATTGTTTTGATTAACATTTCCTGTCCAATGCATATTAAAGTGCTTATTAAAGCTGTTGGATTTATAACAATGTATAATAAAATATATAATGTATAACACGGTATTTTCCGGACTGTACCCGCATATAAGCCGAAGGAATCCTTCCTGGGAAAAAAAAACAAAAAAAAACGACATACAAGTCGCACCAGACTATAAGCCGCAGTTTTCTATGTTGAAAAAATGCTTTGTTTACTGCGTGTACAGAACGATTTTGTTCTGTGAATGCACATAAAGGTTAAAAAAAAACGACAAGGCAACAACTTTCCTAATTAAAACAGAACAGACCCAAGAGAAAAAAAAAATCAAGATTTATTTAGCGTATTTTCTGTACTACCGGTGAAAGAAAAATCTACAGAAAAGCAAAAAAAAAAACAAAAAAAAATCGAGGAAAAAAGTAACGATTTATAACCCGGAAAATAAGGTAATTCATGTAATTAAATAAGGACGAAGCAAGAATTCTAAACAAGGCAGCACCAATTTCAATTTCGAGGCAAAGCAATTTGTTTTTGGTTAGAAACTAAAGCTAGAAGATGCTCGCGTTACACATACAGCACATGCACACGCGTAATGCACACAGAAGTCCCCCCCCCCAAAAAAAATCCCAAAAGAATCAAAGTTCTCAAGCGGAATTTATTTTTTTATGTTTGAATCAAATCATTCATTGACAATGCTTACTCAAAGCTCTTTTTTCTTTCTGTGGGTACAGTTGTATTTGAACAATTGTGTGAGTTGAAAATTTTTTTAAAAACCCTCAAAAGACAACTACATTGAGATATATCGGTACTGAATTGTGGTGATATTGTTAAATTTCTTATCACCATTTCCAAAGAGACAACATTTGCTTTATTTTATTTAGGGGCAACCCAGCTTTACGTTGCTATCGCTAGGTTATGCTAGCTGGACGGATACAAAGGGCTAACTTGACCATGATGTGTATGTAGAGAAAAGAAAGTTGCTAGCTGAGGTACCGTAGCATCCATTTTTCAGGTCGTAATCGTGGCATTTATTGACAATTGAATGCGGCAATTTTGTTCTAATCATTTACATTTGTCAGCCTTGTTAATGACGTGCTTCTCTGCGATGTGTCAAATTTACAAGACTATAAAATAAATATTGACAGTACACTCGAAAATATTTGTTTGATGTTGGCCGTATGCTTTGCAATGTCGTTTTTTTTTACCCAATATGAATGTGCAGTACTGCTCTCATATCAATGGGATGTTAATTGAGCTGTTACTGCAATAAAAAAAAATGGCACCTTGAATCAAAGTTGCTTAATAAGCCCTTGAATTATTTGGCTGTGGTAAATTTCGCACTCACAGGGGGATGGCTCATGTTGCTTCAGAGCGCCACTTCCTTGGACTTATTAGCTCGACTGATGATGGATTTAAGAAGAAATCAAGAAATAGCGTGTTCCATAAGAACGCGATCAAAAGACCAAAGCGAGCTTCACTCGGCGTTTCTCTTTCAACTCGTTTCGTCTTATGGATGTTCTCTCTCTCTCTCTCTCTCTCTCTCTCTCTAGGAACGATACAGTAACTCTCACTTGCCGCTGTATGATTTATTCATTGTGGGGGGTTTTTTCCCCCTCCCTTCCTCTCCTTGAATGTTTGGGAGCGAGGACAGGAAACTTTGAACCAGAGTACAAAGAGATGTATATTTGGGTCGCAGGTTTCTTCTGAGTGCCGTTTGTATGCCTCACTTTGTCTCTTCTGAGAGGTCACCTGGCGACTGGGTCAACTCCTCTCCTCTTTACCACGTTCGTCCTTGAAGAGGAAAGCAGTGTGGGGGTGCCGGGATCCATCGGGGGAGGCTGGCGGGGAAAAGGAGGGGGGAGTAGCAAGGTTTGGAGCTAAATAACGGATGATTTCTTATTCAAATGGAGGCCTGCTGGAGACGGAAGGAAGTTAGCCTCGTTGCCCGGGAAATGGGGCAGAATACGTATTCCAGGCCGGAGTTTTTGCATGTTGACTGCAGGCATCGATCCACCCGCAACGTTAAACCCGTTTTCCGTTAGTGTGAATGAGTGAACCTGGCCCGAACATCCTCGGCCGCGTCGACCTGCCGCGGCGGTGCCTCACTCTGTTCGCCTCACCGTCATTAGCCAGACACAAGTCGTCTGGTCCAGCGCCAAGCCGCTACAGGAGCCAATGGCTTCAATTCATCCGATAATCCTAATCCTCCGCACACACATCCACACCTGATTTATTTATTTATTTGTCGACAGTCCAAAAAAATATATCGTGTCATCAAGCTATCCGGATGGTTCTGCCAAAAAGCCGGCACGGAGTACTTTGTGCCAATCCAGCCTCAGAAGTGTGAAGTTTTCCCCTTTTCAAGTTACTTGACGGCATTTAATTATTGTAGCGCCGCATTCTTCTGATGCTCAACCACATTATGTATTCCGAGCCGAGCAAAGAAAGTGCAAAAAAATAAAATAAAATCAGGCTAACGATGTTAGCTGTAATTAAAATGGAGAAGTAGCAGGCTGCCACACGACTGGCTTGGAGAGAGATGTATTAGCCAGGCATATGGTTATGATAATTAATCCCAGGACTACAGAGAAACAAATAAACATTGGCTAAACAAACATGGGGGGGGGACTAGCTGATGGCTGCAGGAGAGGGGACCCAAAAAGACGAGGGAAGATCTTATCGTTCCCGTTGCACCAGATTTAAGGATGTTGCAGAGGAAAGGGAGGAACTTGCCTTTATTTCCCGTACGCACCCATTATCTCGTAAGCCGTGGCGGCAAACTCAACCTTTGCATATATTATATATTGTGTCGCGGCTGTCGCCGATTCCCTGATATGAGGATTGGCGTTATCCCTTCATTTGTTTTCCACAACAGAAACAAGCACAAAAGATCCTCATCTTCTTACTGGCACTGAAATGATCCGCCACCCTTTTGTGTGCAGGCTTATGAATAACGGCTTTGGTCTTCTTTGCGTGATTCGGGGCTAAGACGAGCGAGTTGACGGGGGAATCGGGTCCATCCGGGCCCACTTGCGTGAATAGACGCTGTGACGGTTTGCAGTGATTCGGAAGAGGAGCCGCTGGGATAATGGACTCGATCTGGTCCCGGTTGGAGGATGAGGAGACAGAAGGGAGTCGCTGCTAATAAGGCGATGGGTGGAAGGCTTTGGGAAAGCTCCCCGCCGTGCCAGTCTGTAATGGAGATAAGCGCCGCTGTGTTGTTGTCTCACAAAAATCAACAAAGAGAACATGCGATGGGCGATTTGCGCGCACATCCCCAGTGAGAAGACGGGTTTTCACGGCATCCTAATGTTTAGAGGCATTAGAAGTCATTAGGCCCGGCACCGATGGGGAGAGCTTGGGACTGGTTTTTCCTCGACTTGCGTTCTTCTCTTCACCTCCGGTTGTGATGGCATTCATTCTGTTTTTAGCGTTGCCGTTTGATCTGCAGAGGCGCTAAGGCCTCCATCAGGCAGTACTTCAGGTGCCTCGGCCGCAGTTGTCGTGGGCTACAAGGATCTTGCCAGGCCATGAGGCAACTTCCAGTCCAGTTCTGTTCTCCGTGCAAATGACAAGACGGGTTCATATCTGGAGCCACGACCTCATGGAAATTTGCTTGACAGGTCAGGTACAAAGAGTGAGATTTACTGAAATAATGCGGTTGTGTTTCACATCAGCCCCAGGTGGCCGCGGTCATGCAGCTAGCTTTTAGATTGGTTAGCAAGCGAGGCTAGGATCGCTAGCTACTAACCAGATCATAATGAATGCTCAAGGCCTGTGAGGTCGACTCTAATTGTCTGGAGACCCATTAGCGAGGCGAGTTAGCCCTCCCGGCCTCACGTGTGCGTTCGGTTCTGCTAGCTCCAGCCACAGGAGAGGCCCGGTGTTGCGCCAGAGGACATGCCGAGCTTTGGCAGGGGGACGCCACCTCGTGAACTGTCATTTGTCTTGGCCATCCAACCAGCGCCGAAGGCTACATTAAGTCTTGATGCATTGGTCCAAACAGCCTCGTTGACCCAAGTGAGATATAATATGCAGGCTTGATCACACTTTCGTTTTACGACTTCAGCTGCATAATGGCACAAAAATGGTGTGGTCTTATATTTTGGTTCTGGTGGCTTTGTAATGTGTCTTTATTTTTGTTAACATTAACTAGTGATAGACCGATATGTTCTTTTCAGGACCGATGCCGATTATGATTAGTCATGGTGGCCGATAACTGATATTTGAAGCCGATGTTCATTCGTTGAAAAATGGGGTAAAAAATAGCAATGCCAAAACTTGATTTTGTTTAATTGCCTTAGAGCACATTTTTTTTGAACAACTTTCGTGATTTTTTTTTTAGATCTTTGAAAACAGACAACTTTGTTTTAAAAGTCTAACAAAAAGTGCAAGGAGCTCCCAGGCTCAGCTGCATTTCTTATAGTTCAATGAAAACAAATGTCTCTTTAAAGTTTACTATAGTGATTATTGTTTTCTATTTCTTGTAAGTTAGACTGACATTGATCCAAATTTTGACAAAGTCTGTTGCCTGCTGCCTCCTTGAGTGCGTGTGACTCGAGGTGAAAAAGCAAACAGGCAATTTACTGCTGATTGGCTGCAACAAGTATCCAATCAGATGGTGCTGTGGGCGGGCCAATCGGATTCTGCAGGCAGGACCACCAGCACAGCAGAGAGAGAGAGAGAGAAAATTGTGCTGGAACGAGCCAAAATAAACCAGCTTTTAAATTATTGGCCTTGAAAGTTAAAAAAAAGGCAGATGCCGATAATCGTCAAAATGCCAAATATCGGCCCCGATAATCGGCCCGGCCGATAATTGATCTATCACAAATATTAACATGCTTATGCCCCTAAAATCTGCTCACCCTCCACATTACAATTACTTTTTATTATCATTCAAGCCTTTTGTCATGAAAGTCAACACAAGGTACGACATTTGCTGCTTCGTGGAATAAGCCGAGGACATTTGCATGCGTCAATTTGTTGGAACGGTGTTAAGATGTTTTTAGGGGAGGCCATATTTAAATACGGGATGTCATAAACCATTATGTCCATTTTAAGCTCTTTTGCAGGCGTGCGATGATGTTCCGTACGCCGCATTTTTGCGCGTGTTACGCATGTGTTGGAGGATGCTGGAGGTGGACCTCTTCCCATCTCCTGCTTTTTTTGTGCGGCTTCCATGAATCATTGCCTCTTTTTCCTTTCTCTCCAAGCATGGGAAATCACATTAAATGGAGCGGCGTGTTTGGCTCGCCCCAGTCTTGTGTTAATAGCTGTAATTTGGAGAGAAGAGAAAAAGCAAGCGGAGAATAGAGAAGAAAGCTCGCTCGCCGCACTAATTCCAGTCAACAAAAACACCCTTCGCCAATCCCAGCGCGTTCATTTGCATTCAAATATCCAGCAGCTAAAAATGTCAAGACAAAACAGCCGCGTGACGTTTCCAGCTGTATGTGCGCACTACGTCGGCAGTGTCGCTACTGATGCTCGATCGTCTCACCTTTTTTCAAAGGTGTGAGCGCTGTCTCGTGCGCCTCCTCTAGAAAAACGTGATGCAGAATTCCCGTAATTTCCGGACTTTAAAGTGCGCCTGTATATAAGCCGCAGCAGCTCCTTTTTTAAATAAATAAATCAATAAATGCTATACAAGCCGCATCAAGCTATAACCCGCAATTTTATAAGTTGAACGATTCTGTACTGTGAATACACATCAAGGTACATCAACAGATTGTTAAAACGGTGCCTTTATTTAGCGTATTTTCTGAACTATAGAGCGCCCCTAGTGGTGAAAGCAAAATCCACAGAAAAGCTGCACTGTTGTATTAGCCGCATGGTTCAAAATCGAGGAAAAAAGTAGCGGCTTATAGTCCGGAAAATACGGTAGATTGTCTAGATCGGTTCTAGGCATCTCACGGCCACTAATCATATTTTGAGTGGCCCCTTGAATTATCGCCCCACCCAAAAATATATATATATATATTTTTTTTTTTTGTTTTACAATGACCAGAAACTCTTCAGAAGACTACACGCATACACGCACGCTCTTTCTGTTTTGTAAGATAGAAACAGACGATCATTTTTGATGATTTGATAAGAAAGCGCCTGTGTTGGATTAACCATGTTTAAATACGCAACCTGTTTATCCGGCAAGACACAATAATCGGATGTCTAATAATGCCAAGATTTACCATCCAGTTCTATTTACCGCGTGCCTTTTGAGATCTAAATCTTGTCTCTTTGGGTTCAATGCGATGATTGTGCGGCATTTCTCTGCTGACGAATCGCTGGAATCGTCCATGCTAATGCTTCTTTCTAACGTTAGCATCACGGTTATATAATAGCGTTGCCTAATCCTGATTTTGAGCATCCACACCGTGAACTGTCGCCACATAATTCCACTAATGAATGCGCCGCTCGCTCGCCACACTTCCCAGCTGAGCAACACGATCGATTTGGAATTTTTGATTTACAAAGTTAGTGGGCAGGATTGACTGCAGCTGGATTTTGCTGGCAATGATTTGCCACATTGCAGAAAGTGGAGAAATAATGAAGTAGGATAATACCTCTAAATTCTTCAAATTCACCAAAAAAAAAAAGCCAAATGCCTCAAATTTAACTTTGTGTTCAAGCAGGCCAATAATCCCAAACACACATTAGAAGTGTTTTTAAAATATATAAGCAGGCTTACGTTAAACATTTGGGATGGCCTTCACGACCCAAAACCCTACAGAACTTTTGTGGACTGGTTTTAAAAAAAAAAGAAAAACGAACTGCGGTAATTCTGCCAAAGAATGAACATCCAGTCATGCCAGAAACGGAATGACGCTGATTTAAAACATATTTGTTTTTTTTTGTAGGTTTGTAAAAGATATTTTGATTTTTTTTTTTTTTTTTTTTTTTTTTTGCTTTTTAATCGAACCTATGAACACTTGCACAATACGGACTTTACCATGTGTTGTAATTTAGAGCAAGGACTTTTAGAAAAAAAAAAATCCACATGTTCATGAATCTTATATTGAATTAATAAATTAATAATATATTTAAAAAAAAAAAACGCAAAAAAAATTACAAACGTTTTCTTGCAACTTTAATTAAAAAAAATATTGACCATTATTAGTGGGAGTGCTGTATATTTTTAGATTTTTATAATTATAATTATGTGTCGATTAGAGAAAATCCTAAAAATAATATTCCTTGTTTCGAAAATATTTCATGATAGAATTTTTTTTCTTACACTTTTCCCAAAATATATTTTTCAAATAAATAAATAAAAACGAAAAATGATGAGTCCATCTAGCTCACCACCTTCACTCAGTAAAGTAGTTGTGAAATGCTGTCAATTAACGGATCCACCAAAAGTTACCGGCCGTAATGTGTAAGACCATTCAAGTTGCTGCACATTTGAATCCGAATCAAATGTGGCACTGCAGCAGAATGTCTATTTTGTTCTTGCTGACCTCAGCCATTGACTTTTTTTTGCATTTTCACGCTGGCTGCGGTGAGTTTTGGCTCCCATTACTAGTTACCGCTCCCGGGTTTATTGGGTTGAGGGAAGGTGGGAAGGTGGTGAGAGATGGGCCCAGCTGTGCAAGGGGCGAGTCACAAAGAAACGCCCTGAGATGTGTGATGTGGACTTAATGTTCTGTCTTAAATAAAATGGAACTTTAAAGTCCTTGCAAAAGGTCTCATTCGAAAGCGCAAAAAGCCTTAAGCCTGGAAGCAAATCCTGCTGCTTTTTTTTAATTCTTTCTTTCTTTTATTTTTTAAAATCTTTTTTTAAACACAAAAAGGCTTTCATAGCCCGGCAAAAGCAATCCGCACACTCACGCATGTTTGACCATTTCCTGCTGCGCAAGGCACTGTTTGACTTGGCCTTCCTCGCCCGCCGAGAATAGGCCACTGCTTGTCTCGCCGAACCCGCCATGTGATCGTGGAGAGTTCGCGTGCTTACTTTTCCGCTGCTCCCTGGTGCCGAGTGACGAGCACGAGCAACGAGGTTGGACGCGCGTCCTGTATTAGGACGACGGTGGCACGCATATCCAAACATGCTTTAACCATGTTTTCATGTTTTCAATTCACAACCCTGATGTAGGAGTCATGTATGTGTTTATATGTTCGAATTATGCGTTCATTTATATGACACCAATGGAAAGCACTGTGACATCTGCAGCTGTTGTGAAATGCGAGATATAGATGGAGTGGTATTTTATTTTGTTTTGGATTTAAACCTCCCACCATGTGGGGGCGGTGTGGCGCCAATTGGCCTCAGGACTTCATCATCAACGGGATGATGAGAACCAGGTGTTGCTGGTGGTTATACCATGACGTGGTCGTGGCCGTAGCCGTGAACGTGAACGTGAACCACGTTGGCATCGAGTTAGACTTTATTCACATTGGAAATTAGAAAAAGGACAAACGAGGATGTTTGATGTTTTCATTTGATATTCATAAAATAGAAAATGTTGTCATTTTCCCATGCGTCAAAACAAGCCAGAGGGTCAATTCCATCTGAGATAAGAGTTTCTCCTTCTCTGTTTCTCACAAAATGTGTCATTAGGAACACAATGATTATAATACATATATATAAATGTTTTACCTTCAAAGACTAACCTGTCGCAAACTTTTAACTCATTCACTGCCATTGACAAGTATAGAAGTCAAAAGGTTCACATTCATTGTACCTAGGCTGGCAACGAATGAGTTAATAGCTGCAGAAATTGGACATTAGTTACCCCCCCCCCCCAAAAAAAAAGTGATTGTTACATAACACAGCTCTAATTTCTTGACACACATTTCAGCTATTCCTATCCTCTGTCGAGCGCTGACTTCTTCGCAGCCCCCGTCTTCATCTTCATCCAGCTTTGCCACACATTCCTCATCCCTGTCGCGTGCGGCTGATCCGCGCACACGTCTCTTCCTCTCTCCACCCTTCCTCGTGGCTTTTGTGCGAGAGGTAGCTAATGGCATGTGTGTCTTTAAGTGAGCTCTGCCTTCAGCTTCTCTCGCGGAGCTCAGATAGGATATACAGTATGTGCTCGGCTCTGCTTCTAACCTGCTTGTTGTTTGGGCTGAGATCAGTGTGTGTGCGCGTGTGTGTGCATGTGTGTGAGAGAGAGAGAGAGCTGGAGAAGTGAGAAATCCCATTATGGTAGCAAGTTGGTGCCATGCTCTCCCCGCACACCCGCTGTAATCCATTCACACACTCACCATGTCTCCTTGTTTGTGTGCACAAACACACACAGACGTAGCCTGCAGACTCGCCGCATCCCCGTGCACTGCTGTGTTACCTGACGTGAAACATGACAGCTAATGATACGGAGGTGTGTTTGTGCGCGAGACCGGCATTCGCTCCAGACAGCCGTCGATTAGCGTGGAAGTGGCATTGGCGCGGCGGCAAATGCGACAATTTCCTTTTCCATTCTGTTTATTTTCTCGTCTACATACAATCACGAGTAAGGTCGATTTGTCGTTTTGGGGGCCGAAATCGCGATCTCAGACGATGCGATTTGGAGATCGTCAAAGCTGTGGTTAGCGAACGCTCATCACGGAAGTAATTTATTTAGCTAGGCGCTAAGCTGTATTGCGCCGCAAGCAGTACGGATTTTATTTGTACTATATGCAAGTCCGTGCACAGCAGCAGCAACGAGCCGCGTGATGCGGATCGTCTCCTCCGGGGTGACAAATAAACGACCACACTAACAGGTAGCGTTTTAAACACAGAGGTGAACGAAGAGTCGCTAAGTGTGCTAATCGCCAAAAAAAAAAGGAAAAATCCGTGACTTTTTGTTTTATGACCTAAATGCTTATAATAAATAATTACACATTTTAAGATAACTTATAATAGCTTAGTGTATCTTTACTTATGTCGATGGACTGGTTTTCGTTGCAGTAACTAAATAAAAGATAAAGAATATGTGTAACCTTCACATCTTTCCATGTTCCCGTATGTGGCCCTTGGAAGAAAATGTTTGAGCACTCCTAATAATGATCCATGATGTTGAAATGTTCTTGACCAAACTTGCGAGCAAATAACACTTGTAACAATTATGTTGCATGTGTTTTGGCACCATAAGAAATGCTACTCCATTTTTTTTTTGTTGTTGAATATATTTGTTTGAACCAAGAAAGAGGGGGTGAATGTAACACGGCTCGCACAGCTTGCTCACCGGAGCTCAAGTGTTCCAACGGGTGGGGGGGTGGTCGATTGTGCCTTCTTGATCACTTCCCACGGTCCAAGCGTAGGGGGCGCTGCACCCTCTTCATTGAAGCAAAGAGGTGAGCAGATTTGTCACCAGACTCTCTGCCTTGCTCTATACTTCGTGTGTGCGTGTGTGTTCGCGCGCGCGTGTGTGTGCGCACATCCTGTCCTCGCTTGCCTGCTCTCCCACCTGACCCCAACGCCATCTTCTCTGTCTCATCCTTTATGCATAGTGACAGAGAGCCCCTCCGTTTATGGTGCCGCATAACGCTCCCTCATTAGCACCCCAGAATCGGGAACCTAAACGCAGCGGTGGAGGGAGGAGGAAGCTGCAGAAGAGGAGGGGAGGAGTGATGTAGGTGAAACTGGAGTGAGGAATGTGCCAATGATGACATTCGCGTTCACTAATATTAATAGGATTCATTTGCCAATGCAGGAAGCTTCACTTTGACCGCTTCTTTGCATCTCAGGTCTGTTGTGCACACTGAGAGAGAAAACTGAGGAGAAAAAGCCCATCCGGCTGGGCTGGGGCTGTCAATCTCTTCCTCAATCGCGTTTTGCATTTTTTGTTTTGTTTTATTGTACCCTATATCATGATTTGTGGAGGCAATGATTCCGTAACGTGTCAGATGTTGCAGAATATTTGTTTGCAATGTCAGAGGACGAAAGACTCAAGTTTAAGTATTCGCCATTTTATTTGGCTGTTTCAATTGAATTGAATTTGATTCCCAGCACATCTGCGGATGTAGCGATGGTACTAGATTGGCACCGGAAACTACATATCGGCATTGCGCCGATGCTCGGCTTTATTCCAAGTTACCGGTACTCGTGAGGGCGGCCAATTACAGCATCGGCCGCCCTCTTGGTGGCGATTTTATGGTGAGGAACTAAAATACATGTCTGGGAGATGCCCATTTAATTATATAGCGCATTTCACAACACAAAGATTTTGGAGACTTTGTAGAATTTCACGTGGATGTCACCATTTCACATACGGACATGGTTTGTTAAAAAAAAAAAAAAAAAAATCATAATCAAAGAAATGTGCCAGTTAAAGATGACACACAAATTAACGTCCTTATAACTACGGTTCCAGAGGTGCAGTACATGTTTGTTCTGGTGTGTGCATGTGTGTGGGGGTGTGTGTGTGTGCGGGTGGGGGTGTGTGTGTGTGTGTGTGTGTGGCTCATTCGACAGCAAGTCTATATCATTGGAATCAGGCGTGTGTGGGGTGGGCTATAACGGCAGTCCCACCACCACATCATACACACACACATACACACACACACACACACATTCTTTGTTTCACCATTCCTTTTCATGTCACCGGCTCCGACCAGGAGCATGAAAAATGGCTGTCACTTGAACAACTCGAAATGATTGCTGGGAAAGAAGAAGGCAAAGAAAAGGTGGTGTGGACGCAGGTGGTGGGGGGGTGAAGAAATTGAACGAAACTCTTGCCAGATTATGTGCGGGTTAAGAGGATATTGATCTGTGTGCCGAGGACTGTTGATCTCTCTTAGCAGCACAAGACAAATGGCAGCAAACAGAAAATTGAGCGCTCGCCATCTCTCCAAGGACAGCCCCCTCTTACCTCGCTCCTCTTTACCTCCGCCAACAGCGAGCGGGAGTATGGCATGTTTGAATAGACATGTTACAGCGCATTTCCCCTCCGTAGCAAGGGGCGGACGTTCCTCCCCTTCTTTTCCGGCACACAAACGCTCACCCACTCCACATTAGAGCTCAGAGGCATGTGTTGGTGTCGGTTTTTGGACGCTTTGAAGTCATTCGGAAAGTTGCCTCAATTACTCGTCTCTTTCTCCTATTCGGAGCATGAAAAGGGGGGAGGTCTGTGGTGTTGCCGTGTTTGATTCGGGCCACAGCTTTGGCCCAACACCAGCCGAGGTGTTTGATGATGGGCGCGAACTCTGGGCAGCGGCTGAAGTTCATCCTCGGCGGCTCAACATCAAACAGCCGGGAGAGAAGGGCTCCAGCCCTTGGGGGATCCCTCCAGCGCTGCTGGCCCCGTACGCCCAAAGTCCAATGAGGAGGGTGGAGGGACGAGTTGAGAAACATCAAGAAAAGGGCGGGGATTCGGGAGCAGAGGTAGACCAAGCAAAGTCTCACCAGGAACATAAAGAGCTGAATGTGAAGTTCAGCTTTCATTTCTGCAGTGGTGGGCGGTCAAGACCTTCAAGGCCTTTGCTGCTGGCCTAAAATAATCAAGCAATCGTGATCAGATTCTTCACATTGATGTCATTTTATATCCTAGTGTTGTATTTTTAGTGAGAGTTTTTTTCTCCAATCAGAATTCAGCTAGCTTGTGTTGCCAGGCAGATTTCAGAATACCAGAAGCACGCAATATTCGTCCGAGGCCAATATATATAATATATATCATCTATTCTGTCAATGTCCATGAGCTTTCAGAGTTGATAGACAGTTGCGATAGCCAATCAGATCGCGAGTTGGTGACAGTGAGCCTTCTCGCTGGCCTTACGCTGAAGGAGATGAACGCGTCTCGTGATTGGATTCTCACTTTTGAAGGGGCAGGGCTATGCGGAATCAACACACCCAGAAAAACTCAAAATCTTCTTGTGTGGTCACCTGAATTGGACCGTAAGAATTAGAATTTTTCGTACCTGCTACTTTTTGTGGTACAACAAGCTTAAGTTCCTCCGTCCGGCCAACAGTTTTACTTTCTTTCAAGAAATTCCGATGGACTACAAAACCAGTAGGGCGCAAAGTTCTGCAGACTCAAGTCAGTTTGTGAAGCCCAGAGTTCAAAGTAAACATGGTGAAGCTGCATTTAGCCGTGACGCTGCACACATATGGAATAAGCGTTGAAGTGACACCCGAGGGTCAAGGCTTTTAAATCTTGGTTAAAAACTTTGCCATTTTCTCAAACCTTTTAATTAAGGTCCTCTAAACTATTTAATGTTTTTTGTGTTGTTGTTGAAATGTTTTTCAAGTTTAAGTCAAACCGCCTTTCCTTACCTTGCCTTTGCAATCGCCACTGCATCACACAACTCCGGAGGTAGCTATGCTGGGTCTTTTTTTTCTTTTTTTTTTTTTTTTTTTTAACGAAGGTATCAACCTTTGAGTGGAAATTGAAGTGCAAATGTCTTAAGAGGGGTGAAGTGTCCTTCAACCCGCCATATGTCAGCATTTGCATAAGATGTCTTGTGCTCAGCCGGTGCGGAAACATGCTGAAGAATACTTGCCTTTGGAAGATCTTTCACCCCCTGACAAATCTCATGGAGACAGAATGTTAAGCTCACCGTCAACTCCCTGATATCACTATGCCTTTTATCTCAATTTTCTTTAGTTGGAGGCGTCTTAAAAAAAATAAAAAAAACATACATTCCTTTAATCTGTGAATTTTTAAACTAGTGGGGCGATGCTTTTTTTTTTTACCGCCGTGTGTAATTGCACCTCCACTCCACTCGTTGGCAGTGGCGCTCTCTTTGTCCATTGTGTGCAGCGAGTATTAACTCTACAGTGTCGGTTTGTTTTGCAACGAAAATGCTATTATTTATAGTTGCGGAGAGTGGGTGGGGGGGGGCGAATTGTTTTCTTCTTGCTAGGGGGGGTGGAACAGAAAATAATTGAGCACTTCTTTAGATGCCAAGGTAAACAAAAGTCTAACAATAATGAAGTAAAGCAGAAAGGTGAACGTGTTCACGTCCACCAAAAATGTTAACTTCATTAACCATACGTTGTGGAGAAGCCCTGCGATTGGCTGGCAACCAATCCAGGCTCTGCCCCTCCTCAGCTGGGATCGGCTCCAGCTCACCTGCGACCCCGTTAAGGACAAGCCGTACAGGAACTGGATGTGGAGACCCCCTCAACTTGACCTCGGTGTTTGCTTCGGACAAGAATCCACCTACTTGTGTTGGTGGTTTGAGGCCAGGTCAAGAGGTCACCCCAACGCCTCAACACTGCTTCCGCAACAAGCGATGTGCACCGTCTTAATGGAATATTCTTTTGGCAGCTTTGTTGCGCGGAACTTTGGCTACCTCCTCCACAGTGGAAAGCTGTGAGGGTCAAAACTCACGCGTCGGATTCACTTGTTAGCGTGTCCCAGAAGTTTGCGGTAATTACGAGCAACAACTCGATTAAGAAAGTTTCGTGTTTGTCAAATACGCCTCCAAATTCCACTAAAAAGAAAGTACAGAAAATCGTCTCGGAAATGAGGAACACGTGTGGATTTCGTCCACGTTGAGTTTTCACCCTCGACTTGATTGGAAGTGAAAAGAATTCCGCATCGGCTTCACACTTTGCTCTGAAAGCCTTTCAAGCGTGCGAATGGTGACGCGGCAAAAATATACGTCCAAGTGGCATGATGCTACCAGTTTCCGATAAATGTCTCGACGGCGAGCACGTTTGCTCCCGTATTTATGGCCACGGGCTAGTTCTGTCCTGCTTGCACATCATCAAAAAAAAAAAATTGTAATTTCCTTTTCTTTCTCCAAATAAGGAACCGGATGTTGCTGACATCCTAAAGATGCTTTTCATCTGGCCTTCTTTTCCCGTTTCTCTGCAGCACATCTGTGTTTGGCTCTGTCCTCACGTTAATGTGAGCTCAAGAGAAGAGAAAGGCGGCTTATAAAAAGTGAAATTTCCTCCTTGCCCAGGGAGATAGTCTGTTTTGCATTGATACAGGGACGCAAGCAGCCGCTGGCCATCTGAGACTGAGCCTTTCTTTTTTTTTTTTTTTGCCTCGACGATATCCTGCCGTCACATCGCTGCCTCTCCACTGCATCTCCGAGTGAAACGGGTGGGTCAAAGCAATAACGTGCACACACCCCCCTCCCCCTTTCCTCGTCTTCCTACTCCCGAGCACTCCCTTCATCCACCCCCACCCCCAACGCTCTAATTGGAGGTGCTCAGGTTAAAGAATGTTCCGGTTATCGCAAAGCCTGCAGAGAAACACAATTCAGCACAATAATTTGGTTGATGAGTGACTTGCATTTTCAAATATTTGGAAGGGGGGGGGGGGGTGTCATTATCTCATTCGTGCACGTTTCAACTTTGACATGAGTCCATCCGGCTGAATGAATTTTAAAAATGTTTTAAAACGTGAATTTGCTCGAAAGTGAAGACATGGAGAGTGTGTTTGTGCACGGAGTGTGGTCTCCTGTCTGTGAAGAGCTTGTCAGGTTCATGCCTCTGGCCTCTGTTCATTTTTGACAAACTCTGCCAGTCACTTCCAGGCAGCACAATAAACACCTTTTTTTTTAAACACACAGCAAGGGCCTAGTTTGATCCGGAGCAGGACCCCTAGCTACCTCCCTTCTTCCTGAGGACGGCAAGCCCAAACAAACAGCCGCCGCACCTGCACAGTGTTACGCCCGAATTGGCGGCTCCAGGTTTAGCCGTCTTTGCGCTGAAATATGTCGACGGGTGGCTCTGGAGGAAGATCTCGTCTGCGGTTTTCGTGCTCAGTCGTGATGTCTGTCTAACATGATCAAAGCTTGACGTCTTTGACGTCAAGCTTTGATCATGTTTTCTGTGTTGGAAACCGCAAGCGATGACAACGAACCGAATTTTATGACCACGGTGAATGTCCAAGTCGTTAACGTGACAGCATGTCAAACAAGCGCTTCCTGCTAACGGCCACTTATCTTAATTGGTCTCGTCTCCGAGGAGGGTCCGGGGCTCGCTCGCTGACGACTATGGTCTGCTTCTCATCCAGCTCGACCAAAACACATTCTCCGTTCTTTATAGGCCGTGTCACTAAAACGCCATATTTTACCGAGATGAGGATGCAAAGGCACGTTCAGTTTTGTTTATTTCCAAGCGTGTCGTCCTTTTTGGCGCTCTTGACTGCGACCGGGAGCTTAATAAAGTCCAAACGCAATCTCCCTCTAACCTCAAGAGAGAGGGCAGGGCTCCTCAGCGCTCCCATAATGCACTATTCATGCTTTTTATTACTCTCGTTTCTCCTCTGGCCATTTTTTTTTTCAACCAGTCCTTTTTGTTTACTCATGAATATTTTTTGGGGTTGAGGGAGAGAAGGGAACAGCTTGGGGACGCTTCATTTGTAGGTCATTTGTGGAAAGGAGGACTTGTATTTCATCATGGGATGATCAAATCTTGCAGGTATTTTACTTGGTTTGTCTCTGAGTCCAAATATAGGTCACTTAAGAAGGCTTAGCAGGTGAGGTTTGCTTGATATGAGGACTCTGCACCCCCCCTGGGATCAAAAGCCATGCTAATTGGTGGTTATGGCCTCAGGTTTTTTTTTTTTACACACTTATAAGGAAGTTGGTCACCACATTTAGGACAAATGTTGCTATGCTGCTAGGCTGGGCTTTTGATGGTAATTTTTATTTATTTTTTTTTTATGGTAATTGTGCAGACACCCACATATATATATATATGTATATATATATATATATAAATATATATGAAATGCTGGCCTAACAAAATCAGGAAATCATGATCGTATTCTTCACATTGCTGTCATGTTATATCCTAGTGTTGTATTTTTAGGTGAGAGTTTTTATCCAATCGGAATTCAGCTAGCTCGTGTTGCCAGGCAGATTTCATAATACCAATAGCACGCACTATTCGTCCGAGGCCTTCAGATACAACCGTGCGGGCGTCTGTTCTGTCAAAGTCAATGGGCTTTCAGAGTTGATCGACAGTTGCGATAGCCAATCAGATCACAAGTTGGTTGCAGGCCTTACGTTGAAGGTAATGAACGCGTCTTGTAATTGGATACTCACTCGTGAGGGGGCAGCGCTATGCGGAATCGACACACCCGGAAGTCGTAAGTGGCGACCGTTCGAAAATCTGAAATATATTTTTGATTTTTTTTTTTTTTTAAACCTCAATGGCCGAAGGAGGGAAAAGTGTGGATTCAATTGCAAATACACTTGCAAGGTCATTTTCAAGACGGACTTTTTAAGAGAAGCTTGGTTGTCCAACACTCACTCTGTTCTCTTGTCCAGCTGTGGTGTCATAAATGATGCTATTATGAGGGGGATTTATTCAAGTCAGACTATGTAGGACTTCAGTGAAGGCCTAGATGTGAAATGCACGGCCCGCCACTGATATATAGTTATATGAAAAAAAATAAAATCACCCAGCATTAGGCTAATCTGTCCCCCATTTCTATGCTTCCTCAGAAGCGAGAGAGGCAAAAGTGCGGCTGTATGTTGAGCAAGTGGGGGGGACAAGGTGTAATGAAAAGGGTCTAAATGACAGTGGCTTGACAGTGGGATTGGCTGCTAAATGACTGCCGAGTGGCTTGCCTGCGGAGAGGGGATGGAGGACGCTCCCAGTAGGCCTGATTAATTCCACTCTCCGCGGCTGCCAGGCGAGAGCCGGGGTTAGCGGCAGCTCGAGGAGGAGCCTATTACCAGCACGCTGCTGAAACTGATATAATCAGTTCAACTCCGACCCGGCCTTTCCCGGGGACCAACTTTTCCAAGGCTCGCTCCCCATTTGTTCCACACTGGGATTTAAATACATGGAGAATTGCCGGAGTGGGGGTGCAGGTGAAGGAGGGGCGGCTGGTTCGGAAGGAGGCTACACAGGATTTTCTTTTTGAGAGATGGTTAGGGGAGCTTTGAAAGAAATCCTCTCTGCTGCTGCTCCCTCGCTCTCGTTGTACTTCTATATCGCTTTATCCCTATCTCCCCGCCCCCGCCCCCTCTTCCCCCAACACAGCCCGGCACTGCTGCTTTCCTCTCTGGCTGACTTCCTTGCGGCTTTGATCGCGACACACCCTCTTGCACAGCAGGAGCTTTAATTCTGGTCAGATATGAATATGTCACAACTCTTAATCCCAGACGCTTTTCACGTCGCGTCGGGCTCGACGTGGGTTCTGAAATGTTGTTGTCTGTGGTTCTGACCCACAGTAGTAAAATCGAATTGAAAGGTCGCAAGCGGGACCTTAGATTGCATATTCCAAATGGCCACCTGGAGGATTTATTTGTGTTTGCGGAAACGGTCATTACCACCATTGGGGAAAAAAAAACAAATTTGGAATTGCACTTTTGTTCTCTTCGTTTGACGACGAGAGCGCAAACAGGCAATTGCGGATTATGCAGAAGAGTGCGGCAGGTTCACTGGGGGTCTCTGATAGCTGCCGGTTGGGGGATTTGTTGGCGTTCAGCTTTGATCACCTTATGTGTTGCACCCCGTCAGGTGACAGCAACTGTCCTCTGGCTGACATTTTTCATCAGACTCACAACAGGTGAGTTGGCAGTCATTGTACATGTCATGCATGAATGCATAATCGGCGACAATACGGTGCGGTTCTAAAACGACGCAAAGTACAACCACAACAACAGACACATTTTTTTTGTACTGGATCACATAAAAGTGTGCAGCAATTAAGTGCACTTCTCAATTGAGTTCAGGAAGTATTCCCACCGACGGACCTCTGTCAAATGGAAATTCCCTCACCCGGAAAAAAAACACATGCATTAAATTTTCTACTACTGTATTACATGAACAATCGATTCCTAAATTACGATATCCGGAAGCCATAGCGAAGCCCGCTTGAGCGCAAACTCAAGCAGTTCCCGTGCCATACGACGGAAAAACTTTGACCGCTCCGCCATGATAGGATCCAAAAATGATTTCTTTGGCATGCGTTTTGTCGTCTGTGGATCATGGCTTCCAAACGAAGAAGAACGGGAAGAGAAAGTGAAATGCATCCGATTAAGTGATACGGGATACACAGTAAAAAAAAAAAAACAAGGAATCGATTGTGGCTCAACGATTCCGGCAGCTTTAAATTGCTTGCAGCTTGACGGACAAAGTACAGCGGCGTAAATAAACATGTCCTGAAATTCTTTAACTGTCGTGCTAAAAACTTCCCATGAACTGGACTGCTAATTAGAGAGAAGGCTAGCTCAATAGCGCCATCAATGGGCATGGAGGTCCGGCAGCTGGCTTCAAAAGTTGCACGACGTCAGCTGAGCGATGCCGTCTTGTGTGGTGGGGGAGGGGATGTAAAGTTAGAGCGGGAGTGAGTGGACGAAAAAGCTAAAAAAAAAAAAAATTTTGTTAACATACTTGCACGTTCATACGGGACATTTACTGGGGTCGTTTCCCACATAAGGAAATTCCGTTATACGGACAGATTGGACAATTGCCTCAGTCTCTCCGTTAATTATGTGAATTGGTTCATATCGTTTAAATATGATCGCCAACTGCAATGTCTCCTGGTTAGATAAAGACAAAAAAAAAACAACAACATCTGATGTGGGAGACATGGCAGCATTGTTGTGGCATTTACGATAAGGAAATGACACGTGAGGAAATGCGTGAAACATGCCTCCACTCCACAGTTGTCTTCGTGTCCCAGAGGGATGTCTCTCATCTCTTCCGCCCTCCTCCCATCGCCGCCTCCCTCCGCGCTGACGACGCTGGTGAATAATACATTTTAAAGTGCTACACCCAGGGCCGTAAGTGAACTGTTAAAATATTGATCTTGGCCAGTCATAATAAAGAGAAATCACCCAAAGCTATTCATCAGCGTAATCTGAGCGGCCGCTTCAACTCGCTCCGTTTTCGCCACCTCGGTGTTTGTGCCCCGTGATTGCGCAAAGATGATATCGCCGCAGCAATTGCTGCAATGAAACGTATTGTGTGTGACAGGAAAAATATATTTCGGGGATTAGGTCTCCTTTCAATACTTGCCGGTGCGACCGAGATTCGTTTGAATAGAAGCCACACTTGTCGTGTGTGGAGTTGATCAATCACAAATTAAGATGACCTGCGCAAACCAACAAACAAAAAAACAAAACAAAAGCAGGCGGTGTGTTTAAGTGTTAAATGCATCCGTGTACTTTGCTCCGCCTCTGATCTGATCGTTGGCTCCACCTCTAACCCAAAACGCTCACTGACATTTCAAATAGCCATTAACGGCACCTCCGGGCCCGACGAAGCGAGATTTTCCCACACTTAATGAGTTTTTAAATATTAAAAGCGTCGCACTTCCTCGTCACTATTGTGAGCTCTTAATTTGCCAAGCAATTAGGCCCGCGCTCCCATTTATCAGCGCATGTTCATTTGCAGAAAATCTCGTCACATTTTATTAATCGACGGCATAGAAACGGCGAGGCGAAATGAATGTGGTGCCCAACAGAGGTCACGCCAGCCGCGCTGGCTGCTCGTTGAAACGGGAGATAAAAAGGAAGTACGCGTCGGCGCTCGTGCTTAACGCCAGCACAACAGATTCTTCTAGAACAGGTGTGGGCAAACTAGGGCCCGGGGGCCACATGTGGCCCGTTCAACGTTTTAATCCGGCCCGCCGAACTTGAAAAAAATGAAATGACTAAAGCGTGTTAATTTTTTTATTTTCTGCGTTTGTACAATTTCATTTGAAATTAAATTTATTTTTAAATTTATTTATAATTTTTTTAGCCACTCTGTCAAATTTTAGAACCCATTGTGGCCCACCAATCAAAAAGTTTGCCCACCCCTGTTCTAGAATAATCTGGTTAAAACTTGCCCCGATTGATTTCGCTTAAAATGATGACCTTTTGTTTGGGTCAGTGCGGTAGGACGACATATACTTGCAAAAATCTGCCGCTTACCAAACTAAATACTGTCGATGATCAGGAAGATAGAAAAAAACAAGATTGGATTGAACTTTTTGTCTCTCGACTTTTATCCATTTGCATTCCGACAACAGTGCAAGCGGCGCCATCTCGCACGAACCGCAAGGCCCCTCGCCTTCACCCGAGGACCCCCCAGGGACGTTTTCAGCACACTGTGATGGGACTGTGCCAGGTTGTCGTCTCTGCAGCCTCGGCGCCGACTCACGCTCGAGCTCGGGCTCAACACGGCTGCTAATACGCTCTCATTTCTCATCCAGACAGTCGGTAAAGCGCTGGGGCAAAAATATTCTGTCTCCCTGAGCAGCTTCTAATAAATTGTCCTTTCATCCGCGCGCAAGACAAATTCTGCCTTCGTTCCCCTCCCTCTGCTTGCCTCGCCTTCTCCCTCAGTTTTACTCGAGTGCCCTCCTCCCCGATTTGGTCTGCTCCCTGTGGTTTTGTGAAACTGGCACACTCACTCCACCTCTCAGTGAACGAGAGAGATGTGAGCAAAAAAAAAAAAAAAAAAAAAAATCGCCAATGTGGGGCCTGGATTAACCAGGTAGCCCAGTCATCGCCGAGCTGAGCGGCTTCTTCTTTGTAATTGCACAATTAGTGCCACTGCCTGCTTTCCATACATCACAAATGCTGCTATTAAAGCGGGCCGGCACCAGGCCCGGCTGTACACGCTCGCCGAGGTGCATTAAGGGCAGCGTTTTGTAAAATGTGAGCCAATTTATCATGATCTGTTTTTCACTCCCACCCACTGCTCGACCGCGCCCCCCCCCCATTCCTCCCCCCCCTCCCTTGTCTTTGAGCCTGACCTTGCGCTGTGTGTGTGCGCATGCTTGCACATGTGCTGGTGTGTGTCAGCATGCGGAGGTTCAATTTGCTCATTGTTACTCGCTTGCATAATTTCAGGCGGCTGCACTGAGCCGCGCACGCACGCACGCACGCACGCACGCACGCCTGCGGTTACACACTCCAACACCTTAATGCGCATGTACACCTCCACATAAACACAAAAACTGATTGCTTGCGCCGCCACTTCCTCTGTCTACTCTCGTGGCGTTCTCCTCTCCAAGCAAAAGCTGACTCATTTATATGCCGAGGCTAAACGCCATTCATTTGTAAGATGGCGAGCAGTACAACGCAGGTAATTTCTTCTCACCAATTTCCAGTGCACTTTCCCCTCTCGCTGTCATAATCGGGTGCATGAGGAGAGTGATGCAAATCCGCTCCGCCGCTCGGCGCCATCTCCACGTTCTTTCGACGGGCGAGCCGGTTCTCCGTCACCCGCTCGTCAGCCTCCCTTATACTCGCCCATTGCCCTCAAACGGGCCTCTGTTGCTTCTCATCCTTGCCTTTTTCTGCAATGGATGTGGAAGCCAAGGCTGACATCCCCGAAGCTAATTAGAACCTTGCTGGATTTTCACCCCGGAGAGGCGCCCTGAGTACGCTTGCGATGCAGATAGCTGCCCTGAAAAAAAGCTTTTTTGTGGAATTTATTCAGCTAAGTGATTACACCAAATAAAATCTGTACGGTAGATACTTAAAGAAAAAAAAAATCAGGATCCCGATGATTTTATTTCATGCAAGCACTTGATGAAATCAAATTGAATACATTCAACACACCGTTTTTTTTTTGTTTTTTTTTGGTAACACCCAATGCTGAGCTGCTGGCAGCCAAGAAAGCAAAGAGGTGAAGGTGAGTTGGATCTTGGCCTGTAGCACATTTTCAACGCGTAGATCAAATTATGCACACACAACACAAAACGTTTTGGATAAAGGTTAAATAAAAACATTTCAAAGCAATGCAGGTGTTTATTTAAGTTTGCTTTAAGACATTAAATTTCACAAATTTTACTCATATGATTTTACTACCTTCTACATTCAAAAAAATGATTGTTACCCACGACGAGTGAAATATGTTTTATGCAACTCATGTATAGTTTTTGGTTCCATTTTTTATTTATTAAACATTTCCGGCAAAGTTTTTCAGTTTCATTTGCTCCGTCATTTATAAACGAATGCTGGTACAAGCTGCAAATTTTAATTCAAGTTGAATGTACCATCATCTCTATTGTTTTTATTATTCATTTGTACATACCTTAAAAAAAATCCGAGCTGCAAGCGACCAATGGGCATCAACGAGCTGGGACGATGCCGCCATTTACATATTAGTCGACTAATCATGAATACTGTTGATTAGTCGGCTCAAAAAATATTGGCAGTACATATACTTTATTTTTTCAGAGATGTACAAAAGTTGTGTTTTCAGTGTAAATGACCTGTTACAAAAGCAACATCGTGAAAAGTGCACAGCTGCTGAGCAAACATGTCTGCCCACCTTGGCGTTAATGTGTTTGTGGCTACTTGCAAAACATCCACTTGTTTGGATTTTTTTATTCACAAGAGTCTTGGCACCAGCAGCACAACTGCTGTTTTTTTGTTTTTTATTTGAGAGCTACATAAAATGTTAACTTTTGAATGCACGAGGCATTGCCCCACTTTACCCTGCTTGTTTGTTTTTAGCAAGATGAATACTTCCCTTTTCGGTGTGGAGGAAATTTTTCTATTGCCGGTACATGATAGTCATGATAGTCCCCCCCCCAAAAAAAAACAAAACAACGTAACACATTGTCCAGTTGGATTGTCTTGCATGTGTGAATTCGTAACATGGATGTGTGATGCGCACTCACGTTCCCCACGACTTCAAATGTAGCGTCGCTGCATTTAATTGAAACGTATTCCCAATTAGGCATCACAACAAACAGCACATTCCTCCTTTTAATTTATTTTTACAGTCCCTCCAAGCCAATGAGCAGCTTTCAGTGCGTAATAGCCGAGAGACAAAGTCATTTTAGCCGTCGCTGTCATATTTGTCTGGTTGAACACTTGTGAAGTCGGCAGTTATTAATTTTGGGTGAGCGCTGGAGTTTGCAGCCCTACGTCAACTGTCACAAACTTGATTTATTTACCATTGTGCCCCCCCCCCCCACGATGAGCACCTCTGTGACATTTTGACATGATGGGACGCAGGGAGAATCTGCCGGCGATGCAGTCACGTTGTCATGACAGCAGCCTCGGTGAAAGACAGCCAAATAACATGACCAAGTAAATCTGCAACGGCTCCTCTGGGTGCAATTCGGTCTTCAATGAGCTCTCGTTTCTCAAAGATTGAACATTAGCATTACGGTTTTAATCACAGATACCTGCTCTGTACTTAGGTAAACACGGAAATAAAAACAGCTAATGTTTGCCAGAAGTTTTCCGATGCAGTGAAATGTCTTTAGTTATTTTGAGATTTTCAATTTGTATCCACTCATCCAGAGGAGCATTTGTGAAGGCGGAGATCGCTGATGATGGCTTGCAATCTCTGCTGCAGTTCACCCTATGGGTGTTTTATGGGGTTGAGGTCGGGGCTCTCAACTTCTTCCACATCAAACTCATCCATGCATGACTTTAGGAAACTTGCTTTGCACACTCGCGGTTGTGGTGTGGGAATAGAGAACGGCATATTCAGATTCAGAGCTGTACTCTATCTCCTGATTGAGTTTTTAACGTGTGGCATGATATTTTTGGCCTACCTGAGTTCGGACCTCCATTGCAGTCGTTCACAGTGCATGTCAAGCAAATGCCTTTTCAGGATGGATGATGACAAACAGAGCTGGGCAGTCCGTCCCGGAGGCGGAACGCTTGGAGGCTGGACGGCCATTTTTGGGGCGGGGCTGGGGAGTGACAAGTTTTAAAAAAAAAAAAAAAAAGGGTTCGATTCATGAAGGCCGGAGGTTGATTTTAGTCCGGCCCACAAATTAGCCCTCGTGCGTGTGATGAACCTACTCGTGAAACGGATATACGACAAAATTTGCCTCCAAACACGTCAAAAGCGCCACTTCCAATTGTTTGTTTATGAAGAGACGTGAGGCCGCAGTGTTCGTTCAAGTGCATCAGTATTTCCTTATTTTGACATCGCGTAACCTGCGCCTCCCGCCTGCTACAGGGGCATACCATTAGAAGGTTTGGGGGTCGATAGTACGGACAGAGTGAATCGAGGTGAAGTCAAAACTTGACCCACTTCGGGTTGACGAAACACTTAGCACCATAATAAGATCATAATAAGGTAAGCGGATTTGAATAGTAAATTAGCCATCTAATGATTGTTACAAAGATTGTGATATTGCCCCCCCCGCTCTTGTAATGGTATGCCCCAGTAGCAGGTGGGAGGCTCTGGTGACGTCATGTCAGAATAAGGACGTACAGGCACGCTTGAAAGCAAGCTGTTGCCTCACGTCTTTTCTGACGCAAACAATGATCCTTAAGTAAACCTGCCATCAGTATCTCTCCCGCGACGGCATTATTTTTTTTAGGGGGGGCGGGTCAGTAGCCTCTACGAGGTCAGGGGCCGACAGTTTTTATAAATAAGGCTGGACGGGTACCGAGATAGCGGCCGTAGAGCTCGGCACTGACCGTCAAAAAAGGGTCAAGTGCCCAGCTTTGGTAATGACGAGTCATGCCTTCTCGGCGTTTTGGCTTAAGTTAATGGAAGTAAATGGCGCCACATTTGCCTAGCTGCTGTTTGCTTGTGAGGGTTCGTCCACACTATTTGCAGTCATCATTCCCTTGCACTGAGGATTGTTTACCAAGATCAGAAGCAAGCGTCCTGGCTGTGTGAAGTGTTCCCATCATTCTTCACTCGCTGCCTGGGCAGCTCACGCCCACTCATCATCCGCACATTAGTGCTTCTCGCTCTCTCTCCCCATCTCAGTCACACACGCTGGATTTTTCTTCTTTCCCTTTCTGCCGGCGTTGCGGCGTGATCTCGATGTTTATGTTTGACCTTTTTGCCGCTCTGCACCAGCTAATGATGGTACAGCGATAGCAGGTGTGCTGCATTAGCCCACTGCTGCCGTGGCGGAACAAATTAGAGGTCCGCCGACTCTGAGCGCCAACCTTTTCACCGTCGCTACTCCCGTTTGTGGCGGTGAAAACAAACACAAGCCCCGTGCAGCAGATATGCAAACAGTTTGGCGCACGCACAAAGACACACTGGGAGTTGTCAGGTGTGTGCAATTTGAGTAAAACGACACAACCCCCACAGCATAATCTTCTCACCTGGGAAAATTTGGGACGGCCCGAGAGTGTGAAGGTTTCTGTTTGAGTGCACTTTTGCTCAACTTTTTTTCTCGACACAAAAATCCACCACAGTGTTATGCGAAACCATCTTTCATATTTCGAGATTTGTGGCGAGCGTCTTCAAAGGTCTTTGTTTTACACCAGATGTCTTCTAAAGGTAGCCTACCAACGTTGAGCATACCCGATGTCAAAAACTTCTGGACCAGCTTTAAGCTGCCGGTTTCATTTTACATGTGACTTCTACAAAGGAATGTGACGTTTCACTTAACTTGCTAACGTTAGCTTTGTAACTTTTCTTTATAATCGACCTATAAGTAGCAAATCGTGTGAATGTTTTATGTCTTTTGACAGCCAACATCAATGAGCTAATCTTAGCTGTAAAAAATTGAATTGGGCATTTTACAAAATTTTGTCGGCAACCGGATACCCATCTGTCATTCACCAGTTCGCCATTTTTTATTTTTTTTTTTTTCCCCAGACCGAACCAACCTGTAATTATCAGTCTGTCAGTGAATTGCTCAAAAGTTCGTCGGTCCGTCAGTCCCGGAATGCTCACCTCTGATTTTTGGAAGCTCATAATAACTTTATTCTAGCAGTTTTTTTTCAACTGCCTCATGTTTTTCATAATTTGATGTAACACATCTCACTGTATAATATCAACAGCTGCAACCGCATGTATAATAACAATTTTCACTTTTCCGGGTGATGTGAATCAGTCCCATTTTGACATAAATTATATTTACCTACGTTAATACTGTTTTTAATGTAGTCTAATGAAAAATTTGCTGCTGCATTATTTGCATCTCTGTTTGTTTGTTTTTTCTCAGAATTGCAACAGAGTCAAACTAAAATGCAGTCGTCAGTACTGTAATAAAGCATGTTGGCTAATAATTGATTAATCAAAACCTCATTAGGCGGACCCAAGCGCGATGATTCCGTATATAACGTTGTGTCGACTCGGGCCACCGTGCTTGCGTGGGTCTGTATGACCTTTGACCCAAAGTTAGCTGGCGAAGGCCCTAATCAGAACAAGTGGTGTCGCAATCAAACGGAGTTCTTATTTTAGGCCCCTCAAATCTGATGTCAGGAGTTAGCAGACAAATACAAAACCCAAGTTACATTCAGATTGAGTAAGTTTAAAGAATAACAATAACGGGCCCGGGAAAGGATGCGTCTGTATTTTAAATTGCAGCCTTTGCACACCTACAGCTCACAGAAATGTGGGAAAGAGAAGGCAAAGAAATTAAAAACTGGCTTGATCGCAGGGAATTTGCTGTCGGTCAAAATGAGCACCTTGAGCAAGGAGGGAAATAAAGCTTCTCTTCTTGGCATCTCGACCAAAGTGCTACTTTGGAGCGCGGTGTTGGGCTGCTCTATTACAGTCATTACGGCCGTCAGCCCTTTTCTGTGTGTTTGGCTCGCACTTGAATGAAAGCCAATCTACATGTGGAAGCTGGCCTCCTCCTCCCCTTCATTTATCATCTATGCCGCGTGTTTGCTGACTGACGCGAGTCTCGCAACCTCACCGCCAAAAGCGATTGGATGCGGGATCTTTGACGCTCAAGTTTGCGCGACTGTTCGGCATCCTTTTGCTTTTCCTCCCAACGGACAAAAACTTACAATTGTTCATTCAAAGTTCAAAATGGCTTCCCTCAAACCAGAAGCGTGTTTTACATAATAGCCAAAAATACAATCCTGATGGATTAATCGGCCTCGTAAATTCTTGTGTTGCCATAGAAAGTTCAATGTTCAAGTTCAAATCAGAATCGCAATAACATTTTTTCCTAACATAGGTGGGCCCGAACCACGGCCCAAATCAGCACCACCAAGAACAAAACAATAGCTGATCTGGTCTTCGTTACTATGCGGCCTCGACTAGAAGGTCTCGGTGTCGCCAGACTCAAGCACAACAAATTAGGTTATTTGTTTGTTTTAAAGGGGTAAAAATTGCCTCATGAAGCGTGGCTGGTTGCAACCGCCTGACACTCGTCTTGTGTACAGTAAACACTGCTCGGGGGGGGGGGGATCACTTTCAATTGAATTTGCAGGTCCCTTTCTCAGGGACTCGGCACACGCTTTATATTGACATCACACAATTGATATTAATGAAAACATATGGAGTGTGGCTTGACGGCGCCACCGTTGCAAATGAACCAGAGTTCCAGCGAAATGAGCCGCAGCCTGGCGAGCGGCTCCAAATCAAACAGTATGATTTGTTTGCGCTGCACCTGCTTGTGCGTTTGCGTGTGTGACACAGACGCGGCTAATTAGGCATTACAAGCGACGGGGAGTCCAATTGATGGCACGCCGTCACCCGGCAAAGCTGATCAATTCGACTGTATTGACCGGGTTCCCCTCGCTCATTAACGTGGATGATGTGTGAGGGGGGGGGGGGGGGGTCTCAGGGAGGGGATAGTTTGCGAAAAGTAAGATCTCTGCTGTGCCATAGGCAGGCCTGTTGCAGGCATGGGGGGACTGATTAGTCTTATGAACACGGAGGGTGTCAGGCGCTTGTCCAAATGGCTCCACATGCTCACATTCATGCCGATTGCTCCAGTGGAGTGGATGAGCCAAGATTGGCAGCTGAAACATGCTGTTAGGCCCGCATGCGGCACCGCAGGCTCAGGAGGGGCCGCTACATCCAGCCGTTGGTGTTGGACTGCTAAATACGTTGTGAGATACTCTGAAGTGCTGCTCGAAGATGTGTGGTTGAAACGGCATGTAAACAATCGCAATGCTTGACATCTGATGATAATTTCGACTTTTTTTTAGGATGGAAAGAAAAAAATGGTTTTGCTGTTATTTTTAGATTTTTGGTGTAAATGATCTGAAAATAATTTTTGAAGTTTAGGATTGTCTTTATGACAGCACGAGTTAGGGCCGAACGATTTATCGTTTTTTTGGGCCGAAATCGCAATCTCAGACAACGCAATTTCGAGATCGTCTAAGTTCTGTTTTTTTTTTGTTTTTTTTTAAAGATCTCTTGTTCTCCACGGTCACGAAGCAGGTCACACTAACCAGTGCCGGACTGATTAAAATAAAAAAAATAAAAAACATCGCGCTAGCGACGTAGTCCGGGCAGTCATTTATTTCGGCATTGCTTGGATGCTAGGCGCCAAGCAATCTTGCGCGGCACAGTACGGACTTTATTTGTACTATATACAAGTCCATGCAAAGCAGAAGCAACGATCTGTGTGATGCACATCATCTTCACCGTAAGGACAAATAAACGACCCCACCAACGAGTAGCGTTTTCACCGAGTAGGCGAATGAGAAGGTGCTAAGCATGCTAATCGCTAAAGTGAAACACAGAAAACACCCAAAATAAATGCTTAGGTGTGCAGTCAAATTTTATCAGAAATCTGGCAAGAACAAGCAATTTGCAAACTACGGCTCGGGGGCCACATGCGGCCCGTTAGGCATTTTAATCCGGCCCGCCGAGCTTGAAAAAAATCTTGTTGATATTTTATTTTCTCCTACCATTTTTGAAATAAAGACAGGAGGAGAGTGATGATGATGATGATATCCTGAAGGATATCAGAACTTTCAACTGCTTTAAAATCGAACTTGTTAGGAACAAAATAGTTGTATTTCATTCATTTTATTTTCAGTGTTTTAAGACTCATTTCAATAAATAGCTCAATACAGTGGCGTGTCAAAGACATATTTTTTTGTAATGCTTTTGTTCATTTTCATTTAAAATTTAAACATATGTTTTCGCTATGTACTATATGTATTTTTTTTTCTCCGATGAGGTGAGATGACCAAAACACTCCATCCATCCGCTCCTGGTCCGGCCCCTCGGTCAAATTTTCTAACCCATTGTGGCCCACAATTCAAAAAGTTTTCCCACCCCTGATTTCGCAGACGCTCTCAGACTGTAACACGTAAACGGATGACGTCATCATAAGGAAGAGCTTTATATGAAACGTTTATTAAATATTTATAATCTCATCCATAATATTTTGTACCACAATGATTAAATCTATTTCTTTCCTAAAATCGTTCCGCCCTGTCTCAAACATATAAGATGAAATGACGTTGACAATTGAAAGAGGCCAACGTCCAATGACAATGCTGTATCAGAGCATGACTCAGCAAATCTGAAATACCGCCCGCAAAAAAAAACAAAAAACGCCAACCTAAAATGTGATGAGTCGTTTTGAGCCGTGCAGCGAGTGCCGAAGAAGAGCCGGCCCCCAGACTGCAAGATAACTGGCTTCCACAGAACTTATTAAACGTAATTGCAAACTAATTAGAACAGCGTTGGCTTGGCACCTCCGTCTAGTGCCAGACACTCAACGTGGCTTTACAACATGCATTTAAATTTTACACTAATTGCCAATCCTCGATTAATTCATGACTCGCTGTGCTTTATAATAGTTATTAATACGGCTGTATAGATTAGATTAGGAATTCATTTCCAAATAAAAACCTGTCATGACATGCATGGCGCACCGCAATGATCGATGTGTTGTGTCACCATGCCGAGCACTTTCATTTACCTAACGCTTGTTTTTGGGAATGGATACATTAAATAAACCAATATAATTGCACTGATCTGTTTTTTTTAATTTTCTTTTATTATTTTACAAGGCATTGGGCTATGGCACTATTTTCATGAGCAAAAAGATATAATCGTTTGTTGTTTTTTTTTTTTTAACACATTTGTGATTCGGAAGACGTAATTTGTCTTCAGCTGGCATTGCAGACGCACAATTGTTGCTTTCACCATGGAGCCAACTTGTCACCGAACACGACTTCACTTAAACACTTATTACTTTTCTCTCTCGCTCTTTCATTCCATTGTAGCTCTTGCCCCTGAAAGGGACTGCACATCACATAGCATGTTCCATAAAAAAAATAAAAAATAAATAAATTATGTACCACTAACAAACCCTCCCTAGTTGTGATTTTTTTATTCTTTATCCTGTGCCAGGAGTTTTTTTTCCTATATTAACTGCATATTTACATAATTTATTGAAAGGATATTAATTCTCAAAGTCAATGGCAATCACAGTCATTATTTTCACACCCTAGCAAGCAAACAAGACGGGCCGAGAAGTCATTGTTTATCAGAACATCGCCAGTCATGGTTTTGTGAAATAAAAATGCATATATTAATACTGCACACGCACTCATAACGCACACGTCGGCACAAAGCTAAGCGAAAAGCAACTTTTTGAATTGTGAAGAATGAAGAGAACTTTTGTATTATTTTGCTTTTTGGATGTGATTTGAACGAATGAGGTAGATCGTAGCATGCAAAATGGCGTTGGCTGTCTGGCCTGATTGATTATGAGTGACGGGCATTTATTATGTATAGACGTGAATGTCACTGCATGTAAACTTGACTGTGGAGGATTTTGATTAAAAAAACTAAATAAAGGAATCGATCAAATATGGCTCCTGCCCTGATTGATTAATTTTGTGATTCAAACTGCAGTCCCTTTCGTACTCCTGGTCAGTGCCAAGGCAAAAAAAAAAAATTCTCCCCAGTACTGATCGGCATTCTCAACAATCTCAATCAATCTATTTATTTTGATCGCAAACTGACCAATAACCACCATTTCAGCCGACTCGCTCCAAACCTGCCCCTTTACGCTGCTTTTTGTGCTTTCTCATCAACTGACCTATGACCCCGTGCCGCTTGCCCCAGCGGAGTAACATTAATCTGCGATGCATCCTGTCGTAACGTGTGTCACGGCAGCTGCTTCCCGGCTTCCCGCTGGCTTGATGTGTTACGAGACGTTAGAGGCATGCTCAACATTGTCAAAAGGCTCGGCGCGTCTTGTCGAGAGATGCGAGGTGGCGGCTGATGAGTACGAGCGAGTGGGTGGGGGCAGTGAAGGGAAAAGGCGAGGTGCTTCATATTCCTCACCTCGCCGGCTTCCATTATTTCTCACGCGCGTGACTCAGTGCCGATTGGCTAACGTAATATCGTTCATTTGTCTCACTCGCTGATTCCTCTTCAGGCTTTTGTGTACAAGATTGCTGTCAACTTTTGCCACTGGCCACTTGTCACACGTGCTCGTGGTGCCACAAACATGGAGTAAGAATTTGATTGGCCGGTTAAGTTGGGGAAGGTCTCAATTGAGTGTCGCAAGTTGCGCAGTCAATATTTTCAGCCATCCTGATCCGGGCCTTTTCCTCCACCTCCTTGTCGGCTTCTCTCAAGTGTTTGTCGCCGGCGTTAAATCTTTTCAATAAGCCTCTTGAAGAAGTTTTACACACTCCATGCGATATTTTCGATTGAAGTATGAATATGAATGATGTTCATTTCCGATGGGGTTTTGTTTTTTGTTTTTTGTTGCCGCGTCTTGCACCCGCCAGTTATTGAGTGATACGTCGGGTCACTTGCATATAAATCTGTAAATCTGTCTTTTCTTAGTTGCTTTTCTTTGCTTGGTGACCTTAATCAGGCATCGTAAAAAAAAAAGAAAAGAAAGAGAGAGTCCACTGCCTTCAACGCTGCCTTCTTCCTCATCCAACTGCAAGACGTCCTGGGATCCATTTGGCCTGTTTGCCCGACTCTGATAATTATTTATTTAAACGGAACGGTTGAGTATTTACTATGCACTGTAGCACCGGCCCGTCTGACACAGAATGAGTCGTCTGTGTCAGACTGACAGGCCTTCCGTCAGTCTTGACTCTTGAAAATTGTGAGAATGGCTGAGATTGGTCAGATTCTGACCAAGAAGAAAGTGGTGGACGGTCAAGTCCTTCAAGGACTTCTCTGCTAGCCTAACATAATGAAAAAAATCATGATCATATTCCTCACATTGATGTCGTATTATATGCAAGTGTTGTATTTTTAGTTGAGAGTTTTTATCCAATCAGAATTCAGCAAGCTCGTGTTGCCAGGCAGATTTCATAATGCCAGTAGCATGCAGTATTCGTCCGAGGCCTTTAGATAAAATCGTGCTAGCGTCTGTTCTGTGTGAGTGAGGGGTGTTTACAGTTGATAGACAGTTGCGATAGCCAATCAGATCACGAGTTGGTTACAGTGAGTCTTCTCACTGGCCTTACACTGAAGGTGATGAACGCGGCTTGTGATCGGATACTCACTCGTGAGGGAGCAGCGCTGAGCGGAATCGACACACCCGAAAGTCGTAACAGGCGACCGTTCGAAAATCTAAATTATATTCTTGCTTTTTTAAACCATAATGGCCAAAGGAGGGAAAAGTGTGGATTTAATTGCAGATACGCTTGCGAGGTCATTTTCAAGACGGACTTTTCAAAGCTAGGTCGTCCAACACTCCCTCAGTAGTGTTTGTGTTTCTGTAAATTATTTCTCCAGCCGTGGTGTCATAAAGGAGTCGGACTTCACTGAAGGCCCACGTGTGAAATGCAAGTCACTGTCAAGTATTTACAGCACCGTAAATGCAGTAGCTGCCACTGCTCTCACCAACCTGCATTTCAAACAAAAACCAGATGAGCCTGAGTTGAACTTTACAACATGGACAGTTCATCACTGCCGCCTTAATCACAGTGCCAAACAATGAACGATCACTCAGGAATGTTTATGGTCGGCCTTCAGGTAAAACACACACTGTCACTCAAGATACACAAGCCGCCTTTTAAGGAGCAACCCACCCGCCAACCTCCTTCCCAGCCCGGGCAAATTATTTTCTTTGAGTGCCGTAACTATCATGTCACGCCACGTTGTCATTATAGTGATTGCCGGCAGCCCTGATAGCCTCCCTGCGGTGATTTGTGCCTTTGAGGAGTTTTCCCAGCCGTACTCTCCTCTCGTCTTGATTGCGGCAGCTGTCATCAGGCGCTATTGCCTTGTTTGTAGCAAAAAAAAAAAAGAACTCTTCAGAATTTCATCTGCCGGCCGAAAAGGGGGTCGCGACATGCTTCTTGACCCCGCCCCCTCTAGGCTCACATCACCTTGCCCTAAAGTCTTTGCGACTCGTTGCTTTCCGTCTGCGTTCACAGAAAGCATCTGTCGGCTCCTGGCGTGATTCGCTGGACATCGCAGCAATCTTCGCTGGCGTCTCTCTTGCTATTTTGCTTTGTTTTCGGAGCTCAGCACCCTCCCACTGCCCCCCCCCCCCCATCAAAGTTGTCATTTGTTGCCTATTGTCTCGCTGGTATTTAGCGGCGAGGAGATTAGGCAGCTGTGAATGGACTGCAGCTGTCTACGCTGGATTAGGGTAGTTTAATCAAAGTATTTTCTAATGCGCCTGGTAATGATGATCCACGGGGACAAAGTCTCTTTAACAGATAACGATAGCTAGGCCGCCTACCCGAGATGACTCGCTTCTGGAAGCGCTGTTGTTTTATCGCAGCTTTAGCCCGGAGAATGAGCCGG
The DNA here is from genome assembly GCF_059441095.1 of Idiotropiscis lumnitzeri. NCBI lineage: Eukaryota > Metazoa > Chordata > Actinopteri > Syngnathiformes > Syngnathidae > Idiotropiscis > Idiotropiscis lumnitzeri. The sequence goes on from NC_142393.1 coordinate 3,305,450, forward strand.
GGTTTGAGTATTTTTTTACGCTCATGCTCAACGTCCGTGTGCTTTTCTGCATCTCCTCCTTGTTATCATGCCAGTCGAACCAAATGCTTCCTTGACTTGACCCTTAAAGAAAAAGAATTTGCTTCGAAGCCTCATTTTTAGGTTAATCGAAGTGTTAAGATGAACTGTGCTTTTTGGGGGGGTTGTGTGGACGGAATCCGAGCCAGGTATTCTAGCCTGGCCTCGCAGGGATTTATTGACTGCATTTGTTTTTTTGGACAAAAACTCAAAAAATCGTTTGAAGCCTCATTGATTTACATTCTAAAAAAAACAAATAATTCTAATTTAATACCTTCAATTTGTCCAATAGCGGCACGGTGATCTACTGGTTAACACGTCCGCCTCACACTTTAGAGGTTCAGGGTTCGATTTCTGCTCCGGCATTCCTGTGTGGTGTTTACATGTTCTCCCCTGTGCCGGCGTGGGTTTTCTCCGGGTACTCCGGTTTCCTCCCACATTCCAATAACATGCATGGTAGGTTGATTGGACGCTATATATATATATATATATATATATATATATATATATATATATATATATATATATATATATATTAGCACTTGGCATATTCGGATGACATGAGGGTCGCATTGATGGCATATATCTGATCTGTGTGTTTACGCTGCAGGCACATTGGCAGATATATGATTTTTATCCACATTTGGAAGAGTTCTGATTGCGATGTGAGCATATCTGATTTCATGCGTTTCTTTCTCTTCACGCTACCATGATGCGTATCCAAATTGTGCCACATGGGATTAAAAAAAAACAGTTTAAATGGTGTCATTTAAACCGCATTTTCTCACAGATTCACTTCTATTCAGAAGGCCGTTACGTTTCATTTGAGTTGGACTTTTATTTCAAGCTGGTGAATAATTGTTCATACAGAAGTATCACACAAAAAATGCAAGCGTCGCACAGGCAAAAGTGGAGAGCACGTTTCCTCTTGTGTAAAAATATTTTGAAAGACAATCGCAAGAAGGAGTCATGCCATCTCAGCTGAGAGAAGACGCCTTTCAACTTCAGTACACTACGATAATTGTTGCGGGACTTGCCGAGATCAGGAACGTCGTCCCAGCTTTTAAACACGATGTTACGCAGGATGAGTTTAATTAAACAAAACATGGCGGTTCTGCTCGACTTCTTTTCTGAAATTCAATAACACAATGTGTTTGTTTCTCTCCCTCTAACACTTCCAATTCCATCAATTAAAAATTCCTATCTACCGTATTTTCCGGACTATAATGTGCATCTTCATATAAGCCGCAGCAACTTTTTGAAGGAAAAAAAAAAAGCGATATACAAGCCGCACCAGGCTATAAGCCACAGTTTTCTACTTTGAAAAAAAATGAGTTGTTGCCTGCATGTACAGAACAATTTTGGACTGTGAATGCTCGTCAAGGTACATCAACAGATTATTAAAACAGAGCCTTTTAACAGGGCAACAACTTTGTGAATTAAAACAGAACAGACCCAAGAAAATTTTTTTTTGATTTATTTAGCGTATTTTCTGAACTATAGAGCGCCCCTAGTGGTGAACGAAAAATCCACAGAAAAGCTGCACCGTTGTATTAGCCGCATGGTTCAAAATCGAGGAAAAAAGTAGCGGCTTATAGTACGGAAAATACAGTATTTTATTTTTTTTATGGAGTTGATTGAGGTGGTAGCGTGCGTCAGCTGCCTCTTACCGCAGCTCTGTTAGCTTTCTCCTTTTTTGTGCTTATAAACTGTTACCGTTTAGAAATTGTAGTCATTATACTAAAAGCATGACATTTATTGGCAGAGAACAGCTGCCTTTTTTTTGTTTGTCACCATTTTTAGAATGCCTGTTTAGCGCCGATCACCCGTTTAATTTGTTGAAGAAAGTGAACTCACAATTTAGTGTCCACTTTATGAGATCTTAATCAAAATATGTAGAAATCACAGTGCGTTGAGTTATCGTAGCCGAAACAGAGTTTGTGTCTATCCATTTCCTGCGGTTTGTTTTCATCTTAAAGACTTTAAGTCGGGACAGTTGTCACGTAGCGTTCGGGTGTAGCCTCACCCGAATACGGCCGCGGCTAATCGCATCGGTGTTTTTGCAAAGCCACATTTTCAGTATTTTCATGACGTGGTGTCGTGTCTCCTAGCTGCAAGGAGAGAACATAAAGTGGAACACCTGGCTGTGCCGCCTACCAGAAATCAAAATTCATCCCTCCCTTTTCTCAAACATTTCAATTCCTGACGAGCATTACCTCCTTCTGGTTGAGCGGGAACGGTCGGCACACACCGGGACCGGTACCATTCCGATGGTGAGGCTTGTTTTCCGAGAGGATGTTGCCGAAATAACAAGGCCGTCTGCCTCGCTCACGCTGACCTGCCATTCCTACGTGGAACTCTGAACACAACAAGACAAAGGAAGCGTTGGCGGCAGTTTGTAAAAATAATCTCTCCCAGGGATCCGGCGTCAAAAATAACCACACAGCTGCTTTTGACTTTTGAAAGCGGTGTCTGCGCTAATGGATGATATCACTGCTACTGTCTGGAAGTGCGGCTTTTTTTTTTTTTTTTTGTGTGTGTGTTGATTGTGGCGCTGGCTCATTACTGCAGGATTACATGTGCATCCACCCCCTTTCTCATTCACACAAGCACATAATTATGCTTTTTCTCCCTATAACGCTCACAAGACGTGATAGGTATAAGTTTGGTATTTTCTCCGACGCATGCAAAGCAAGACCAAAGGCCATTGAAGGACAAGAAAAAAGGAGCATTTTGTGCCTTTGACATGATCTCCCCTCCCCACTGTGGACGAGGGTCCACAAAGCCTGTCGGTGAATGAGGGTCAGCTGTGGCCGGGCCCCCGGGACCCTCCCGTTGAGCCGTTTTAATGAATGTCATTTTCTTGCGTTAAACACCCCGATTGTTGGATAATGGCCTCCCAACAATAACATTCAAGCAATTCTCCTGTCTTTTGGGCCGGCTCATTTGGGCCGCAGCAGGGGGCGGTAATTGATTGTGTAATTCCAATCAGAGCAGTAAACATATTGGAATTGTACACCTGACACACACACACACACACACACACACACACACTCGTCGACAGTTTCATCACTCCACATAAAAACTAACATCTTCATTTGTGTGATTCGGACACAGGATTTGTGGCGCAACTGGAGGTTCCCACATCACCCCGACCCCAACCCTACTGAGGTTTTTTATTTTATTTTTTTGGGGTGTGGGGGGGGGTATGGTGTAACTGTGATGTCGTGTCTGCCCATCCATTATATTGCATTCAATTTGTTTCCATTTAACAATCTTCCAGTTTGCATTGACACACTTTTAATCTCAGGCTGCTTCCTCAGGGGAAATCCAGTGGGAAGTGAGAAGCTAAAAAACACAAAAAAAAACATAACGTAACACCATCCCGTACCCTCCTTCACAAGCAACTACCTTCTAAAAAAAAAAAAAAAAATCTGCTTTCACAAGGAAAATAATACTCAGGTCTGTCAGAGAGGCATTCATTGAGCAATATGCTTCTAATGGCGGCACAAGTGGGTGCTTGCTTCAAATACAATTTTGGAGAGGATCAGAGGGTTGTTACAACAGTTATGAATTTTGTCGCACCACCTGTGGCAAATCGGCTTCCATTGCTATGCGGATGAAAATCATGATCTTGTTCCCGCGGAGCAAAAAAAAAAAAAAAAAGACGCTTTCTCCTTGAGACCACTTTTGTCCTGTCTTGAGGAAATCAAAATCTGGATGTGACTTCATTTCTTTGATTTCTACGAAAAGAAGACAGAAGTGATCGGTGTTCGGTGGCCCTTCTACTTTCAACTCAGTTGACCTTTGCCCTCTGGCATCTTATCCAAAGCCAACAGTCTCGAATTTGGGGTTGTCAGTGCTTCTTTGATTTTAGGCAGCTGGCTAACGTGACGCCCTTTCTGTCCCGACAGCATTTAGAAACAATAATCCGTGGCCCTCGTTACATTTAGGCTAGATTACTGAAATTCATTTGACTTTTGCATTTCATACCAGCGGCAGTTGTTGCGGCGCTCAAGATTCAGTTTGTGTACTTGCTCATCTTTCTGCTGACTTGTGTGAGTAAATCAGATATTAAAGCGTTATTGATTTTCAGATCCTTAATCACTTTGAGTTGGCCCACTTTCCCGTGCCCCCTCCCCCGCTGTGGAGACGGGCTCCCCCGGGGCACGGCATCAGCCTACTGTATAGACAGCCACTCGGAGGGAAATTGAATTTAAATATGCTGTCATCAATCATTTGACCAATAATATTTGCAGGTGCTGCGGTCGATCAATATTACAAGCACACCAAAGGAGTGTTTTGTCATTTCATAAGTCAGCCAACTAAAACTTTAACCTGGGAAGCAAAAACACTTTTCTATGGATATCGGGGGGTGTACAAAATGAATGTCATTAAATTAAAAAATTAAATAGTGGCCATAAGATGAGGCTACGGCATTTATTTTCGGGCTGGTGATGAACTACAAAAATATTTGGAAAGCCCAACATTGCGAGGAATCATAATTATTGTGAGTCATTTTAACGGGCGCCATAAATTTGTATTCTTTGCTATATAAAAAATGACAAAATTATGTTTCATGAGATGCCAGCTGGTTAGGTAACCTCGCAGTTAAAAAAGCGCAACTTCTTTTTTTTTGTCCGATACCTCAGAGGCAGTGTTTATGATCAGAGTGACTTACTTATATTTATACTGCATTCAGTGCAATGAAAGAAATTTTATTTTTGGCTTTTTCTGGATTTAGATTTTAAGTTGATGTAGCGTCGAAACATAAAATTTATGTGGATACGGAGGATTTTATTTTGTGCAACCACTGAACAAAATAAAATGGACGAAATTGAACACGGATTTTTTTTTTAACTGTGGGCATTTTACGAAATTTTTGGTGGTGCGTCATTTGTCATCCGTCAGCGGCCTGGGAAAGCCGTCCGTCATTTGTCAGGCCGTCTTTTTTCAAGCTGAGCCAAATTGTAATCATCAGTTTGTCAGTCCGCTTGAAGTTTGTTGTTCCGTCAGTCGATCCCACCACCTCCAAAAAAAAAAAAAAACATCAGCAAAATGAGCGTGGATAATGACGAATACTGTTACGGATGAAAATCAATTTCAGTCAGAGTTTAGTCGGTCATTTTTAAAAGGGGTCCCATCATTTATCTGTGGTCCGTCAGTCTGACAGAACGCCCAGCTCTGAGTACCTGCTGCCCTGAAAAAAAAAAAATCTTAAATTTACTCAATTTGATGTCATCAAGTGGTTGCATGAAATGGTATCCGCATTCATTTTTTTCAATAATCTAGATCCAGATGATTTTATTGACAAAAAAAAAAAATAAGAGTAAATTCAACATTGTTTTCAGTGTATGCAAATTTAAAATGAAAATCCATTCATTCCCAAGTCAATGAAGCCAATCAACAAAATGAGATATGGCAGGATGGGACGATCAGGTCCAAAACGTATCCTTAAAGAAACAAAACCTTCAACCGTGGCATTCATGCGCATTTTCAACCGCTTTCATCGCCACAAATGAGCATTTTGTGCACACGTTAGATATTGTATGTATTGTGGCCCCGGTTTTATATATATATATATATATATATATATATATATATATATATATATATAATGTATATATATATATTTATATGTATATATTTTTTTTAATTTATTTTATTTATTTAATTTTTTGTTTTTTTTCGAAAAACACGCACACACACAATAATGTTTGTGTGTTTCTGCAACCAACACGTGAGAGTGCAAAATATGTGCTGCTGTGTGTGCCGCTTGCTAAACAATGCTAATTAAGAGAGACTGCGGGACCGCTTCATTGACCTCGCTCCCCGATGTGTGTTTGTTTTTATTGTTCATGCTAATTAGGCTTAATCCTCCACTTGCTCGCTCGCTCGCTCGCCACAGACTACGACCAGCACCGGGCATCCTCCCCGCAGCCAATCACATGCGGCCATACTGCAAAACCGGAATTCAGGAAGAGTAGCGAGGGAGTTCTCGCTGGACTGGGGTGTGACTGCGTGTGGGGTGTGCAAGAAAAGAGGGTATCATGTCGGGTGGGGCCCCTGGCAGCCATTGTCTCGCACGACAATGATACGACTCACAAGTGAGCAGTGGGCCGGTAATGAGGTGGAGGCCTCGCTGAACAGCGTGTCCCTGCCAATTGTTCTGCCGCCACGGTGGGAGAATGGAGCTGTCTGCACGTACTCACACACACACACACACACACACGCTGCCCGCCCCCCCGCCTGCCACCCCCACTTCTCATATCTCTGACATGGGAGTGTGTTGGCTAATGGCTAATTAAAAGCGGACTATGAATGAATGGCCAAAGAGAAGGCAGATAAGGAAACGAGCGGGGCGAAATGAACACATCCTCATCGTGTCACTCAGGAGGGACACATGCAGCCAAAGTTGCGCTCACGTAAAAAAACAAAAAAACAAAAGTGTATTCTCTCTCACCTCTGACACAATTTGATTGGTTGAATATCTTTCAGGAATATAGAATGAGTGTCAAGTTTATTTTGAGCTCGCTCAGCTGTTTTTTTTTTTTTTTTTTTTTTTTTATTTCCACGATTTGCCCTCTTTTGCACCTATAGCAAAATGTCCACCAATCACATTCAATCACTCTTAAAAATTAATCCATGATGTCTTATTTCACAGGAGTATGATTGATGCCGGGGCTCATGTTGTTTAGGGAGCCTCGTGTGGTTCGGCACGCCCGTCGCGGCGTGCAGCCAGAAAAGGTCAGGCCAAGTGGGAAGCGGAATGTTTCCGCTCACAACCACCTGTGCACTCGTTCGTGTGATGCCATAAGCCAACCGCCCACCACACTGCTATTGTGTTAAAAGTGCAACTCTTCCTTTTTGCCACTGCGTGAAAGAGGACGAGAGGCTGGGGAGATTTGCTCAAGTGAATTCCGAAGAGTTCTCAGGCCATGCGCTCACACTGCTCAGCTTTTTTTTTTTTTTTTTTTTTTTTACCAGAGGAGGCAAAAGTACTCAAACTCCGTACTGATTCTTATTTAAGAAAAAAAAAAAAAACTTGTGGAACTATCAACTTAAAATTATTGATTTAATAACTTACACAATACCCATTTTGAAAAAAAAAATCCCGACGCACAAAGTTGTGACTCATCAACTTGCAGAGCGAAATGCGGGGGGAGGATGAAGGAGCCCCATGTAATGTTTAGCTGGCTAGCCAGCACACTCGTTGGCTTTTACGACAGCTTTCATGCTCCGTCAGCTTCCTCACAACTGTCATTGTTGTTTTGATTGCATGTTGGTTAGTTAGGTCAGTAGTAGTGGGGGTGTGCGTGTGTGTATATATATATATATATATATATATATAATTTTTTTAATTTTATTTTTTTTAATTTTTTTTTAAATAATCAAATTTTTTCTAATTTCTAAAAATTTTCTATTTTTTGTGGAGCTTTTTACGGATTTTTACTTGAATAATATATTGTAATTAATGCAAAATGACCAAATATGAAGTATATTTTAATCTCTGTTCTAATTACATTCTTTGATCCTTGAATATGATCTAAACGGAGTCATCTTTTCATGCGTTTTCCTGAGAAACATACATTTAGTTGTAAGTAGCACACTCCAGCAATGTTGCTTTGCAAGGCCCGGTGGTAACTTGAGAACGGTGTTTTGTTCTGAGATGATGTGCTCAAGATGGACTCCTAATACGGTACAGTGTTTAAATGCAAGATATGCAAATTAATTTTTGAAGTAAATAAACCTAAATTAACTGATTAGCAATATATAATCTTGGATATAATAATATTTAATCATGTAAATTTTTGAAAATATTAATCTTGAGTTAACGCTTTAATTTTGACACCCCTAATATATATATATATATATATATATATATATATATATAAATATATATTTTTTTTTAATTTTTTCCAAAATGTACAAAGTTTGAGAATCACTGTCTTATTTGCTATAATTGCCTTCAATTATTCATTATGTTGTAATGAAACGTGGACGCCAACTCTGACGACAACTTTGCAACTCTTCCGTCTTAACTTGAATTTGTGCACTTGTAACCACAAACGTGCGGCACAAACTGCATCCTGGCACCAGGATGATTCTAAAAACACACAAAAGAGTGACTGATTAATGTGCAATCGATGTCCGCGTGCCTCGTGTGAATCAGCTCAGCTGATGGTTTTATCTTTTGCATAGTTTGGGCTCAGCAGTATTCGCTGGCTGACTATCACTGGGAGGTCAAAGGTCACCCTGCCCACACCCGGCTTCATCAGTAATCTTCATCTCCGAGCGTGTGTCCCCTTTCCTCATATTAAATCACACTTGACACACCTGAAGCGCCCACAAAGCCTCATCCATATTTCATCCGGTTCGCCGTTGCACTTTTTTAGGGTGGCTTCATTTGACAACTGACCCAGGCAAGAGGAGGGAATAATTGAGTTTGCCTGGGAAATCAAATGAATAGGAGACGAGTTTATGAAGTCCAATTGGGCTTCATGTCTCAGGCACCCCCCTCTGGCGTTTTTCCATGACAGTTTGACATAAATTTCAGTTGGACTGGTTTCTGGAACAAAATGTGGACGCACCATCCAGTAAAGGCGCTTCGTTTTACGTTGCGAAATGCAGTTTAGCAGGATTCAGTCCCATCAATCGGATTCAACCAACTCTCCGTCTCTCAACATCCTGTCATAGTTTTGTATCCCGTATCAGTAGCAGACTTGAAGACTGATCGAGATTTGTGACCCAATCACATGAGCGGAGATGTGGTGTAACATGTTGTGATCCAGAAAGGTCAAATTGTTTGCTTAATTAGCCACAAAAACTTTTAGGTGAGACTCTTCTCATTTCCTACCTCGTTTCCTGTTGCTCCTGACCTCTCCGTTTTACAGCACGGGAAACTCTCAATGCAAATGGTGTTGGGAAAACTGGTTTTGCACTGAAAAAGAAAAATGCATTTATTCAGTTTTATTTTGTCGAGTCAAATAATCCGGATCTAGCAGCTATGCGACTACTTAAAGTTATATATATGGATCCGGATTAATTTAATTTTTGCGACCACTTGATGAAATAAAATGGAGGAAATTCTGCACCCGATTTTTTTTCGGTGTGTGGTGCGAAAAAATTGGGGGATCGATGCCATAGAGAATTGCGCCAAATAAAACGGATCACGTAGTCTCTTCGTGTTAAGCTTCAAGTTCATTCATTGAGGTCAGTATATGAGCCGCAAACAACTACTTGTGATCGAAAAAATTGCTGTGTTAAATTTACTCCATTTTTATTTCAAGTGGTTGCACATAATTAATAAATTTGTAAGGTAATTTTATTTCGTGCAACCACTTGGTGAAATAAAGTAAGTCCAACCAAAACTTTTTTCGGTGCAGAACCAGATCAAAATTGCGCTTGAATTATTGTGCGGATATGCATTCAACAAGTATTCAAAATTCTTTCATTTACTTTCTATGCGGGCCGACGAGTTAGCACGTCCACCTCACAGTAGAGCGGTGCACCGTTCGATTCCGGCTCCGGCTTTCCCGTGTGGAGTTTGCATGTTCCTCCCGTGCCGGCGTGGGTTTTCTCCGGGTAATCCGGTTTCCTCCCGCATTCCAAAAACATGCATAGAGGGGTAATTGAAGCGGCTAAATTGTCCCTAGGTGTGAGTGTGTCATCGCGGATGGTTGTTCGTCTTTGCGTGCCCTGCGATTGGCTGGCAATCACTTCAGGGTTTTAGCCCCGCCTACTGCCCGAGGACAGCTGGGATAGGCTCCAGCACGCCCGATTGCGTGAATCTTATCTTAGCTCCAAAACTACTTGCGGCTCCAGCAAATCATTCTCATTCGCCGTCCAAATGATCGCTCTGCTAAAGATCATTAAAGACGAAGAAAACCCGATTCACGTGGACGCGGTTACGCTCTTTTTTTTGGAAAACCATATCGATGCTTCTTGGCGGCACGTCGCGCAGGGCCGACTTTCCCGTTGTGTTGTCCGCCACTTGAGTGAGAGTGAATTTATTTAGCTCCAGAGTGAGAGCGTTATGACATGTCGCTGCGATAAACACATCCCATAAATTGCTCTGTAAATTCGTCTCCCCGTCGAGTGGCGCCCTCTGCTTTGGTCCACTCAGTGTCATCAAGCGGTTATGAAGAAACTCCAAATAACATTTGAGGCATCTAATCGATCTTCAGATGGATCCGCGCACCTCATTCGTCCTCGTTTGAGAGCGTACACACCTGAAGGTGACTCAACTGTTTAGAATTCCTTTCCAACCTTAGCGGGTGACGCGTCTGCGCAGGACGGTCAGGAACGAAATTGCTGTGATTTTTTTTTTTTTTTCTCTCCATCTGCCAGCATCCTAATCAGCAGGCATTGATTAATTGGATTAAAGCGAGATGATCTAAATGACTGATCAATTTCCATTAGGCAGCCTTAAGTACATTTTAATTGAATTGGAGGAGTGTTGTTTGCGCAAGTGCAGTGGATGTGTGAGATTTCTGTTCAAGTTAGAGTTGTAAGCGTACACTTTGATACATTCAAAAGTAATTCAAGAATTTTTTTGAGAAGATGCAAAAGATGCATTTTTTTTTTCCTTTTTGGTACGACCACTGAAATGGACAAGTGTATTGAGGTTAGGACGCGTGTTTTTCTTGCTTTCTCAACTCGCCAAATTGGTGGTACGGTGTAAAACGAAACGGTTTCATTTGTTTCTTGGTAAAGTGTTCACTCACGTGGTTGTCTTATTTTGCTTGGTGGTATATATATATATATACAAAATTTGATTAATCGCAAAACAATCCGTAATTAATTGCGATTAATCGCATTTTTTTTCTCCTGCAAATGTTATGAAGCTTTTAACAGGTATTTACTTGAATAATATCTTGGAAAAATCACAAAATATGAAGTGTAAATAAATTAAATCAGTCTGTTTTTTTTTTTTTAAACATTACCTCCCGTCTTACATAGGTAACATTTTCAGAAAAATCATTGGGGTTTGTAAATTATTTTCTTTTTTGCCTTGTGGACCACTTGAGACATGTATAACCCTCCCTCCAGTGGACCCGCTCAAGAAAAAAAAAATAAATCACAGGTCCGCTACTGTTTTTACATTTATTTGTGTAAAAATGAATTCCTTAATTTGTAGTTCATTTGGAAAAAATCGAAATGAAACCTCCTGCTGTCCATGGTTTTCTCTCTCCCACTGTTTTGCCCGTTGACGCCATGCCACTATGTGTTGATGCAGTAAACAAGCAGCAGGGGGTTGTGGGTCGAGTAGCAAGCCTCCCCAACTCGTGAGAACTCGGAGGGGGAATTTGGGTTTTGTAGTTTGATGACACTCTTTCTTGTCTCCGTCATTTTTAAAATCCTGTCAACATAATCCTGAAACAAATGCCAACCAATGAAAATTGAGCTCAGGCACACATCATGTTTCGAACAAGCATGTTTTCTCCCCTTTGCCATCAGTTAAAGGGAAGCAAAGCAGGTTGTGAGTCAAAAAGCTCCAAGCGGCAGGTGACTAATGTTGATTTGGGTGGTGTGGTTGACGAACTTAATTCAAAAGGGAAGTGAAGCTATCAGAGCTTTGTGTGTACGGGCAGAAAGGAAATAAGCACTTTGGATCCCTGTTGTACACAGCTGTGAGGTTCACATCTCTGGTGGAATACTTAGCCTGAGGATTACGCCACTACCGTCATTTGCATAAATCCATTAAAGCATTTTCTTGCCATTTTGTTCTCTTTCCTCATCTCACTCGCTCTCTTGCTCTCTCTCAGGCACCTGTGATGCTACGACGGCACAGTCACGTTTTCTTTGCCGTTGGTCGCAGCGGTTGAAAATGGCGCTACTCTGACACAGACTTTGCTTGAGAGAGGGGGGGGGGAGAGGGGAGGGGGAGAGAGAGAGAGAGAGAGAGAGAATATATATGCAGGGTGATTATTTTATGAACAAGGAGAGCGCCACTGCCAACTACTGGAGTGGATGTGCAATCACCAAGGTTGCATGCACCCATCCCCCCCGTCATAATCGCACGGCGGTGCCCCCACGATTTGAGAAGCACTGCCTTCGTGTAATGAAAAATGATGAATTTAATATTATACTTCCGAGTGTGAATGTAACCCGGTGCAGCCATGACAGTTCTCTGCTCCATCTGATTCATCAGCCGCAAGGAGAGATTGGCAAGGGCTTCCGTGCGTGATGTAATTGCAACGGGTGCATTCAAGGTCAGCTTGATCGAGGTGGATGACATCATCAGTGGGAGACAAGAGAGCGCACTCCAACTTGCCTGCTTGCTTTATGAGACTCCTATCTGGGGGAGTTCAAGTGGAGACATGTGCAGCATAATTGCTCGGGTGGATAGAAGCGGCAGCGAAAACACAACACGAAGGCGTTCTTTGCATAAATGACTCATTATTCTTTATTTTTTTGTTGCGCTGACATTGGACCTTTTTCTGCAATATGTTCAAGAAGTCTACACTGGATGCAAAGAAACTTCTTTCACCTGTTTTTCCTGTCCATTTTCTCTTACGCTGCCAACACATATCAGCAGATGCTAATTAGCACAGGTCATCAACCTCATGTTTCTTATATAAGGTCACATGAAGGGTCATGTGCACAGAAGCAAACCGAAAAAACACGATGTTGAGCGGTGAACGAGACGATATTACCCAAGATTCTGGTCAGATAAAACTCCATCCATCCATTTCTAAGGTGTTTCTGCTCACGTGGGCCGCGGGTGTGCTGGAGCCTTTCCCGTCTTCGGGCAGTAAGCGGGGTACAAACTGAATTGGTTGCCAGCCAATCGCAGGACACACAAAGACACACCCATACCTAAGGACAATTGAGAGTGTCGCATCGACCTGCCATGCATGTTTTTGGAATGTGGGAGGAAAACGGAGTACCCGGAGAAAACCCACGCAGGCACGGGGGGAACATGTGCACATGTAAAACTCCACACAGGAAGGTCGGAGCCGGAATCAAACACTGCACCAATGAACTGTGATGCCATCCTGCTAACCAGTCATCCACCGTGCCACCCAGATGAAACATATTTTAAAACTTTGACATTTTTAACTGCACGAACCAAAGATAAAGTAAGCCGAGTTATCAGCATGAGTGGATGCTCGCAAGTAGGCGGGTGGGTTGCGTCACATGTCTCAGCCAAAGACTTTGTGAAATAGCAAAGTTTATTCAGAAAAGATCTTCCTAAAAAAATAATAGATTCAATGATTTAGCATTCAGCCTCCCCAAAAACACAAACCAGTTCCTTTTCTCAACACTCAGTGGCGTGTCGACACACTACTGTCTATCCATTGGTACTGTCATGTCTTGAAGAGACTTTAATATTTATCAAGTTTGTGTCAGTCAAAGATTTTGAATAAGTTTATATTTCCTCATAAGATTATTATTCTCAATTGTTTCGTGCGAGCTTTTAAAACGACTGATAAAAGTGTGAGAGTAAGACCTCCTCTTTTTGTGGATCGTTTTCGGATTTGTTGATGTTAGCGCATCTGTTCCGAAAGTGGATCTTTGACGTTTTTTCACCTCCGAAGAAAAAGAGAGAAGATATCGTCGTATTTGCATAAGAGTAGCTCATGACGTGGTAAACGTACTCCAAAACACTTGAGCCTTGGAAGACTTTCGTCTTTGTGAGTGTTTCTAATTTCATAAACATTTATTTTAGGTCAGGTTTGTACTTTATTTTGAACGCAGGTGTATGGGAATGTGTTGTTTCTATCAAGCTAACTGCTCATGTACAGACCTGCACTATATTAATCTACTCTGTTTATTTCTTCTTGTTGGATTTACTATATTTATAAACATAGCTTACAATTGTTGCTTCATAAAAGCAAGAAAAGTACGCCTTGCCTACGGGGTTTTCTTCATTAGTTCGCTGGCTGTCTAGCCGCACATAGGCACGTGTCGCGAGGACAGCACAGGTACTCATCTAATTGCAAAAGTTGTAACTGTTGAAATTAGCGCATATTTATTCTTAAGCAGTGCTTGTGAAAGTCCATCATGTGTACTTTGCAGTTGCGAGCCGTCTGCTTCTCTTCAAACCAATCCCTTCAGCTTTTGTGTTGTTTTGGATCGATCGGCCCTGTTCTCTCCCAACGTCCATCGTGGTTGACCACCACAAATGGTCGTGCGTTTTTCAGAGAAATGGTGCGCTCGCGTGTCCGCTGGGGTGAGTTGGTCGATCCACACTGATGCGTCAAAATCGGAGGTGGGTCGGAGCGTTGCGTGATTGACGGCATTTAAGTTCTCGTTCAGTGTGGCTGGATGATGCTGGAGGTCGTGGATCAGTGTCGTGTTTCTGCGTAATATTGATTTAAAACAAGTCTTGGAGGATCAGCATAAAATAGGGGTCGGTTGTGGCGCTGATGTTTATTTCCATGAGAAGTGAAATTGCTCTCTGCTCCTTATTGAGAGGGACACACACTTGACTCGTGACCGCATATGCTAATTCGGCAGTATTTAAGAGGCACGGTAATTAAATGCAAGTTTAGGGCACGCCTAAAGGGTGAAAAAAATATGCAGCACATCCAAACTTCGTTCGTAAAAAGTGTCTTTGTCTGCATGGGGTGATGGATGACCTGCGGCGACGATATAACAAATCTTGCACTCTCTTTTTGCCCACGGTGCACCGAAGTCATCCACAGGAAATGAGAAAGGCCCTCCACCCGATGGCACAACAATTGCTGTCGTTTCACTTTTACCATAGTGTCACTAAACACACACACAAAAAAAATGTGAATTTATTTAGAAATAAAATTGAATACAAATTGTCTCTGATTTGGCTCACACGGCGCCAAAAGAGCCAAACAGCTTTAACAAGTGGTAGAAAGTTGAAATTGGAGGCGGACCTCCCATTAAATGTTAGGCAAGCCCCGCCCCTTCTCTGTCCACTTTTAAAACCCGTTTGAAGTCTCATGAGACTGTCTGTGTTCTGCTGTTCTTCTTCTATCTATTTTTTGTCTTTTAATTTGTGTTCTAATTACGCGCCAATTTACATTAGACCATATGGAAAGCGCTTTGTTACAGCTACAGCTGTTGGGAAATGCGCTATATCAATAAAGTTGTATAAGGTTTGACTTTCATGAAAATGTCAAAGATGAATGGCTCAAAACGACGCAACTTTTCGATGGCACTGCCGCCTTCATTTAAATGCCGATGACTAATCGGCGAAGACGCTTACACGCTCACGTGCGGCGCTTCTGTCCCCTCGCCCTTTTCCACCTTTGCACACCCACCCCCACGGCTTCATTTTCACATCACACACCCCTTCCTCCACTAACCCTCTTCATGTTGCTATGAATTGTGGAGGGGTTAAAGTTCAAGGCATGCCGAGAATTATCTTGATTTATGCCCGCCGAGCTGCGAGCAATATGGCAGACGGTCAGCCGGCCGTTAGGCTGCTGAAATGCAAAGGTAACCCCCACCCGTCCTCGGCAAGTTGGCCATTTTTTTGTTCTTAATAACCAAGCCGGTGACAGAGGCAACGCATCATCAAGTCGGACAAATCGCTTCACTGGGCGCCAGCGATTTTTCTACTTAAGCTTCGTTATATATCTCCAAAGCCACCCAGCATGGCGGCAAGAAACATTTTTTTAAAGCAAATTGATTTGGAGGCTCGGTGACGTGTTTGTGGCGTGAAAGCCGCATGGGCGCACGGCGGGGTCGCGGCGCTGGCCGTAAAACACGATTCAGCCAATCCTCTTGTATGTCATCGGGTTGTTGAGTTTGTGCTTTCAATTTCAAAGCTCGAGAAACATTTATCTGCCTGACTTTTGCCCCCTGGTCAAACGTGTCGATTCGTTACATGTGAAGCGAAATGAATACAGGAATGCAGATTTAGTCCATCAAATATAATCTGCATTGGAGTGAGTTTGTCTAAATGTGAGTCTTGGCCTAAAACGAAGCTGCGGTCGGCGTCTGCAAGCCTACAATGACTTTAAAGCTCCAATCTAAACAGGCCCAACCGTGGACCTCCTGCTGCCGACCACCGAAACACACAGCGAGACATTTTCGCAGTGTAATTTGACATGGCGAGCATGGAAAAGGTAAGAAATTGTGCCAGGACGAGCGGATCGCAACGTTCTGTTCAGTTGAGCGTGCAACAAAAATAGCAGAAGTTCAAGACTCAGGAGTTTTGTCCCCGATGTGGCAGCTGCCGCCGCCGCCGCTGCGAATGAATACTGCATTGATGTGGAAGGTTTTGGATCAAACTCTTGACAGTCAGCCCCGCCCTCTCCCGCACACATTTTTTCACGTATCCCTTATGCCATAAATTAAAATAGACTAACAGTGAAATTTCTGGGATAAACTTAATCCAGCTACTTGTACGGCAAACACACTTCAAGAAAATCTGCGTAACTAAAAAGGATAAATTGTTGAAAGTTCGAGTGAAAATGCCAGAAAATAAAATATTCAATCATTTGATCTTAAATGCACCTTCCTTTTATAATTAATTATAATAAAAAGTGACCACTAAAATAAATTCAATGTCTTTTCTAATGGATGAACGTAAATAACAAAAATATTTCTAAATCAAATCCAACTTGCAGAGTTTGCACAACTTAACATTTAAGTTCCATTCTCATCGGACCTAACAAAATATTTGGCAGCAATCTTTAACACAAAATCCTTTTTTTGCATCTTCAGCTATATCTAAAAACAAAAAAAAACCTGTTGGATTTTGGTGCAATTGTATTGGGTTGGGTATCGAAAAAAAATGTCCAAAATCGATTTGAATCGATACACAAGAAACCGGATTCCATTTTGGATTTATGATTCACTTTGATTTAGTTTCGATTCAATCAAGGAATTCACACAGTACCAATTTTAACTTTCGTATGAAAGGCGTCCTCAGAAGAACCCATGCTGCCAACTGCTTGCTGTTGCTAAAAATATGAATATTGATGTTCAAAATTGGAGCCAATGCAGCTCCATGAATCATGTACGTTTTATTTAACGTGACCTGATCCAAACAATAAATACGTCTGCTTTCATGCTTGTTGGCGCTGACTTTACGGCTTCCACCATTTTTGTTTTGATACGCACATTTCATTTAGTGACAAGACCATGAAAAAGATGTTATTATAACTATCGATATGGTTTTAGGAATTGATACCAGGCTATTAAAAGGAAAATCGTTTCAAATCGATATATCGATTTTTTTTAATTTTTTTTTTTATAAAAAATCTGGATTTTGTTCATCCTTAGATTGAGAAGAAATTCTGGATTTCGATGTTCAAAAATATCTTTATTTATAGAATATAGTTATTCACGTATTGATGCCATAGATGGCAAAAGTCTGAGCTCTCAACGTGTTCTTATTTAAATAGACCTGATATTCAATTCTAAGACGATGCGTTCCAACATTGCGCTGTCGTCCCATAATCCTCGATGTAAGCAGAATTTATTTTTCGCCCACGATCGTCGCTGCTGCGACACCCGCACCTACCCGGCGTGCCGCTCCATCCATCTGATCAGGCGGTGACACCCGGGCGACTGTTGGCTGTCACGGTCGAAAATGGGAGTCAAATTTATCAGGCCTGTTGCTCGCTGCCATGGCGACCCCCGCACGCCTCGCGAGCGCAGTCGTTAGGGCAAAGGTATGTTCTTGTCAACGTGCTGACAGCGGAACATGAAAATCTATTTATTTTTATGTCGCGAGAAGAGGCCACTGGGGGCGAAAGGGTGGAGGCCACCCCTGGAACCCCCCCTCATTCAACTTCATCCAAACCTCATCCCCACCCACTCGGACCCCCCAACAAATTGGAAAGCCGCCTCCCACACGCGCACTCGCTCCTCTCCATAACGTGACCTTGCACCTGGCCCCTCCCCCGACTCTGTCATCCATTTCATATCTTCATCGTCTGTCTCAGTCTGCGTGTGTGTTTGAGTATATTTGCAGGTTGGGGCTGGGTCTTGTTTATCACCACTTTAGAAAGAAGGACGAAAGCCTATTTTCTCCTATTTCTGTTACTTGAGCAACTTTGTTTCTGCCTCTGTGTGTGTGGGGGGGGGGGGGGGTCTATAATAGCAACCCCGCCGACCTCTCTGGGTAGAGCGACGATTATACCCTGTTCTCAACGACAGTGAGGGAGTCCTCTGCTGATTTCCACAAAGGTTGTCTTCCTCCCTGCGAGGTTCAGGCAGTCCTGCAAAATGAAGTTCCCACTTCTCCAATCCAATTTCTCCCCTTTTGTCTGCCACATCATATACAGCAAGCGCGTCTCTAAAGAAATCACTCGCTAGCAAATAAACGACAAATTAGGTTGACTGTGTTTGTGTGCGTGTTGGGTGATTTTGTGATGCTGATCCAACAAATGCTTGACGGTAGAATTCTCACACAGTCAGACAACTTTTCATTCATTTCAAACACTTGGAGATGACGTCGGGAGACCTGAGCCATGCCTCTGCTACGGTGCGTCAGGATATTATTGGAGTCAGGTGCAAACATCGGAATTCTACCAAAGCGAGATAACTTTTAGAGTTGCAGAGCCAAAGAACAGGTGTTGAGCGGCCGTCTCCAAATCTGGAAGTTATAGGTTCCATCCTCAATCACATTGTGCAACCTTGTGTATGAAATGAAGCTATGTGAAAAAGGAAAAGCAAACTTCATTTGAGTGTTTCTTTTTTAATTCAATTAACTAGTGAAATTTACTCAAAAACTCTTCTTGAACTCGATTTTTTTTCAAGTCATTATCACTCCCCGTTTTTTACAGTGTATTATAAAACACACACACACACACCTCTGGAGATGTTGTAAAGCCCTGCTAGATAAGACGCTCTCACTGTAGCTGAGTGTCTCCTGTCAAATTACCCCGAGCGCAAGCTGCGGTTCGTCAGGCGATTGGTTTCCTCACTAAAATAGCCAAGATAATGTTCCATTTTTTTTTTTTTGTACAGTATCGCAGGGGCCAGTGATTGAATTAGTGAAAGTCCCTCAGTGGCTAAGAGGCAGTAATTACGGCGGAATTCAAGATTACATTATTAACCAGCTGACTTCATTACAACGTAACGTCACCTCTGCAGTCAGTTACATGCTTATCAGAAAAAGGAGGTGATTAAGCGAACGTGCAAATGACTGCCGTTGTGCTACAGCATCAATAAGCATGTCTGCCTCGTTAGCGGAGCAGCACCGAGTCACGAGACGATTCCGTGTTTTGACTCGTATGGAAAAGGCGACCATGTCATTTGTTAGAACGTAACCAGTGGTGGGCGGTCAAGGCCTTCAAGGCCTTCTCTGCTGGCCGAACATTATCAAGAAATCATGATCATCTTCTTCACGTTGATGTCATGTTATGTCTTAGTGTTATATTTTTAGGTGAGAGTTTTTATCCAATCAGAATTCAGCTGGCTCGTGTTGCCAGGCAGATTTCATAATACCAGTAGCACGCACTATTTGATGCGGGCGTCTATTCTGTGTGTGTGAGGGGTGTTCACAGTTGATAGACAGTTGCGATAGTCAATCAGATCACGAGTTGACAGGAAGTCCTTGTGATAGACCGATCGCGGCCGATATTTGTCATTTTGCCGATTATCACCGTCTGCCTTTTTTAAACTTTCAAGGCCGATCATGGTGGAGTACGTGCCAAAGGCAGGTGGACCCAAGCGCAGGGAAGCAGGCAGGACGAATCTGGAAAGAAAAGCACCTATTATCATTTCCAAACAGACTAACGGAATTAAAAAAAAAAAAAAAGCACAATGCTGTTCAATTCCAGAAAAACAACATGCACGGATGCGACTTACAAAAATGATCAGACGCAAGAAACCGAAACGTGTCACGACATACAAACGGATTGACGAGACTTTTGTCTGGAGAAAGCTGATTGGCCGATACAAAAAATAGTTGGCAAGAAGTCTCTAATTCATTTATTTGAAACTTCTCGGCCCTTCATCCCCATGTTCACGCCTCCTACCGGAGAGCCAACAGAGGAGAGAAGGAGAACAAAAGAGGACCGACAAGGGACAAATGTTTTGGAGAAATGGAACTTCCGTCACTGTCGAGGAGCTCAAAGACTTTTGGCAATCCTCGAGTTTATAGCTCGTCCACGGCATCTCTACGTTGCTCAATCTTCATGCCTCAGTGTGCATTTTTGCGATAATTGAGATGCTTTTTAATGTAGCAGTGTGACATGACATGACCAGGAATATCAAACCGAGTCCCAAAAAAGGTAGAAAAAAACAAAAACATAATTGATTCAATCGTCAAATCGCTAGAAATCTCAGCCACCAAGAAAACGCATTTTCTGAGCAAGAGTGAATCGATATTGAACAAAAAGATCAATCCCGCCATTTTTTTAATGGAGCTATAGGAACGACCCCCCCCCCCCCCGCCCCAAAGAAAAAGTCAAACTCAGTCAGCTTCAAAATCCCAATCACACCATCACTGACGCACTCAAATCAGGCGAGTCCACTGCCACAACACCCGCGAGTTTTATGAAAACCTCAAACATCTCTTTTGTTCTTTGCGTGGTTAAATATCGAAAATAAAACAAGAACACTTAGAAATTGATCCAATCCAAATGAAACGCCGCGCATGTTTTATTGAGGCACATCCTCGGAAGAAAATGTCCCGGCTGTAAAAATGTTCTCATAAATAACCACCTTGGTTGGAGATTGTAAAATCGGAAAAGGAAAATCCGCCTTTCATACCTGTGTGAGCACTTTTGTCAAGATCCTCGTCTCTGCAAACATTACGATAATCACTCCGGGCCCCGCTCACCCCCATTCTGTGGGAACTGAAGCCCTCGGACTGCAACAAAAGACAGCCCCCCCCGCCCCCCTCGAAAAGCTCGCCCCCTACCCCAACCGCCACTGCCCCAGCCCACCTCACAACAAAAGGGGCCACGACGCCTTAATTCCCAGGCAACGATATAAATGGCCGCCTCGACTCCCGAGGAACGAATGAGCCTGAAAACCCAAAGGCAGGGGGGTATGGCATACAAGTCATAAAAGCGAAACCCCCCCCCCCCGCCCTCCCCACACCACCTCACCCTTACCCAAAAGGTTCCTTTGTTGTTAGGTTAGAAGGGACAGGGCTGGCGGGGTCGGGGGCGTTCCAGGGCGAGAAACGACAAAGGGCAGGTCGGAGAAAGTGACAGGGGTCAAACCGTCGGCCTCCCCCTACGAACGTCCACCCCACATCGCCCTGATCACAAACACACACACACACACGCACGCTTGGACAGCTTTGTATTATTCACCTCCACTAGAGAAGTTACGTTTGAATTTATTGTGTGTTTGTTGTCCGGATTTAACAACGATGACCTTCTACCATTTTCACCCGATGTGAAGAATAAGCGCATCTATGATTTTTATTTCACACAGATCCGAGTATACCCTTGAGAATTTGGTGCTGATCCAAATTAAGATCACATCAGTTGGTCCCTTCCAGTTCTTGGGGTTCTTTGGGGTTGCTTCGTTGACGTCAACAGAGTGAGCGGAAACGACGATCCGCCATAAGCAGGCGTGTGATTTTTGTCAGGGCAGTCATCTCATGTGTCCGCCGGGGTCGGTCAAGTGGACCTGGATGGTACCGGATCATTACGGATATGTTGTAGACTTTGTCCGCAGTGCTTGAGCGCTGTGGCTCAACTGTTAGCAATCATTTCGAAGACCAAGTCGGCTGAGGCAAGCGCCCTCGCAGACCAACAGCCTCCGGCACTTCAAAAGGACAGTTGAGTGTGCCGGTGTGTGTGTGTGTGTGTGTGTGTGTGTCCCTAAACAAAGACTCGCTGCAAGCACATTTCAATTCAAGAACAATTTGCGTTCGTTCTCAATTCATCCGTCATTCCTTTACACGATCGATGACATTTTTGGTTCTAGAAGCAAAATGTTATCTCCATGACATGGAACACAATTTCAAAGCACATGGAACATTTTATTTTGCCTCCGAGCCAGATTTTACCAAAGACCTCGACGCCCCACCCCCCATCTTTGCCCAAACTGCCTCCCACCCTAACTTTTTCTCTCGTCTGCATAACATTGTGGCTACAGATTGTGAAAAATGCAATTAGAGCGACTAAATTAAGTAGTAATGGAGGAGCAGGACTCCGTAACAGTGTTGCCGTGGCAACAGGAACTCACAACACCGCCTCTAGTAGTTTTGCTACTTTATCTGCAAAATGCACAATTGAGCTCTAAACCAACCCTCTGTCTGCCGGAGCCAAACGGCAAGGGTGGAGGGCTGCAAGGAGGGGGGGGGGGTCGGTTGTGGCGGGTTCTTGAACAGCTGCTTGCTCGGAGGTTCCTCTGTGTCTTGTGATATTGCCGTCCGTCAAATATTTATTCTGCAAAGTGTCTAATGCGGCGTGATGCGCTTGTGTGCGCGGATGAGGGCTGGATTTCAAAGACCCCCTCAAAGGATGACGTACGTTCGGCGAGCTTTGATTGCGCGCTACCCTCCAGTCGTAGCGCAACACGGCAGAAAGGGAGGGAGGCATTGCTCAGTAAACAGCCTTCAGTCGCGCGGCCTTGTTGACTAAAATGATAAAAGCTCAGCCAGTTGAGGACATGAAGTGGATTTTCATCACGGAAATGCACATTCCAGGAAATGGGATTACGTTTGAAAGGAGGCGCCAGCACACCTGCAGACTTTGGTGTGAATTTCACAGGGAAAGTTGACTTTAGATTTTGATGTTTGTCACATTCGGGTTCACACATCTCAAAAGAAGTACGACGCAAAATGTCTGACAAAGGACGGGTGCCGGGTCAGAGATTCTGGTAAATCGAGACCTAACGTGTATCGCAACCATCAAAAGGAAACATGTCAACTGTTTTTATGGCACTAGAACTGGAATTCCTAAACGCTGTGTCGCTGCACATCGGTGGCTACGTTTACACGATTCGGATTCAAAGCCTGATTGGATTGAAAATGCCTCATGTTCATTTAGTGATAGAGCGATATGCTTTTTTTAGGGCTGATACCGATACCAATTATTAGTAGTCAGGGAGGCCGACAACCGATATTCATTTCTAGAAAAAAGGTGTCAACATTTTTGAAAAATAAAAACTCCAAAACTTAACATGTTTTTTTTATTGTCGTAGACTGATATTTAATAAAATTTCGGCAAAGTCTGTGGTTATATGGCAGGACCTCTTCCGTCGTGTAAAATGCAAACAGGAAGCTTACACCTAATTCCTTGTACAAGTAACCAATCTGTCAATGTGCTTCTGCAGGCAGGGTCACGAGCACAGCTGAGAGAGAGAGAGAAGTGCTTCGCAACGAGCCAAAGTAAACCAGATTTTACTTTATCGGCCTTTAAATTTAAATCAAGGCAGATGCCAATAATCGGAAAACTGACAAATATCGGCCCCGATAATCGGCCCGGCCAATAATCTCTCTATCACTAATGTACACACCCCGTTTGGAATATTCTGACCTGATCAAGATTTAATCCGAATGAGCGGGGTGGTTTATGTCGATTGATAATCCAATCGGCGCGCATAAAAACACATATTCCAAAATTCTGGAAGCAAACCATCTTTACCGTACATGTCTGTGATGTCAGTATACGCGTTTCCGTTATTCCTGGAAGCTAGGAGAAGCAGAGCGAGGGAAGTCATGGCAGGCACGAGACCAAACTGAAAAGTGTTAACGCAACATAACAGCGCAAACGGGAACATGACATGATTTAAGGCTAACGTTTCATTTAGAAATGGACGGAGCGATGTTTTGTTGACACGGAGGTCGCGATGGCTTCTTCCCTTACTTCTATTTCCGGCATGTCAAAAATAATTTGTTTCAATTGAAATTTTGATCCGTGATCACCTAAGTCGTAATCAAATCATGAACGTGGAACCGTCCACTGACATCCAAACAAAACACACAAATTATATTTGTAAGTGAGACGAGTTTGTCGTTATTTCAGAATACCAAAAACCTTTTGTGGCATTTTCATTTGGTCGTTGCTGTGAGATTTTTCAAATACTTTCAACGTACCTTGTTTGTGTTGGGGCGGTTTCGCCGCCGACGTCATCACGTGAGCCTCGAGCGAAGCGAAGTGGGCCAAATCAGGATGCCGGATGTCCTTTCATTATGCGCGAGCCCACCGACGACGCACACGCTGTTCCACATCCCAGCTGGGCTCATTTCAAGATGACCAGGTGCCCACAGGTTGCTCATTTGGACGCTCACATTCGAACGCACAGGTGTTGAGCAAAGCGCTGGCTGACTGTAGCTGTGCCAAGATGACATCCCCAACAAGCGTATGGCCCACATATGTTGCTTGCACACAATCTAAATGGATCTTTGTGTGTATTTCCTGGAAACGACTTTTTTTTTTTTTTTTTTTTTTTGGTGATAATTTAGCTTCTCTTCGCGTGGGTGAGGCTAAACTACCTTGCCGCTTGACAGCAGCCAGATGTTGGAGATTGAAGATGTCTGACATTTTTATGGTGTGTGTGTGTTTTAGTGATCGGCCGGGCCGATATTTGGTCGATTATCCTCATTGGCCTTTTTTTTTTTTTTCAAGGCAGATAAATTAAAAACTAGTTTATTTTGGCTCGCCGTAGCACACTTCTCTCTCTCTCTCTCTGCTGTGCTGGTGGCCCTGCCCGCAGAAGCAGATTCAGCCGCCCACAGTTGTTAGACTTTTAAAACTAAATTGTCTATTTTTTCAGATCTAAAAAAGCTTTTACGTGTTGTAAATCACTAAAGTTGTTTAATAAACGTGCTTAAAGGCACATTTTGGAGTTTTTATCAAAATTTTGACACCATTTTACAACTTTTTCCAAATAATGAATATCGGCTTCAAATATCGGTTATCGGCGTCCATGACTACTAATAATCAGTATCGGTATTGGCCCTGAAAAAAGCATATCGGTCTATCACTAGTGTGTGCGTGCGTGTGTGTGTGTGTGTGCCGTACTATAAGCAGTAAGCTGGAGTGATGTCCCGGACCAGACATGGGAACACAATCACACCTGCAGAGGTGTGACTGAACAGACGGAGGGTTAGATTCCGGCCAATGTAAGATGTCTGCCACTTGTTGTGGTGTCTCCAAAGAATATGCTCCTCTCCACTTCGATGCGAAGGAAGGTAAATGAAAAGCTCAAGGTTCGGGTGCTGGAAGCGCAGCAAACAGGAGAGGTGGCCAAGGTGCTTTGGTCTCCCTGTGTTGAAAATTGTGCCTGCGCATCGGAGTTAACATCATACTGAAGCCGCAGCCAATCCCAGCGGCCCGTGCCAACATATTTGGCCAGCCAGCCGACAATCACTTGGTAAGTGTTACTCATTAGGCGAGCGAGCCCATCGCCGTACAGTGTTTGGACTCGTCCCAATTCAGGGCAGAGTGTTCCATCATCTCGATTCAAATGCTTATTTTCATCTGCGGATCGAAACGCCCCAGCCCCAACCCCAACCCCACCCCCCTTTTCTCACACATGACATCATGAATGGGAGCGGTTTTCACATAAGTGGCATACTTTTTAAAAACATTTTGGTCTCATTCCAAATTGTTGATTTTGTGTCGTCCACAAGGCCAAATATCTTCAAGCAGTAGCGCAAGATAATTGCTTATTATTTTGCGATCTGTATGCTCTTCCATAAGTCTGTGCAGCCCCCGCAGGCCTAATTCAGGCTGGCATCGAAAGAGGAAGTTCATTCAGTGCTCATTACGAGAGATTTGCAATCTGCTCTCAAAAATATTGGAATTGGAAAGACAACCCTTGTATTTTGACTGATTACTTTTACATTGTGTGGTTTGACCAGAGGTGGGCCGTCAAGGCCTGCAAGGCCTTCTCTGTTAGCCTAACAAAATCAAGAAATCGTGATCATATTCTTCACATTGATGTCATATTATATCCTCGTGTTGTATTTTTAGGGGAGAGTTTATATCCAATCGGAATTCAGCTAGCTCGTGTTGCCAGGCAGATTTCATGATAATAGGTAGCACGCACTATTCGTCTGAGGCCTTCCGATACAATCGTGCCGGCGTCTCTTCTGTCACAGTCAATGGGCTTTCATAGTCGATGGACAGTTGCGATAGCCAATCAGATCACGATTATTTTAGATGTCTCCCCCCCCCCCCCGTCAACACATCTGATTGAAATGATTAACTTCTGCAACTTTGCAGCTTTCACTCTTTTCGGTGGGAATTTCCGTGTGTTCATCCAAAAGTACATCTGTACAGTCAGAGGTCGCTAATGTTGGACGAGAGGCTGGACTCCCAGTTAATAATTCAGATCCGGTTTGAAGTCTGGTTGATTGATTTATTAATGAGAAGGTGTGTTTTGAACGTTTCTAAATCAACAGGTTTTTTTTTTATATCAAAGTAAGGAATTTTGTGGTCACCAAATGAAAAAGGGGGGCATTTTAAAGAGGTTTTAGTAACTAAATCGTCAGGTTGCTGCGTGAGTTGCATGTGTGCTACCTGGCATGCGTGTGCACGGCGCTCCCGTCTTTGGCCAGAGGCTGCTAAATAATGGATGCGTTGGAGGGAGCACAGGCAGTTTGAAATGTAAATGTGATGGATCGAGCGTAATGTGTGCGCGCGTGTGTGCGTGCGTGGCTATGTTTGAGGCTGTCATTTGTGGATGGGACTGGTGATGTGTCTCGAATGTATGGGTGGACATAAGCAGAGAGGGCTGCAAAAAGAAAAAGTGCTTTGCTGAAAAGTTTTCAGGTATCACGTCACAATTGATTTGATGATTTGAGACTTTACTGGACTTTAACGTTGTTGCCCCGCGTCGACTTGTACGTAGCGTTGCAGACGCAACATTCTTACGCACATCCATCCGCTCATTGTGTTTTTCAACTTCAATGTTAGGAACCGCTAACTGAAATAATGACCATTCCAGCTGAGAGTGAAAAACAAAACAAACGCAAAGATGACATTCAACTTGGAAAAGAGTGATGCACGGAGCAGCATTGCGTTGATGAGTAGCACCGATGGCGAAACGGGCATCTGCCAGCCAGCCACCGTTCTCCTTTGGTGCCTTCACTGTACGTGTGTGTGCGCGTGTGGGGGTGTGTGTGTGAGCCAGCAAAGCAGCAGAGGGCCAGGCTGTCTGAATCCCCCTGACAGCCACTTGTCACTCTCCCCCCTGACCATCTGGACTTCCCTTGTCTCCCAACGCACACGCACACACACACACACACACACACACACATAGGCTGCTGTTGGACCTCGACCCCATGCAGGACAATTGGTCACCCTTCGCTAAGTGCTCCGGAAATTAGAAACTTCAATATCAGGTGTTTTCACAGAAGAAAACCTTCCTGAAAACCGACCTTCATGTGTGGAGTTTGGATGTTCTCCCCGTGCCTGCGTGGGTTTTCTCCGGGTACTCCGGTTTCCTCCCACATTCCAAAAACATGCATGATAGGTTGATTGGCGACTCTAAATTGTCCCTAGGTATGAGTGTGAGCGTGGGTGGTGTGGAGTTTGCATGTTGTCCCCGTGCCTGCATGGGTTTTCTCCGGGTACTCATCCCAAATACATGCTTGGTAGGTTGCTTGGACACCCTGAATTGCCCCATCGGTGTGTTTGTGAGCGCAGATGGTTGTTCGACTTTGTGTGTCCTGCGATTGGCTGGCAACTAGTTCTGGGTGTACCCCGCCGACTGCCCGAAGACTTAATCCCAGGTATTTCATGAGACGAAACCCCTCAATTCCAGCATTTTTCTGTATTTTGACTGATTTTGCGAGGTCAACAGAATATTGTGTTCTAAAGCTAAAAAAAGTCGGAGCTATGACGCAAAAAAGAAAAAAAAAAAGTCTAAGACGTACAAATACGTCTTTGGGAGGCTGGGACTACGTTTTTGAAAACTTGTATATATGGATTGAATGAGTTAAAGCTTTGAAGACGAATGAAATAAACTCTAAAGTGCACTGGGAGCCAGTGAAGAGGGGCCAAGATTGTTGCGTCATCCGTCTTCCGATCTCCAGACGAGCAGCAGCGTTTTGGAGCAAGTGGAGGCGCTTGAGGGAGGACTGGCTGACTCCAAAGTTAAGTGCATTTCAGTGATCTAGCCTAGATGTGACGTTACTGTTTATGGGTCATATGCTCATCTTTCGAAAAACCCTTAATATGATTTAGCTCCTTTATTCCCCTCTTTTTTTGTATGCGCTCACTAACTTCTTAACTCAGGTGCCCTTGATTTTTTTTAATTTTTTTTTTTTTTTTGGGGTCGTTCTCTCCAAGTGAATTTCCGTTGTCCTTCCTGGAATGAAATTATACCGCAAGATGTGACTTTGGGCACACTGAGGCCGTGGCCCATGTGGTCCCACAGCAGGGTTCCCTGGGATATATCCACGCCATTGAACGTGGGAATAGGCGGGTTCAAGAAGGATGGAGCATGAGTGTGACCGTGTGTGCAATGGGAAAAGAGCAAAAATTGGCGGTGTGAGAGTGAGCAGAAGGAGAGAGAATGTGTGTGTCATCCAGGAAAAAGAGCAAGTGTGTGAGTGTGTGTTGGTGTGAGCGAGGGACAGCTCGTCCTTCAGGCTCACCTCGGCCCCCTCGGGGTCCGACTTCTCGGCACAAGCTGGAGCGTTTTACTGGTCCCGGCTGACGGCCATGAAATGGAAAGAAATTTACTGCTGCGGAGCTCATGGACTTGGCAGCCGGGCAAAGCTCTGCCGTCCCTCGTTTAGCACAATCCACCTTCCGCGTCATCCGATTCGCCCTCATTCCCGCCCGTGGCTTTCACCCATCCGACCAGTTTACTTCCTTCTCGTGGTATGCTCCATGAATGAGCGTGTACATTCAAGCCTTTAAAATGTCTCACGTTGTTTTAGTTCTACCGAGTGAGCAAAGTGTGACAAACCGCTGAAAAGGCTTTGGCACGCCAGCTGTCGACAGGAGATGCAGTCTGACGTCCGTGCATGCGTGTGCGTGCGTGCTAACGCTCTCACCGTGGAGTTCGCTCGCACTTGTGACCGCATCTTGTGTTGTGAACATGTTAAGTAATGTCACCGGTGTTCGGGACGCAACGTCTGAGCGATGTCACCGTCAACACGAGATCAGGGACTTGCATCTTTCGTAATAATAAGCCCGCTGTCCTCGGGCTGCCAATCAGATGGCGCACGGGAAACATGGAGCAGCAAGTTCACCATTTGAGTCCTCGGTCATGAGGTGATTGGTTGGATATCACAATGGCCAGCTACTTCCTGGTTGCCGTGGTGATTGTGATCAACAAGCACGAGCAATGTGGGATGCTTTCACTGCCAGTGTTGTTTTAATAACCATTTGCACATTAGTAGCTAAAGTGAAAAAAAAAATGTTGGACAAATTATTATAATTCCATACACAAAAATGACTAAAGTGAGTGCTGCTCTCTAAAAAGACATTCATAATTCACAAGTTTGTGTTTGTTAAAAGATTTGGTACAAGTTCATATTTCCTCATAAATAGGTTTATTATTCTTGATTGTTTAGTGCAAGCTGTTGAAACTGCGTGATAAAAGTGTGAGAGTAAGACCTCTTCATTTTGTGGATCGTTTTCGAAATTGTTGATGTTAGCGCATCTGTTTCAATAGTGGATCTTTGACGTATTTCACCTCCGTAGAAAAAGAGAGAAGATGTCGTCGTATTTGCATAAGAGTAGATCATGACGTGGTAAACGTACTCCAAAACACTTGAGCCTTGAGGACTTTCGTCTTTGTGAGTTTTTCTAATTTCATAAACATTTATTTTAGGTCAAGTATGTACTTTATTTTGAACGCAGGTGTATGGAAATGTGTTGTTTCTATCAAGCTAACTGCTCATGTACAGACATGCACAATATTAATCTACTCTGTTTATTTCTTCTTTGTTGCAGTTACTATATTTATTTAAAAAAAAAATACCTTACAATTGTTGTCTGTAAGCACAAGACAACTTAATAAAAGCAAGAAAAGTACTCTTCATTAGTTCGCTGGCTGTCTAGCTGCACATAGGCACGTGTCACGAGGACAGCACATGTTCTGTAAACTCTTAATTCACGTTTGAGAAATGTTGGAAAGCCCGGCAATTTTTTATTTTTTTTTGCCTCACTTAAAAGTTTGTTGCCTTGAAATTTTGACTTCACCCAACTTTTTATATATATTTTTTTTCAACAGTGTTCCAGAACCTTTTCAGTTTTGAGTCATCTGTGGTCACTTGGCAGTCAGTAAGTGAAGGCATCATGGGAGGGTCAGGTGCAAAAGGGGGCGTGGTCTTGAAGCAGCCAGTGATTCTACGCTAAGCATGTCTAAATCTCAGCTGTTCCGCCATCTTACCTCCTGACCTTCTGCCTCCCCTTTTGTTTCATCCGTCCATCAGAGTGGAGATGGTAACACTGAGGCGAGATGGAGGGACGAGGATGAGGTGGGCGGCGGGGGGGCTGGCGGCGTCCTGTCAGGCAAGGAGTGAAAAGTGTGTTTGTGTGTACAGCTGAGGGAGGCGTCGATATGATGAGGCTTCAGTGGTGTCAGGATGGATTAGCCGGATGACTTTGAGGGGTTTGTTCTCTTGTCTTTGAGCGCGCAGCAAACTGGCTTCACTCTCTATCCTCCACCCAACAGAAAGCTCCCCACCACCACCCCCACCCCTGTCCCTCCCCCCACCATATCTTTCTCCAAATCTCTGCGTTGATCCGCTGTTTTGGGGATAACATAAATCTCGGCTGCATCGGACTCGTCGTCCTCAATGCCTGCCCTGAAACACCTCCCTGACAAAAAAAAAAAATGTAGAGATATTTCCAAAGGTCCTCTTTCAATTTTTTGGTCATTTTCTTCCTCTTTGTTAGATTATTGATAATGAACAAGAAGCTCCAACTGTGGTATTGGCGTTTTTTTCAACTGCTAAATGAGCCAAACATAATTCTTGACTCTTAAGGCCGCCGTGGCCGGCTGACGCGTCGGACCGGAAAATGCAGATGGAGACGCCAACTACTCTGGTGACTGAGCTGGCAATGAATTGTTTATCAGGACCAAATTAAGAATTAGAATCAAATCGGAGTGATCCAAATGGATTTATAGCATTGAGACAAAGAGCTCGACACGTGTTTTGAGCCATGATGTCACTGGCCGCCACGGGTGTCCTTTTTTGATGGCGTCAGACCCGCTGACCTCATTTAGGCTACTTTGAACTTAAAAGTCACATGACTGAAACACATCAAACTCGATGTTTCGTTCATGCAGACGCCCTTCGACAAGGTACGAAAAACTCGATCTGGATGACAAAGTTGTTACTACTCAGATGATATTTGAATTGTACAAACTTTTTATAGTGATGTGAATTTTCTCGACTTGGTTTAGATTTGACTTTGGTTTTGTTTCATTCTCTGTCGTGATTTTTGTCTTGTCAACTTGTTAGATTTTCATCTTCCTCTGTTCCCGTCGGCCCCTGTTCCGCGCGTCAACCAATCAGCTGCGTCCGGCCGCTCGTGTCATGTTCAGGTGTGCCTCGTTGTCACGTCAATTTGTTTCTATTCAGTTCCCTGGTTTCTTTTTCTCAGTCTTTTGGTTCATTTCTGTTGTCGGAATTTACAATTCCTTCGTCGTGGTGAGTCTTGTTTCTGTGTTTTGTTTTTTTTTTTCAACTTTTTTAATTGAGCACTTTGAGTTGTCTTTTTTTGCCCATTTTGGAACTTAGTATATTCTTTTTGAGAATACGCCTGCTCCCCTTATCTGTCACATAAATTCAATAAAAGCGCTTCTACATTAACCAAGCGGTAATTACCAATGTTGGTTTCGTTTCTCAACATTGTTTGCAAAGGCGAAACAAACACTTTGAGCCGCTAAGATGCTGCACCGGAGTTTGTTCGTTGAAGTGTCAAGTAAGTAAAAATACTTACCAAACAAATCGGCGTGTGCATCTCTGCACAAAAGACGATTTGATAATCTCGATTTACCAATCGATTTACGTTCCTACCCTCACCTACGAGCTGTGGGCTGTGACCGAAAGAACAAGCTCTCGGTTACAAGCGGCCGAAATGAGTTTCCTCCGCCGGGTGTCCGGGCTCTCCCTCCGAGATAGGGTGAGAAGCTCGGCCATCCGGGAGGGACTGAGAATCGAGCCGCTGCTTTTCCGCTTTGAGAGGAGCCAGATGAGGCGGCTCGGGTATCTGATTAGGATGCCTCCTTGGCGAGGATGCCTCCGGAAGAGCGAGATTTTTAATCATTTCCGGGATTAAATGAGTTAACACGAAGAACTCTCAGCGACGACATGCTGTTTTAGCCATGCATTCTGAATGCCTGACGTGACAAAGGAAGGTTGCTTCTACAATCGAATTGACCGTCACATATCCTTTGACACCTGATCCAGCGTGAAAAAAACCCCAAACATATTCTGTTCCTACAAAGGCTTTGACCAATTTATTGTCAACTCTGCCACTGACGCTTTCTCAGTTGTCAACTCAGCACGGATAAGCGTGTGTTGTCGGCCTATCTGTTTCCAAGCAGACGTGCTGCGAATCGTCTCGCGTCATACTTGTAGGAGGCAGCTACCGACATCGTCGAAGATGAGTCGCAGCCCTCCAAAGTTATCCGCGTCCCCGACTGCTCACCTCCCGTGGCTCTGTTCCATGAAAGAGATCTTCTGCTCTCGCGGAAGCAGTCATTACACTCGCGCAGCTTCCTGACTGCCTGCTTGGCTCTCCCTTTGCTGGGAAACAAAAAAAAAAACATGCATTCATTTTTACATTCGTTTATTTGAAAATTGTGCTTTCCAGTTCAAATCTGGTTCGTTCACGTCGGCTAAAAACAAACTGATTGATTGGTTAGCATACAGTTTGGTGTTCTGGGTTTGAATTCCGGCTCAGCGGGAGTGAATAATCAAAAAGAAGATAACAGGTAAGAAGGGAAGAAAGCAAATAGGGAGAAGGGAGAGAAAAAGAAGGAAACAAGCAAAATGAAAGAAAACAAATCGTCGTCTCACGTGTCAATGCAAATATTTGAGAAAGCAGAAGCAAAAAAAAAAAAAAAATCCACATTTAAGCCTCAAACTGAATTGCAAATGAATAAATGAACAATTGACAGAGTATTGACCTGATGGAGCACATGAAGACGGCACGACTGTCTCTAAAGTCCGTCCCCAAAGGCCTCTCAAGACGCTGCCTGCGTGTGCGCACATGTTTATGTCATGGCGGAGAAATGCTGACCTAGCGACAAGAATGAACATCAGGCGAGTGTGAGAGGTGACGGTGTGAAGCGGGCAGAGTGTTCAAGTGTGAAAAGTCACTAAGCAGTCGTCCGGTACCACCAAGCAAGAATTTGTCACGAATAACGACATGAGTTACAACATGACTCTTGAGGCTCACTCACAAACAATGCCCAACGCCCCTATAATTACGGAGCGTACCGGAACCTTTCTCAGACATGAGGAAAATTCACAGTTGAGCACGGATCGGGTCGCACTGGAGAAATGGCTTTATTTATCGCACTTGAGCCATTTGCATTCAAACACAAATTAACATCGTTATTTTGGCTCTCAATTGCTTCTTCACACGGCCACACGTATCGTTTCCATGATTTTGCACGCTTTCTTTCTCGCTCGCAGTCCAATTATCGAGGTGGCATTTAGGTCAAAATAAAAACTGCAATGAGATTATACATGAGCTGGAATTTTATCAAGAGACAAAAGATGCATTCTTCAACTTTGCACTTAGCCATGCCTCGCAATTAAAAGAATGTAACTTCCCACCTGCATCGTGTTTCCCAGCCGAGGAACCAAATTAGCTGATTTCACCCAAAATGTGGGTAGAGTGAGCTTGCATGTTTCGTTTTTGTTTTTGTTTTTTTCCCAGATATTTGTAGTGTACATTTGCATGCAGCCGGCAAATCCCGGTTTGGCCCCAGAGGAGCTCGGCATCATCGGAGCTGGCTGTAGCTGCAGGCGAAAACAACAAGGCTTTTAAACGCACGCTGTCAAAGAAGAAACGCCTTCAGTCTCGCGTAGCTCGTCGAAATTGTGTGCTTCCTGTCTTTGTTGCCTCGTGTGTGCGCGTAAATCCTTCGCTGTTGGAGTGTTGCGATGCTGCCAGGGAACTCTCTGTGTCTGCTTGCTGGATATCAGGCACACGGGGATCCTCGGAAGCTCGCGTGAGCACTTAACGCACCTCAGCAGAGAGCATGTGCACTTAAGACAATTATGGCGCACGCACGTGTGTGTGTGTGTGTGTGTGTTTCCATGTGATAGGGACAAAGACGCAAAAAAGGGCGCGCCAATCTCTGAACGAAGACACTTTACCGCTCTTGAGTGTTCAAAACGTTTCAGGTTTATTTGCAGGGCCTCTCAACAAACTACAAAGCGTTGTACTGTGCACATGTACACACACACGCACACAAACGCACACACACCTTGACTGGCCATCAATACTCTGCGGCTCCTTTGAAAATTTGTTCAACACAAATTAAAAATGTCAGATCTTCATGAAGACTTGGTAATGATGTTTTGTTTTGTTTTTATCAAATATAACGACAAATAGCAATGCTTTACCAACCTCAGAATTTCAGTGGTGGGCGGTCAAGGCCTTCAAGGGCTTCTGTGCTGGCCCAGCAGAATCAAGAAATCATGATCATATTCTTCAGATTGATGTCATTTTATATCCTCGTATTGTATTTTTAGTGAGAGTTTTTTTCCTATCAGCATTCAGATAGCTCGTGTTGCCAGGCAGATTTCAGAATACGAGTAGCATGCACTATTCGTCCGAGGCGGAGCATTTACAGTTGATAGACAGCTGCAACAGCCAATCAGATCACAAGTTGATGACAGCAAAGCAAGGAGAAGGAAGCCAGAGTACCCGCAGAAAAGCCAGCCATCCTGGGGAGAACATGCCACAGCTGAAATTAGAGCCCAGAATCTCCAAACTGTGAGGCGGATGCGCCAACCGCTTGGAGGCCAATGACAAAGGTGTAAAAAAAAAAAAAGTCATTTACATTTTCTGTATGTTGAGAATTGAGACAGCATGCGAGGATTTGCCACAATTTGTGGACGAATGCATTTTTCGTTAGACAGCAAAAATTTGCGAACAGTGACAGTTAGCATTAGACAGTGAGTCAAAAAGTTGAATGTCAGCTCGGAAAGCTAATTCCAGTTCACGAAAACAATCTTGAATTGTTTGTTTTTGAAAAAAAAAAAAAAAAAGTAAAACTATCCTAACCTTGCAGCACAGTGCGAGCAATAAGAATGTAGCAGCAAATGTTTCAATTTATTTTTCATTTTGCCACTTTTGACCTTTTTAAAAGTTACGCGACTGGACTTGAAAGTTGACAGAGAATCCGCGAGTCTGTACGTTCGTACGTTCCCACTCGCTCCCAAGCGGAGACAGCAGTCCATCTCGCAGCACAGATTGGCCCTGACAGCAGCGTTATTTCAAGTTGGGGCTTTGAGCTAAATTGGAGTGAGCATTACCACCTGTGCTCGCACTGCCGCTCCGCAGAGAAAAATCAAGAACGGGAGACGGACGAGGGGTGGGTGGTGGTTTGTGGCAGCGAGGTGGGCGGAGCTCAAAGCATTCCCTCGCTGCACCTTCACTTCCCGTCTCCACCGGTCTAGTTCCTCAAATAATACGTCTGTCCTCGGTCTGAATGCTCGGGAGAAAGGCAGACTTTCTGCTTGTGCAATCACAGCACAGTGAAATGGCGATCGGCTGTGTGAGCGTGTTTGATGGCCTCTTTTTTTTTTAACAAGTACAACTCTGACACCGGCCGTGCCAATACTGTCACAAATGAACAGTCAAAATGTCCCTCCGAGTCAGAATTAGCACTTCTTTGCTTCTCCGGACTGGCGTGTGACATCAACACGGGAGACGGCCTCAGCGAGTCCATCAGCCCTCCCCCCTCCCTCCCCCACTCAACCTTCCCTTGCCGCCACCCCCCTACCAACCAACCGATCCTCCTCATGTGCAGGAAACAGTAGGCAGCGCGTAGTGACGAGGGTGGTGAAGCAGCATCGGGTCAGCCACGAGGTCGCCACACTTACTGCACAGCCGAGCTCATTTCCAGCACTGTAGCGAAGGCTCCCCCCCAGGAGAAGAGCAGCCTGTGAAACGGCTCATTCACTCTCTGATCACAGCCCTGCACACACACACGCACACGCACACGCACAAACACGCACACATTCCAGGCTGTTTTCATCCCCCCGTCCTCTGTGTCATGAAATATTTCCTCAGCTCTGACAGCTCACATTGTGTTCACCGTCACTTACCAGACTAGCCAGATTTCTTCCAGAAAAAAAAAGGCATGTTTTTTTTAGCAGTTTTATAAGCACACACACACACGCAGTCGCTACTTCACAATAATACATTTCTTTGTGAAACTAATCTGAGGAGTGTGTCTGAAAATATCACCATGATGAGTGTCTGTAGTCGCATGCTCGAAACTTTTTAGGTGGAACAAACTTGTCACATGCGCTCAAATGCGGGGACGCGCAAACACACGAATGCATCCACGTGAGCGCGTTCACATTTGTGCGCATGCCTCAGATAGGCTGTCACTGTGAAAATGTTTGCAAATAGCTGGCACATCCAGTGGCCACAACATTAGGTACACTTGCACGATCCGACGAGATGCAGTTCAAGAGCTGTGTGACAAATTTGCGCATTTGCAAATGAGAATGGAATCAAATGTCCCCATTGTGGGACTAATAAAGGACATCTTTATCTTTATCTTTATCTTTATTGTTGCTTGATTTAGAGAACGGCCAGTAATTCTCATTGTAATGTAGAAAAACGATGACAAGTGTTGTACGTGTGCCTTTAAGTCGCGGACTCCAAACTTAAAAAAGACTCAATGGAAAAAATATATATTTATGGGGGGAGGGAGTCTGAATTTCTCAGTCAGAACAAGTCTTATTTTAGGAAAGGAAAACTAACAAAATAACTCAAATGAAAATTGGGAAAAAAAACATTTTAAAATGTCATTAGAAATGTAGAAAAAATGAAAACTAACTGAAACTACACTTTACGTTTACAAAGCGCACTAAAAGTAACTATATGTATGGAGAAAATGTGCTTCGTTTTCATCTTTGGCAATTAATTTAATATGCAAACCCTTAGGTTTGATATTAAGAGCATTTTTTTCGATATTGATGGCAAAAGTTTCCCGAAAGAGGGGAATGTCCAAGAGTCATCTTGGGGTTGTAGTTCTCTTAATATTTGTCGCGCAGAAATGACATCATCACGCAGCAGCCAGCATGCATGCCTGCATCTAACTTTAGAAGCGGTTTGCACGGCTCTTTTTGTTTATTCAAAGTCTGTAGACTGTTAAAACTGTAAACTGTAAAAATCATCAAAACATGTAAAATACTTTTTTTTTAGTGAAAACTAATGCTAAAACTAACTAAAAATAAGTGTTTTGCAAAAAAACTAAAACTAATAACAATAAACAAACTCGCCAGAATAACTAATTAACTAAACTTAAAAAAAATAAACTTAAAATGAAATAAAAACTACAATTAAACTAAAAAACGACAAACTATAATAACCCTGGTCAGAATTGAGGATTACCGGTTGTGCCTTTGAAAGTTTTGATCCGACTCCTGTCGTCGATGAATAGATTGTGAACAATCAACTCGTGTTGTCTCCAGCGGTCGCAATCATTTTGTTAATCGCTCATGAATCCTTTGCGATGTAGCTCGGCGTCCTTCGCTTTGGGTCGCCCGTTGAGTCTTTTGCACATCGGGTTTGCTTTCGGCACCGGCTGCCTGCCTGCCTGCCACTATCTTGGCTGTAAATTGCCTGCACTCCAATAGTAAAGTTGTCGGTGATACACTTCCCCTCAGCGGGCCCGCGGATCAATAGCATCACACGCCACAGCCCTTTACGGTGCCGAGGGATGGCGGGCAGCCGGCAGGTCAATGGCGCCATTCCACTCGCTCAACGTGGCCGAGCTCCGTGTTAACAGTGTCAGCGCTCCCAGGTGACTGGCGCACTCTCCTAACGACCAGCCAATCAATAGCCTGCTGCCCTTGATACCAACCAATCAAAGGGACACGTTGATCCCAAACATCAACAAACTCAATCAGACCGTGTCCATATTAACACAGACTATGTTTGTTTGTTTTTTTCCCAACACCCTTATTTCTTTTTGCGTTTTTGGCGTTTTGTCCAGATACATTTTTTTTTTTTTTTTTTTTGGGAGTGTGTTTCACATGAAGACGAGATTTGCAAGATTCTGTCCTGTCCCTCTTGCAAACAAGCATCCGTAATACTCTTCTCAGGGTGTATTTAGATCAGGGGTGGGCAAACTACGGCCCGGGGACCACATGCGGCTCATTAAACGATTTAATCCGGCCCGCCAAAGTTGAAAAACGTTAAATGAATAAACCCTGTTAAAAATATAAATTGCAGCTTGTTATGTAATGCAGGCCCTGCAATGCAGTCTTTCCTTTACATTGAACTCATTCAATTTTTTTTTTTTGATCCAACCTGAAAGTCTGGAGCCAGAGTCACCTGAACCCTGCAAGTGAACTTAGTTTCCCCTTTTGAGGTATTTTTATCTGCTCCTCGGGGTTTCTCTGGCTCTTATCTATTTGTCAGTTCCCTTCATCTCCACTCTTGTCACTTTTTGTGTCTTTCTACCAACCAAACCAACCCAATGTTATTTATGATTGAACAAGGGCAGCAGCTGCCGAGCGTGGCGCCCCCCCCCCCCCCCCCCTTCCTCTTCTAATGCTGCATGACGAGTTCTCTGATGGGACAGGAAAAATAGCATGCGGATGAAAGGCGGTGCGGGCCCGCATGGCGATGGCAGTGGCGACGGTGGCGACACTGGAGCCTCAGTCTTCTGTGTCTGTCGCCGCCTCGCCCCATCCCTCCATCTGTGTGCTTGCTCCCTCAAAGGGATGTTTATCAAGCGGTCGTTGGGGACGTGCATCCTCGTTCGACTTGACACCCGAAGCGCCTCAATGAGTTTGCTTTTTTTTTTCAGATGTAAATGCGCTGTGCTTCAAATTTTAATGCATGTTAGATTTAAGTTTGGAGTTTTAGTATTTGTAAGGAGGTTTGTTTTTCTGAAATATTTCATCTGTTTAGATAAGGGATGGGCAACTTAAATGCAGGGAGAGGGTTGGACTTTTTCATCGATGCAACTGCGAAGGTACACTGGACCACGCACTCCTTCAGCACATGAATGACAAAAATACTTTTGATTATGGACAAAATACATACAAAATATGTGCTTTTAATATATTACATTTTTGACAATAATTATTTTTCAACTTATGTAGAAAAGACCTACAATGCCAACGCAACAACAAATGCTTTGAAAAATCTGCAGTGTTTTTTTTTTTTTTTTTTTTTTTTTTTTTTTGCAATGCAAAGGGGATCGTTCGCATCCAAATTAACATTCAAGGACGGCACAAAACTGCTGAACGAGAAACCATCATTGAGTGTATTTTTCCACAGAAATCAACCAAATGAAAGTTTTATAATTAATGACATTATATGTTTTCCCCGCATATCATCTCAATTATTAGGCCTGTACCCACGTTGTAGTATAGGGCAGTATAAAACACAATGTAAGCGCAAGGAAGACGCGTCTGTCATCTTGTGGTGATTGTTGATATTACAGCTTAAAACTAGAGTTGACCCCTACATAGGTGCAGTTCAGCACCTGTGGATTTGTATATTCACTGATTTATTTTTGAATATTTTTACATTTTTTTTTTTATTTCCCTCTTTTGCCTTGTTTATTATTGGTAATGTAAGTTGGATGTTTATCAACGTATTTTTTTTTTTAGAATTTTAGGGGTTTGTAAAAAATAAATAAATAAGTGCAAACGGGTTTGTTTAGATAAAATAGATTTAAACAAAGGCCAGCAAAGCATCATATTACGTGAGCAGTTATTACAGCGGTATTTTAAGATGCTGGCGTCTCTGGAGTCCTGAGAACTTCTTGATGTAGGATCCTCTAGAGGCTTGCGATCAATGACCTCCTCAAAATTCGAGGACTTTCTAAATCCTCATTTCCTGCCTGGTGTGCTTTTTGCAATAAAAGATTCCTATGGAAAATTGTGCTGCTCTTGGCTATTTACACTCATGTTGCGGCCAACATCATCCCCTGACCTCAACTCTATTGAGAACCTGTGAAGAATCTGAAACGGGAAGAACTGGAACAGCGGACTCATTTTTTTACATTTATTTTTTGTGATCTTTAGGTTGTGAAAGAATTGCGACACATTTCTCAATTCTTAGCAAATTAGTTGTATTTTTTTTTAAGTGCTGCACATAATAATTGGATCACTAGATTTTGATCTGAAAACATGTCAATTGTGTTGTAGTACGAAACACTTTATTCACATTGAATTGACTATTTAGGAAAATGAAGAAAAACATCCAATGTATATTTTTAAAACATATTTTATTCTTGATTCACGAGATGCAACCAGAAGAATAAAACTGTACACAACACCAATTATCACTCAGCTATACATTTTCTAAAAACATTTGCCATATCATGAATTAACTCATGTGGTGTTAGGCCAGGAGGGCACATACAATGTGAACAACTAACAAAAAAAAACAAATCGTCATTTTCGGGCAGAAACCTCCTACGTCCAAATTTAGTTTATTACTACTGTGGTGGGCAAACTTTTTGATTGGGGGGCCACAATGGCATCTAAAATTTGACAGAGGGGGCCGTACCTGGAGCAGATGGATGGCGTGTTTTGGTAACCTCACCAAATACATTTAATTTTAAATGAAAGTAAACAAAATCATTACAGCAATATGTATGTCTTTGAAAAAGCACAGTATTTAGAAAATAAAACATCAACAAGCTTTAGTCATTTAATTTCAAGTTCGGCGGGCCGGATTAAAACATTTAATGGGCCGCATGTGGCCCCCGGGCCGTAGTTTGCCCACACCTGATTTTGAAGATGGGAGGATTCTTCCCGACACCGGCAATATGCCGAATAAATTGGACCGCAATTCAGACAGTCAACAAATCATCTGGTGGACTGACTTTATTGAAAATATTCATTTCCACATCAGAAGGCACACACTTTTATTTAAGGTTCAAACACCGGATGCAATACAGGCAAAACATAAAGATGTCTTTTGATTAATATTCTGCATTATTCGTATCTGGCAGTCCATTTTTAAAATGTGTTGGTTGCAGAGCCAAGAGGTGAGGAGAGTTTGGAAATGTGACAACATGCGAGCACGGGTGGGTAAAAAAAAAAAAAGAAAAAACTTTATCTCTTTCCCTAAGCCACGCTGACAAAAATGTCTTTAGGTGGTGGGGATTATGGATTAATCTAAAATGACTAGTGAAGGAAGCGAGAAACACTGCAAAAGCAAAACTCGCTCATCATCTCACGTTGCCGCAACTATTCCCTAATGATATCGTTTAGACCTGCACGGGCAACGGCTAATTAATTTCTCCCACGCTGCTCACCCCCCACACTTCATTAAATAAACCAAACATAAATAAAAAAATTTTCTCCTCCAATTTATCCACTTTGGTCCCCTTCACCCAAAGCCACCATTCCATTCCTCCCTAATCTGTTTATCCGTTAGCGTCGCATTACATTTGCAAAGAAGCTGTGGGCTCGGGTTTGGTTTTGGGCTGGTGGGGGCTGCG
Organism: Idiotropiscis lumnitzeri; assembly: GCF_059441095.1. Classification (NCBI taxonomy): domain Eukaryota; kingdom Metazoa; phylum Chordata; class Actinopteri; order Syngnathiformes; family Syngnathidae; genus Idiotropiscis; species Idiotropiscis lumnitzeri. The sequence continues at coordinate 3,347,003 of NC_142393.1, forward strand.
GAAACGTGTCAGCGTGTGCTGCCATCTTGTATGGAGGGGCTCCGGTGTGATTAGCCGTCTCATATTTGCCGCACGCTTGTCAAATCCTTTGATCTGAACCATCTCCGTAATCACGTCTAAAAGTCTTGCTGAGAGCTTCACTTTCACACGGGGTTGTGTCAGAGTGTCGTTCGGTTCCGTCGCCACAGTGGCGCATTTCTCGGCTTTCTCTTTGTTGACTTGTTCGTGAGATCGTGACACCTGCGCATTCGTACCTTGATTTACAAGTGGCCACATTTGGGGAGTTGTGAGATGTCAGTGTCATTTTTGTTGTTGTTGTTTTTGTTCTACTTGTCGTTGGTTTGGGGGGTGCGCAAACATTTGACTCGGGCGCTTTTTTTTTTTTTTTTCTAACCATGATCTCAATTCTGCCTTGAGCGAGCTGTGTGCAATTTAGCAAATCGCGAACAGTTTTTCACAAAAGAACTCAAGTGTGCTTGCTTCGAGCGCTTTGTTGCCAATCACAGTTGAACATTTGCAGTGACATTTAACTAAAAATGAAAAAAAAAAACAAAAGTCGGAGCCGGCAATTTTTAGGAATAAGGCCGGAAACGTACTGCGATCGCGGCCGGAGGATGGGGGACTGACCGGCAAAAAAAGGGTCAAGTGCCTAGCAACCTTTAAACAACTCATATTTGAACACAAACGGTGCAGAAAAAAACTCATGTTGAGCATAAACGGTACTCACAGACGCATTCCTTCTGCTTTGTGAAAAACTGCAGCTGAATTGCAATTTTCTTCTTTACGTTTCTTCGTCAATTTAACCAGAGTATTTTTGAATTATACTGACTCCTGACATGTCATGGTTCGTTGAATAAAAGTTAAAAAAAATGTTGCAAAAATTGTTTCATGCTTTACCCAACATTTGTAGCCAATATTAAAAAAATATATATACAAGAAAAAATCTGCAAAAAAAAAAAGTGTCCTATATTTGCCGTGTGTCAAATAGCTAATATTGGCCTATTCATCGGTTGGACTCTTCTGATTTCATTTTTGACAGCGAACGTCAACTAAGATGACTCTGAGTATTTATGAAGGCTTTTGGTGTTCAAATGGAAGCGCTTTCTCATTAGTTTTTAACAAAACGCGTAATTTTTCCCAATCAGCCGCGGCAGTATTGCAACTTCCTATTGTTATATGAAGATGAATTGATTGATTTGGTTGATTAATTGTCACCTAAATAGAAATAGAGTGAATGATGAATTGGGCTTTGCGCTCACTTTGTAAGTCTGGCTTTAGTTTGTTTCATCGCCGGTAAATTTCCTTTTGAGTGCATGTGTGTGTGGGGGTGTGTGGGTGTGCGTGTGTGGGGGTGTGTGTGCGAGGTTAAAAAAAACCCACACATCTCTTCCCTGTGAGAACACATGTGACTCCATCACCTGGATGGAGGAGGTGACAGGCTGTAAAAGAGGAGCCCCACCACCACCACCTTTTCCTCCTCCTATCTTTGCGCTCCAACAATAGCATTTGCATATTTTTATACTCTCTCAAAGAAAACAGCCCGAAGCGTGAATACTCCAGCAGTCGGCGTGCGGAGGGAAGCGGATGCCGGGGAGACGGCTCGTCCGCTTTCACTTGAGGTTGTGGGGAGCTGGCACGCACACACACACACACACTTGGGCCCTTACCTCCAGAAGTCGCTCAATGTTTGGGTTTGAAGTTTAGTGTGTGTGTGTGTGTGTGTGTGTGTGTTGGGTTGCTGGGGTGGCTCTCCTGGAAGAGAAAGAGACAAAGAGATATTAGAGTCACATGGGCGTGCTTGTCAGATCGCAAGTGGATGTCCACATGGCCAGAGGCACCGTTTTTCGGGGCTATCGGCGCTTTTGAACAATGCAAAGTAGAACCAGAAGATATTTCCATGTGGCTTTGCCATCCGGTTATCCTTTCTATCACATATCCTCAACCATGTGCTGTGGCCGATCCCAGCAGACTTTGGGCAAGAGCGACTGTACGCTATCGTCGCCAAGCTAATTGAGGGCCACATAAAAGACACGCACGCACACTTACATTCACATCAAAGGACAATTTAGGGCCTCTTTGGAGAGCCAGATCTAAAAAAAAAAAATAGCACAGCACCATTCCTTAACCTCTGTGGACAATGTCATCAGGTCAAGCCAAGTTGAAAATGTGCTTTTTTTTCGAGCATTGGGAACCAATTAATTTGACTCCATTTTTCCTAACTGACGTGATGGTATCATGAATATTATTGACGTAAGTCTCTTGCGTGAGACGACCATTTTCCAAAGATGAACTAAATTTTAAAAAAGCACTCCTTCTATCAATGCATGCTTGTCACATTTATTCAATCAGGTTGTCAGCAACAGTAAGAATCTTAAACTTATGTTGATATGCAAATTCACGGTCAGTCGTCTTTACAAAATACAAATGCAACCCATTAAAGAATTGAGTTCAATACGTTACAGTCCCGATCTTACACGTCATCGGATTTGATTTATTTTGTTCATTTGGCTCTCAAAGACATGAAAAGTCATTCAAGTCACTAAAAGTGCGTATGAAAAATTGAGTAATGAGACGACACGCTCCAGAGATTTGTGCGGACAGGCAGGTGTTACCTTAGAGAACCAGTGAGAGCATTAAACTGAAATTCAATTATTATCCATAGATTCAAACCCATCAAAATAGCGAGTTTACATGTCAAGGAACGCTTTTGTAAAAGCAGGAATTGAGTAGGAGACGGTGCATCGCAGTTGAGTCAACTTTTCCACTCATTTTGGTGAGTTAGCTTGTTGTGCTAATCGCTGCTAACAGCTAGCATTAGCAAGAAGTAGCACGGGCTGCTAATGAGGACAACATTTGGTAGCAGAACATGTCATATTGTGTGTTGACAGCAGTTTTTATGACTGTGATGTGAACTTGGCAGACCTAAAGAGTTCTTCCACAAATTACTTTGACTAATAACTCTGACTTTGACTTGGATCAGAACTCTGAAAACAATGACATTTTAAGCTAAGCGTATTGTGCCCTTGTAAGCTGGCTTTCAACAGCCACGGATTTTTTAATATTTTTCAATTATTGTAACTCGATCTATTTTTTCCATTTAAGACTTTCGTGGTTCTAGTTGCTTATTTTGCGTGTCGATTATTGAAGAGAGATGAAGGAACCAGCCCATACATGTCCTATGTACTAGTTATTTAAAAGTAATACTACACAGCTGAAAGGGCCACATCAAGTTGCTATTTTATTTTCTTCGCATAAATGAACTCTTAGCCTAAATTAAATTATACTGTTTTATATTTACATCATAAATTATATTTTTGTAACATAACGGTAATTTACTCTTGATTGATTGCTTCTTCTCGTTTATTCTTTTCTTTTGCTTCTGTATTCGCTTTACGTCGAGGTGCTAAACAGCATTTAAATATGGCACGATGAGCTTGAATAGAAGTTGTTAAAGATTGAATTCCTGCACCTATCCAAAGCATTTTTAGAATTCAAACAGCGTTTCCTCCAAGTGCTTCCGGGACCTCTCACTCGGATAGTAAAGGAAAGAGGAAAGTTCCAGGGCAAAAAAAAAAAAAAAGCTGAATCAAAAGAGCCCCCGAGAGTCTTCAATGAGTTTATTTTTTTGGAATGTGGGAGGAAACCGGAGTTCCTGGAGAAAAGCAAGTAAGGAGAGAAACCAGCAAATTCCACACAGGAAAGCCAGAGCCCCGATTTCAAACCGAAAATGTCGAAAATGCCAGAGAGTCCCGCGCCAAACTTCAACACAAACGACAAACAGGCGACACCCAAACATATCAACAGCTGGATGCAAATGTAATCGCCTCGTTTGAGTGACAGATGATTGCTTGCGTGACTAACTGTAGGATCCACACTCTCCCACGCATCCGTCCTTATTTGCGTTCAAGATTGGAACACGAGCTGATGACTCGGAGAACTGTGCGGCGTTATGTAACGCAGGAGGAAGGATGGGGGGGGGGGGCGCTGTGACATGCGTTGTGCTTTTTGGGGGAAGATTTACACAATTTTAATCCAATAGGTCCTCGGCAAACAGTCGCTAGCGCACACCCGTCAGTGGTGCCGTCACAAATACAAGCACCAAGAATCTGCTTCGCTAAGAGAGAGAGAGAGAGAGAGACTCTTCATTTTACATAACATTGAATTATCTCGGCTTCAGAATCCCAAAGCCAGCAAAAAAAAAAAGAATCTTCCGTGCTGTTCTGTGTAGCAACGTCACCTGGAAAACTAACAAAAATGTTGATCCAAAATTGCAGACACACCGCCAACCAGCCTGTGACGTTTACCTTTCAGGCGCTGTGACACATTCGCTTTAAATTGTGAAAACTATTTTTATCGAGACTGAGAATGGAAAAAAAAAAACATAAAACAAAAAAAAACGAGTCAAATCCTCAGCACAGATGTAACATGATCCAGGTTCGCCGGCACCGCTCGCCCAAAACAGGCTCCACACACACGCACACCTTTGCAACATGTTCACACACAGTCATCATGGCTCTCTGGCATCGCAGAGAAAAAAGACAAACACACAGAGGGATATTTGACTTGACAGTCCACGCTGAGGCAATTCTTCGACATGCTTGAACAACAAAGTTCTTTTGTGCTGCTGCTGCTGCTGGCGTAAGCGGGCCCTTTAGAATTCTCGCTTGCACAAACTCAAGCGTCTCACTCGCGCAGTGTCCACGCCGTGACCGCCCCTTTCGCCGTCTTCACCGAGGCCCGTTGGTGAGTCATGCGCGGTGGGTGTTTGCGCCGAGGTTCTGCCGCCGCCCCACCGCCCCTCAAAGGCGCTTTTGTGCCGCTGCGGGCTGCAACGCTTACAGGCTTGGGGAGGCGAGGGGAGGGCAAACGGGCCGGCAGCTGCGCGGGCTGGCGTGAACTCGTGGAGTAGCCAGCCCACATTGTCTACAGAGGCAGCACCTTCAGAACCCCTCATAAAGAGGAAGTCAACACCAAAAAGATGTTCTAAGTAGGCCCACTCGTTGAAAAATGAACCACATTCTGGTTAATATTCTATTTAAGGAAGTTAAGTTTCATCCATCTCAGGGGGGCGGCCATTTTGTCACTTCTGTCGACTGAAGATGACATCACCGTTTCGCAGAAAACAGGTGAGATGGGATTGGTTGTTACCTGAGCTCTGAGCAGCTGTGATGTCATATTTAGTCAACACAAGTGACAAAATGGTCGCCCTAGGGGGGGGATTTTGCTGATTAACTTCCGCAATCGCAATTTTAATCAGAATGGTGTGTTTAGACGAGTAAAGGCGCAGAGGACATTTTATTACAAATAATTGTTTTGGGTTGATTTCCCCTGTCACGTTAGGCCGCAACATTCCGGCAGATGAAAATATGGGGATTGGTGAAAATTTATTGGTAGATATGAGAATCACTCGGAATTTAGAAAACTGAAGATTGGCTCTTAAGAGGGCACTCAAACATACGGAGTTTGTAATCGCGCATGCCCAAAATAACACATTTCTATATTTCACTTAAATTCCCATGATTCCAAATTTTTTTTCCTATTTTTGATGATTTCTCAAAATCCTTCCAATGGAAATTTGCTGGAAACGTTCTGGAAATTTTTTAGCCCAACCATCATGTTTTATACGCTCGAATCCTTCATGGCATTTATTGAATGTAAACTATTACGCACCCACATTTATTCCGCTATGTACAGATATCAAGAATTGGATCAGTTGTAAGTTCTGTGTAGTTGCAATACAAACTGCCGAAAACTGGAGAAGGAGGTAGTTTTTCACTGAACATCTGCAAATGCAGCCATTAAGGCACAGCTCATACCGTACTGGCAAAAAAAATGGGGCTGGGCTTACAATTACAATTTCAATCCAATGTTATCGTTATATCAACAAATATCATATACAACTGAGAAAGAAAATCATATTTAATTTTATACTCGTGTACATTGCAGAGTCTGCATTTTTCAACTGTTGCCAAAGTCATTTACTTTTTTGTCAGTACTTTTGCCACCTCTACTATCAATTTAGTTCACGGTGAACGGCAGCAGGCAGAAAAAAAATTGGTAGTGGGGGGGGGGGCTCCCAAGTTGAATCATCTAGCAGAAGATGTATGTAAACCCATTTGCCAGCAAATGGGCCCGACTGCACAGCGACGACGCGAGGTGCCATAAGCGTCCGGCGTGCATAATGCCTGCATGAATCAAGGCTCTCCTCGGCTGTTTGAACGTGACCACACAAGCTGGTGTGCTTCACATCACCCGGGCTAGCTTGCCCTGCGTCGCCTTTCAAACATTCTCGCACACACACTCACACACAAGTCGCCCCAAAAGACCTCAACGTGTCCTGCTTCGCCACCTTGCTAGCATGCGTGCGCACTTTCAAAGAGTGTTAGCATCCGATTAAGCTAGCAGTGTGGTTGAAAGCTTCTATAACGAGACAGAAAATTTGCTGACATGTTGTTATATCTGCATTTTGTCCCCAGTAATGGATGTTGTATTTACTGTCTGAGAGGTAGCAGCTTGCTTGTAAACATTTCCAGATTTATTAGCCATAATGCTGTTGACCAAACAGCACAATTAATTACTGAATAAATAACAGAAATGCTCTAACTGCTTTTATGATAGTTTTTTTTCTTGTGTGGGGGGAAAGGATTGGGTTATGTTTTTATATATATATATATATATATATATACATTTTATTTTATTTTTTTTTGGCTTCTGACCCAGGCGGCCACTCACAGCCAACAACTTATTTGTACAGCTCCCCATGCGCACTCACTTCTATCACGTTAGCCTTGTTGTTGATATTATTTTTTATTTCTTCTCCACCTGAGCTCCTGCTTCCATCCAATTATGTTGTTTGTCTTCTCTCAGGCCTCAATACTTCTATCTGGGCTCTTGCCTGCACTCATGCTACACCAAGTTAGATAGAACTAGATCCATTAAGTTGGTGAAATGAGCAAAAAATAAATAAAAATAAATAAATCAAAACAACAACAACAAAGTGTGCGCGAGGTTTAGCCTGGGTGCCGACTCTTCTGTTATCCAATTTTACTGGGATTTGGAGTGATTTGCGCCCGGCTCCCCAAGGGAAATAAATACTTTGATTAATGTAATCCTGCTAGGGGAGGTGCCACAAACGGTCGGACCACATCCTCGGGGACTGACGCTGTTTAACAAACAAAAACAAAAAAGCTGCCACTCTCGCCGTACTTATAGCCGCAAACAAGCCGTCTCGATTTTCTGTGGCTTTCGTTTATTTATGAAATATGTTGCTTGACTACATACAATTCTTGATGAGCATGTGTAATACAGGCACCATGAATAGAAAATGACCATTGTGTTCTTTTGCTGATTTGCATTCACGACAATAACACTGATTTGTTTCGACCTAGGACTATAGGTGTGTGAGTGTGCGTATTTGCATGTGTGTGCGTCTGCGACAGTCACACCAGCCGACCAAACTCACTCAAAAATCTACATTGAGTTTACAGTTCCTAATTTTAACACACACAGAAAGCTTCACTTGTATTTCTGCTATTTTTCAGAACATTTGAAACAAAACTAAGCAATTTGCAACTCATCTGCAATGCTCGTCGTTTCATCGGTGGATTAAATGCAGTTATATAATTGTATGTCCAGAATACACATTATCACGCTGTTGCAGCTGCTGAGGTCAAATTATCACAAGGATATTGATTTTCACGTTTCAATCAATAGACGCACAACTGAAAACAAAAACATTTTAGCCGATCGCTAACAAGCATCCATGCTGGAATGAGAGGCGGAGCTCTTTAGTCTCATTTATTAATAGAATATCAATAATGGTTGAGCGCGACGGGGGGGAGGGGGGGTCATATTGGTGTCTGAAATTGAAGACATGTTTAATGCTTGCTCTGATATTGTGCTTAGGCCATTTAATTAACACTACAGTGGCCACATTATCGTTGAAGTGCTCCAAGTTGAATTCAGCTCTAAATCAACGTTTGGCCTGCCTGACGTGAGACACACTCAGTGGATGTCGTTTCACATTGGACCTGGGGGCAAAAAATAAATTATGCAGCCCATAGGCAACTTAAGTGGGCCATAATTAAAATGGCGGGAATTGCATCCATTCAATTTGAATATTGGAACTAGGGGTGCATGGGATGCGTTTACTCACCTTTTGAGGTGGGAATAAATCTCTCGATTGTGCATTTATGGCAGAAATGAGAATGAGGAGATGTTTTATGGGGAAGAAGAGCGGTTTCATATTGTGACTAAATTGATTTTTGCCTGTTGATGTTTTTATGTTTTATTGAACTATGCGTTATATTTATATACAATTTCAAGTGGAAATTGCTCTGAAATATTGCAACAACAATTAAAAAAAAAAAAAAAGTATTTACAGTCGGATGAGGCCAAAACAGGCGGCCTAGTTGCAATGGCTGAAGTTGTTGCGCTCGTGCTAAGAACATACTGCAGGCAAAGTGGCCGATGCAAGGTGCGTGGAGAGAAATTGCGACTCACTAATTTCCAGCATGATTCATGAGCCCTGCCAGGTCCCGCTTGCTACTCATTCTTAAAGTCAACGCTTACATATGTTTGTACAAAGAGCTGTTGGCTGCAGATGGCTGGCAGGCTCATGCAGGGCCAATCTAATTACTGAACATTTGCATATCAACTATCATTGAGATTTTTTTATCTATATATATATATATATATATATATATATATATATAAATATATAGTCAAGGAGTCAAACATAAAAATTATCTGGACTCTCACTGAACCTTTTGCGCTCCCATTTGTGTCCAATTCCACACCAGTCGTGCACCAGAAGAATGCAACGTCATCAGCATACGTTTTCGTGTTTCCGTGACCCCAAATAATATTATTCAAATGAATGTAAAACTCGGTCACCACGCAAACTACGAAAAGAAGCTGTCAATAATTAGCAGTGCATTTAAATTGTCAGATGCGTCAAGAAGAAAGTGTAACGTTCAATAATTTATGACTTCAAGCGTTTGCCCAGTGACGTAGCACGAGTCAGCGCGACACCTGGCGGCAAATATTAATTTTTTATTTTTTTTTTCCAGATTGCTATTTTGGATCTGAATTTAAAAAAAAATTCTAACCGTCTATAAATGCCCCCAAATGTGTCGAAAATCACATTTAGAACATTGTCTGTGTAAATGACACTTTGAAACTCTACTTTGAACAACAAAAAACGCCCTCTTTTACTTCCCCATTTTATACAGCGACAATCGTTTTTTAATTATTTGACTAAATACGACCAAACAATTTCCAGGTCGTCAAATGTATTCAAATAAGTCAGTAGTAAATAGTTAACGATTTAAATAATAATTGACCCCCCCCCCCCCCCCCCCACACACACACACACACGCACCCCCACACACACACACCGTATCTGTGACGCGTTCCTGCTCAGTTCAAGGTGCGTTAGGACACCGAGACATTTTTCTTGTCGACTCCAGTGCACAAACATACAGCTTAATGCGACCACTGTTCCCCTTTTTATGGGGCTCACCATGGCGACCGAGCGCAGGGCTCAGAAATGCGCTGCTGCATCAATGGAGCGAGTGGAAAGAGGAGTTAACCCGTGAGAACGAACGAGCTGCAACACACTCGGGCTCAGAAAAGTGCCCACACGGGCATCGGAATCAAACAGCTCTGACTCCTTTTACAGATCGTGCCACACTCATTCGCAACAACAACATCAGTCACGATCAGAATTTTAAAAAAAAATGTTGAAAACGAAAAAAAAAAAAAAAACGCTAATCAAACTTTATCCATTTATTTGAAACACCGCACTTGCCTCTGCGCTCCGCATGGACGATTCCTCCCGGGATGTGGCTCGCTCCCCCTGCTTAAAATGTGATTGATGGCCCCTTCCTCCGACACAAAACTGTGCATCTTATCCATCTGCTTTGCTCTTTGTATAAAAGCAAACAGGCTGAGGCGCGAAAGCTATTGATTTTTACGCACGCGGAATAAAGAATTTCCTTTCCTTCCACATGTGACCACATGAACGCGTATGTTTCCGAATCCTCAAATGTGCTTCCAAGTGGCAAATCTGCGACCGAACGTGCGCTTAAATGTTCCGCAGACGGAAAGAACACCGCGAATTGTGCAATGCAAGGCTTACCTCGTGTCCAGGAAAGTGCACCAAGGTTGTCGACTTGCTTAAATGCTTATCTCCTTTTCCCTGCGACTGGCTGCTGCTCCCGAAGATTTTCTTCCCTCTGCCTCAACTGAGCACCAGCTCTCCTCTGCTCCCGCTATTATTTTCGCTAAAATATATGAAAATTTATGCAAATGAAAATCAGCACTAACTGTTCGTCTCTTGTTATACTTGGGGATGATTTTTTTCCCCCTCTCTCCCCTGCCTTTCTTTTTTTTTTATGCATAATAAAACGGAGTCCCCCAGCAGGGAACTTGGGGGCCTGTTCTAATATACACAAATAAATAAACACATCATATATCAGACAGTGGCCCTTTTTGACTGCTGTGTTTTTGTATTTGTGCTTAGTTGTGTTTTTGCATGTGGTGGCACGTTCCTGGTGGCTGCCCTCGACGCACTTTAAAGACACCGTGTGGACAGAACATCAGTAATTTGGACAGAAATCCTCACTGTATATTAATGAATAGTGGGCCCCATGGCTCAGCGACCCCCCCACCCCTCCCTCACCACCCCCGCTTGCCTATTCAATGTAAACAAATGCACGAGGCGCCCTCCGTTTTTTTGAGCCCGATCCAAATTAAATCTACTGGGATGGATGAGAGTGAAGGGGGACTGTGGGTGGGGGGTGGTGGTGGGGGGGTGTCACTGGCAGGGACTACACAGGCCCTTGCAGTCTTATATTTGCCCCTTAAATCCCTTTAGCGTCCCGTGTTGCGTCATCTTTGATTCGGAGCGCTTTGGAGAGAGTGTTCGGGGTTAATGCGTGACATGTTCCACAAATCCGGCTGCTGGCTTGTGCATGTGCTGGACTTTACCTGGCAGGTGGGCAAACTGGGCACAGTAGGATGCACACATCCAACCGTGTTGGAGGTGTTCTTTAAGTGAAACAGGGTGTCATTCGTGGGTGTGGCTGTGTTGTAGCCGTTAAAGGAAACGAATCCAAACCGCGGCCTGGGGGCCAATTGTGGCCCATTGGCCATTTTTAGTGGAACTCATCATATATATATATATATATATATATATATAAAACCATAAAAATACTGTGCTGTGTAAAAGTTACGTCACCACAAGATTTTATGTGTTCTTTCAGTAATATGGGACACAAACATAGATTGGGAGAAAAAAAAGACAGAAAATATGTACACATTCTATAAGGTCTATGCAACTAAACTGTAAAAAAAAAAGTCAGTGTTGTCACACAGTAATCCAAGTCAATCATTTTCAATAAACAAATATTAGGGGGAAAAAAGTTTACTTTTGAGAAGTTAACAAAGTCATCAAAACCAAATTATCAGTTGTAAGTTAAAAAAAAATGTGCTTTTGACCATGTATTCCTGTATGATTGAGGACTTAAAAAAATGTTTATTCCAAATTATTTTTCTTGCACTGTATTTTTTTTGGGGGGGGGTCACTTTTGAAATTTCACAATTTTAAAAGTTGATTTTGTTTTTAGTTCTTTTTATTATTTTTTTGCTTTTAAATATTGTGCTTTTCATAAAGCAGGTTGTTACCTTGCTGCCTCAAGATAGTGTTAAATCTCTCCGCTTTCTGTTCATTACCCTCTTTTTTTTTTAGTTTAATAAGTCTTAAAGGGTACAACTTGACGAACAAGTTTCATGACCACAATGCTAAATCCATATTGAGTTTATAAATAATTTCTAGACTGCATCACAAGTGGATTATTTTTTTCTGTTCACTGAACTCCTGTCAACTCACATTTCCAGATGTCGCTTCTTTGTTGCTCATCTGTCCACTTTTTACATTTTGACATGGGTGGAGGAGATATAATGATTTTTCAATTGTAATTATTTACATTATTATCATCATTCTTATTATAATCCACTGATCCTATCCAAACATCATGTTCATCTTTAAGTAAACAGCCTTCACATGCAATACAAACTAATGGAGAAGCTTTTATTCATTAGCGTGGAACTTTCTGCGGTTAGCTGGTCCAAGAACGCAGCTACCTAATTGTTACTATCGGCAGTGATGAAAACATTTTTTTTTTCAAAACATTCTTATACCAACAATTGTTTCGGCTTTTTTTTTCCCTCTGCCCGGTGTCCAAAATTAAGATTTGCATCAAATGTATGACAATATTCTAGGGATGCACCAGCCCTTCAAAAACAGGCCAACTGCGCCTCTGAAAAAAATAGAGCTTCACTTGCGACAATCTCAAAAAGGACATTCCACTTTTTCTTATTTTGTTCACCAGTTCAGCCTTCTTAGAGGTTTGGCTCAAGACAAAGTGAACCCAATGAAATATTTTGCTAAAAAGAACATATGCCCTATGTTGCAATTCTAACAGTGCAGCACATTTGAACTTTTCCTTTTTTTTTTGATTCAGCAGTTTTCTCAAGAATATCTTCAATGTATGCCTTGCCCGTAGGGAATTAAAATGCTTAATTCATTCTTCTGTTGCACAATCGGGCTAAGTGAAGGGATGGTTAGAATTGTTAATGGTTGGAGTAAACTCTCAAGTGAAGCAGACGCACGTCAAAAGAAGATAACTTTTGCTTGATGACATTTGCATACATATTTTTTTAATTTCCTCACACAATATATTTTACTGGCTAAAGTGTAACAAAATTTAAAAATTAGAAAATATCTCACTCTTAATACCATTATGTTTCAAAACAAGTGCAGTGCCAAACATTTATTTATAAACAAACACGAAAAAAAAAAGAGCTCACACTTTATTTACTACTCTGGTTTTGTTTGGGCTGCAATTAGAAATAAGCCAATTGGAACCGCCGGAAGGAGATTTGGTGAGCCCGCAGCGAGGCTGCTCGCGCCTGCCAATCATTCCCTGGGCAGCCAATCAATGGAGAGGAACGGGGTAAACATCCGCGAGTCCTCGTGCTCCGGCGAGGGGGGGGCACCGGGGGGGGCGGGGGAGGCGGGACTTGACGGCCAGTCAGGGAGAGAGAGGAGGAGAGGGAGAACAAGCGAATGAGAGAGGAGGCTGGTGAGCAGCGCCTTCCACTGTTCCTACGGATTGTACTTCAACTGGAGTTTGCGGTTTGGTAGGTTTAAATATATCAAAACGGAACAAAGAGAAAGACTCCTCACTGCTATAAAAGAAGAGAGAGAGAGAAAAGAATAAAGCGAGGGAGAAATCTGACTGAATTACAAAAGGACTCCGCTGATGTTTTTTAGCATCCAAAGGGAACATAAACTGGGACTCGGTGGACAATTTGCAAGGCTTTTTCTTTTTTTCTTTTTTTTTTCCTGACCACCAAAAGTTTGTTTGGGACGCCGCTTTTTTTTCCATTCATGATTTAATTTTAATGTCCACATTTTCGCCCGCCAAACTTTGTTCTCGGACTGCACATGTTTTAAAAGGACTTTTGAGAAGCGGGAGTTTGTGTTCGTCCATCTCCTCGCACAGCTGCCTGAATGCTGTAAATGCATGCGGATTTTATTCAGTTTTCCGAAACCGTCTTTTTGGCGTATTTACGCACGCACGTATGGTGTGTGGCAAGCCATACTTTTTGAAGTTTGAATAATTCATGAGCTATAATTTGCCTACACGAAAGAAGTGACTGTAAGAAAGGGAGGGGGCTATCCACCAACATATTCATAAGGCTTGACGGAATGGCCACCGCGGCTTCCAATCCGTATCTGGGCACCAATAGCATCCTATCGTCGGGCTCCATCGTGCACTCTGACTCGGGAGGCGGTGGCATGCAGCCGGGCAGTGCTGCTGTTACCTCGGGCTCGGGGGGCTACAGAGGGGACCCCTCCATTAAGATGGTGCAAAGTGACTTTATGCAAGGCGCGATGGCAGCGAGCAACGGGGGACACATGCTGAGCCATGCCCACCAGTGGGTGACCTCGCTCCCGCACGCCGCCGCCGCAGCTGCAGCCGCCGCGGTGGCCGCTGCCGAAGCCGGCTCTCCCTGGTCGTCGAGCCCGGTCGGCATGAGCGCCAGTCCGCAGCAGCAAGACGTGAAAAACTCGGCCAGAGACGACCTGCACACGGGCACCGCGCTGCACCACCGGCCGCCGGTGCCGCCTCATTTAGCGGCCCACCAGACTCACGCCGGGGCTTGGGGCAGCAGCACCGCGGCGCACATTAACTCCATATCGGGTGGGCAGCAACAGCAGCAGCAGCAGCAGCAGCAGCAGTCGCTCATCTACTCCCAGCCTGGGGGGTTCACTGTGAATGGCATGCTCAGCCCCGGGAGCCAGAGCCTGGTGCACCCGGGCTTAGTGAGGGGCGACACCCCGGATTTGGACCACGGCGCGCACCACCACCACCATCACCAGCATCATCCGCACCACCAGCATCACGGCGGCGTCAACAGCCACGACCCCCACTCGGACGACGACACGCCGACCTCGGACGACTTGGAGCAGTTTGCCAAGCAGTTCAAACAGCGGAGGATCAAGCTGGGCTTTACGCAGGCGGACGTGGGCCTGGCGCTGGGCACCCTCTACGGCAACGTCTTCTCGCAGACGACCATTTGCAGGTTCGAGGCACTGCAGCTCAGTTTCAAGAACATGTGCAAGCTCAAGCCGCTGCTGAACAAGTGGCTGGAGGAGGCCGACTCGTCCACCGGCAGCCCCACCAGCATCGACAAGATCGCCGCGCAGGGGAGGAAGAGGAAGAAGCGCACGTCCATCGAGGTGAGCGTCAAAGGGGCCCTGGAGAGCCACTTCCTCAAGTGTCCCAAGCCTTCGGCCCAGGAAATCAGCACCCTGGCGGACAACCTGCAGCTGGAGAAGGAGGTGGTCCGAGTGTGGTTTTGCAATAGGAGACAGAAGGAAAAGCGGATGACGCCCCCGGGAGTGGCGCAGACGCCGGAGGATGTGTACTCTCAGGTCGGCAATGTGAGTGCAGAAACGCCGCCCCCCTCCATGGACTGCAAACGAATGTTCAGTGAAACATAGAGCAGCACAGCAGAATATTTTATATCCAATTTGACTGATTACACGAAAAAAAAACACACATGCACAGACTATCGCCAGGATAGCAGCATTTTGATACTGTGATTGTGAGGGAATGTGAATGAGACTGCAAAACAAAAAAAAACAACAACAACAAATGTGTTATCTATTTTTCGACAGAGAGAGAGAGAAAAAAAAACAAAGAGAACCTTGAACCGCTTTTCCTCCCAACCCCCTTCAGAACAAACGCATCTTCTTCAGGGCCCTGAAATGTCTTAACCTAAAAGGTTCCTTCTGCTTGTTTCTTTCAGGGGCATTTTTTAGTAGATTACTTAAAAGATGCAAGTGAGGCGAGCGACCAGAGGGTGACAACCACAAGTTCATTCCACCAGGTAATTTTGGCGCATTGAGACACACCAAGACCCCCCCCCTCACAACACACCTCTTACCACCATCACCCAGTGTTATTTTGATGCCCCCCCCCCCTTCGGCCCCCCACGCCCTCTCGCGCCCACCCTCCAAAACAACGACCACTGTCCTGTGTGATGGAGACAAAGGGCCCAGGTTTTCGTACACATTTCCACGGAGGACTGTCCCGCTTTTAAACCAGTCGAAGAGCGACATTCACCAAGCTTTTTTTTATTGTTGTTGTATTTGTCACCCACATTGGAAGGATCAGGGATTTTTTTCCACGACGAAAAAAAAAAGACCAGAAGTGGACTGCTCTCCCAAAACCCGTCTGATCTCAAAGATCGTTTTGCTTTCACCTGGCATTTTATTATTATTATTTTTATTATTATTATTTAATGGACGCTGTCGTCATGGTGGATTTTTCTCGTACCCCCCCCCCTCTCCACGTTTTTATTTCAACAAAACGAGACATTTGACAAAGACTTCAGCTGCACTTATTTGACGAGGGGGGAGAGGGGGAAAAAATCTAAAAATGTTTTTGCCAAGTGTGACTGGGTGGGTGCTGTGGACATATTATTAATGCTGCCCTTTCTAAGCAGTATTCTTTGGTAGGTTTTAATAAACAACTCTGTAAAGCCGGCAATATAGATCACTAGATCAGATACTGATCGGAATTATTTACTTTATATTTTTCATCAGAATGAGGTTTGTTTTAATATTTTATTCGGAATACCTATGAATTATTCCAAACAGTAATTTATTTTCACCCCCATGGACTTGTGTGAGACGCTTTCTTGTTATATTTTCTCTTTCTTATTTTTTTTTTAATTCTGGAGGAGCACAAATCATCACAAGCTGCCGTTGTTGGTATATTTTGATGTGATCATTTGATTGTAATTTAATTTCCGTAGTGGTTCCGTACGAGCTGATTGAGACAATAAATTTGTTAGAATGAAATGCAGCCATCTTGTGTGTTAAATTGACGTTATTGTTTTATTTTATTTTATTTTTTTAAACCGGGGTGTGCTTCTTTTCTTGGATGCACATATTAACATCGATCAATTTTGCTGATCAGCATTTGGGAGTTTTCAATTGCAGATTAAAAAAAAAATCGACCGTATCTAAAACAGGTTGTGAAAAATAATTTCATGAAGGTTGGCGTTGATGCAGTAGAGAAGAAACGATGCAAGGGAGTCGTTTGTTTGCATGTGGAGCTTCTTTAGGCCCAGTCACATCACGAGTTGTTCATGTGGCCCATTTGGAGTTTTGCACTTGCAGGAAATAATAGAATTAGGCTTTCGTACAAAGAAAGCGTCTATTAATCTGGTGCTTTTCCCACCACCTTTCATTCGATTTATATTTCAGGTTATTGATAAATTTCAACTGCAGGACGAATTTAGATTCTTTTATAGTGCCAAATTGCTAGTCGTTGTGTTTGTTTCCAAATAGCCCGAAATATGACGTGTGAGCAGCACTGGTACACGTGGAACATATTCGTGTGAGTCACGTGTGTCTTGGTGTCTTATTTTATTTTTATTGTATCAACTTTTCTCTCTCGCCACTCGCCAGAACTCACAGAACGTGTCCTTGCGACGTACGATTTGAATTTCGCGGATGAATTCCCGCACTAGTTGCTTAGCAACCGAATTCAATGATCACATAGCAGCACTTCTTTGTCTGGGTTATGTGGCACGTCGTGTGGAAGTCTTAAAAAAAATAACTTTATTTTCCTCAACCGCTTTCTACCCACAAACGGCTTTTAATGCTTCAACTTCATCAAGTTTCATTTCGAGTTCAAATCCAAATAATCGCTGCTTGTGGTTTTTTTTTTTTCGTCCATTTCCCACTTGAGAAAAGTCAGCCAAGTTGCCAACAACACACTCCTGCCACATGATTATTCTCCACGCACCAGCACGCCTTGCTTGTGCACAAATACGCCAATCTGGTGAGAGATTCAAGCGGGCCCGACACAAAACCAGCTTCAAATCTCATAATGGGTTTTGATCCGCCTATTCTGCAACAGCTTTGGCTTTTTTCATGGCTCCCCAAGCCTCTGTTGGCAGCGGTGTGTGCGTTTGCGTGGGTGCGTACTGGTGAGGCCCTGCGAGCCCAATAATCGAAGCGGCTGTGTCACATGCACCACGATGCTCCTAAAACCACTTCGTCCGCGATCTGGGGAGGGGGGGGGGGAATTCCTCGCGCAAAGCAAACTTTTAAAAACACCTAATTGCCGCTAATATTTCAATCAGCCTCCGTCAGGAAGTCACTGCTACTCGTGTCATAAGAAATAATTACCCCGATTAATATTTTATCTCTGCTCTTAAGCAATAACATCCAATAAAGGCCATGTTACACACGACGCGATGTGAATATTAAGTAGGGCCAATTAATTATTAGGACCTGATAAAGTTGATATCAGCGCACTTTTATTGGCTACATATTTAATTATACAGTATTAGCATCTGTGTTTGCACGTCATCAGCACATTTTTCAGCGTCTCCTTTTGGAAATACATCTGTATTTAATCCACGCGTGGAGCATGAATACTAATTATTCCAAGTCGTCTCAAAAAAGAAAAGCAAACAATGCTAAAGACTGCTTCTATTTCCATTTATATTTTTACTGTGCCAGAGTTGTTTATTCATAAGCATCATTGCACGCAGATCCATAAACACTCACCTCCTGCCAAATTGGTTCACATTATTGCAACATTAGCGGCAGTCATTTAAATGACCGGTAGCCTAAATTGTTGCCTGTCATGTTGGAATTGTTAACCAATTAAAACGTAATTTACCATAAAAAAAATGTTTGTTTTAAATAAATCCCGTCAGACACACATTGCACTTAATTGCCATTAATAATTTACACATTAAACAATTCGTTTCACTGTCAGTATGTTAACGTTGCGTTAATATTTTTATTTATTTATTTTTGCGACGTGCTACTTGAAAACAGGCGGACAAACGATCATCTTCTCCGTCGGAATTCGGGGAGCGTCATGGTGGTGTAGAAATGACGTGATCTTGGGGGTTCCTCTCCATAAATTGTGAAGGTCACGGAGTTGGGAACAGGCAGCGTGGTCAGGCTAAGGAGGTCTGTCTGTGTGTCCTTCTGTCCGTCTGTCTGTCTGTCTATCTATCTATCTATCTATCTATCTATCTATCTATTTAAACTTCATGTAACTGAACAACTAAACAAACAAAGCAAAACATATGAAAACATGAACAAAAAAAAAGAAACGCTCATATCCGTATTTATTTCCCAAACACCGCGTGTCGCAATAAAAGAAAAGTTACCGAACATTGATTTTGGAAGATAGGTGCATTTAAATCAATATGTTAATTCATTTGCATTTACTTGAATCCTTTGTTGAACTCCCATAATCATGTGTTTTTTTTATCTGATGCAGTTAGTTATGCGTGTGTGTTTATTTTTTACAGCTATTTTTACATATAAATTATATAATATATTCATATATTTATTTATATACAGCCTATTATTGTTATATTAATTAAAACAATATAACAAATATTATTCATCAATATAATGAATATACAGTATGTTAATAAAGATAACCTATAAAGAACCACATTTAATTTGGAAGAAACCGTTACAGGAAATCTGTGACCCTGCAGCGCCGCCCAGTGGTCACTTGAGCCAGCTATTGAATTAAGAAGCACATTCATTTACACTATTGCTTTGAATAAATTACATGACGAGGTTGTCATTTTTAGCTCCCAGTATTTTGTTGCGAGATATGTCGCACATCTTTTTATGAGCTATTATAAAAAATAAAATAACAATAAAATAAAAATGGGGTGAGTATTTTTTTTTCTTGCGATGTAAACGTTTGGTGTTTTCAGACTGCTTTGTTTCTTTGCACCCTGTTCAAGAGGTTAAATAACCGCCTGATGATCCCAACAAAAAGACTCGGCACGATTTAGTCGTTGCCAAGGCAACCAGGAAGTTAGTTAGCGATCTTTCATATCTTCTACAGTCGACACATTTGCGACTGCTCCGCTCCTCACACGTAATGGAAAGCTCCAATGTCGTTTTGACGGCAACTACTAATGATAATGTACGATATATCTGTGGTCATTCTCCGCCACAACAGAGGTGGACTCGTCTAATGATGACCCTAACAAATACACCATAATGCACAATTTGAATATGGATGCGCAGTATTTAACTTTAACAATATGTTTATTATTATAAGGCAACGCAAGGCAAGGCAGCTTTATTCATATAGCGCATTTTCAATCATAAGGCCACATTTTAAGACATTAAAAAAACACAACGGGACGTCGTAGCCTGGATTCGAAGCCCCAAATGTTAATTTCCAAAGCAATCTGTCACGTGTCATCTGAATGTGTGATCATTTGATTTCCTTCATAATGACCTTGACCCACTGCACCTGACAAAAATGAGTTGCCGTGTAAGAGAAAAACTTGAGATGGAGTTCCGGACTGCTATTTTGCTGTCATTGTGAATGAGGGTCCCACCCACAACCATCCCAGATGATGACAAAAAATTTCTTTGCATCTTTCGTTTATTTATTTATTTATTTTACGGGGCAGAGACGGGTGTATCTGAAAGTGACATGTAGGCTCCAGCTGGCTGGCTGGGGACTGTCCCGACAGGCTGTTGGCCCCGGTGACTGTTGCCTTGGTGACGGCGAAGGGAGGGGCAATCATTGGGGAGCCTGAGACATCGCCAACCGTGATGGCTTTGTCAATACCGATTAGATCAGGAGCCACGCCGACCTGCCGCGAGACCCCCCCCCCCCCCCCTTCCTTCCCCGCACACTTCTACTGGCAACACATGACATCACATGACTAATTGTTTCGTATCCGTGAACCAGTTCTCCCAGGCATCCGATCCTTTTCTATTTTACTTGTCCTCTTTTAGGGTCATGGCTAAGGTGGAGCCTATCCCAGCTGATGTTGATCAAGCGTTATTGGCTCCACCCTTGACTTGTTGTCAGTCAATTGTAGGGCTGAATTTGTTGTTATCCGCCAAAGTTTCATGGAGAGCAGAGCGCTGGACAAGAGGGCAGTTACGTCACAACAGCAAATAAAATCATCACGGACCAGGAAATAGTCAGTGTCATGGTGAGCAATTACATTTATCAGGCGCTTTTTTTTATGTTCATCAAAATAAAAAAACTGAATCCGCAAAAGAAGTAGTCTCCAATGACGCATTGTTGATGTACTTTGTATTGTTTTGTGTCCGCGCAAATCCGTGTAAGATGTCAGCCAGAGAAAAAGGCATGCATTAAAAAAAAAAACAGCACATAAACATTCCCATCAAATTGTTCTTTGGCTGAGAAATTCCCAGCAAGCAATGTTTTGTTGTGACCGTTCACGCATCCAAGCTCCTAAATGACATTAAGAACTTGCGCGTGCACACATGTAGACACACACAAAACATTCGTGACAGGCGGAGGTGTGCATGCGTGGATTAAAGCGAGAAAAGACAGCCGGCAGAAAAAAAGGACGAGGTGAAGGAATTGAGAGCACCCGGGCCGTCTCGCTCGGTATCTCATTAACCAAAGCAAAAGTCCGATTGGAAAACAGGCACCGGCCCCCGTTTGGTGCTGTAACCATTTCTAGCCGGTGGATTTAATAGATTACTAATGATGGGCCGCAGGTACTTGCAGGTTAGACATTAGAGACCTGTGCCTCAAATGAGTGCGATAATCCCCACAGTTTCCAGTAATATGCGAGCGAGCGGATGCCCGCTTTCGGCTGGTGCTGTGATGCGGAAAGAGTTTCCAGGTAATCTTGGCCTGGTGAGGAGCAGCAAGCGCAGAAAACGCGTGAGGATGAGGCTCACGATTCCTTCCAATCTGACCAATCCTCTTAGCGAGACGCAGCTCCTCTCAAGCGTCAATGTTTCCTGCTTAAGAGGAAGGCGGTAAAGAGACGTGCACTTTTACTATCAAGCTGCGGCAACATCTGCAAAACGTGCAAAAAAAAAAATAAAACACAACAAACGTGCAAAAGCAAATACAAGGGCTTGCTTGCACGCAAACATCTGCGCTATCCGAGTGCCTTCCGTTGCCATTTGAAAGCGTTGCTCTCTGAAATAAAAGTAATTAATCGGTGCTATACACCAAGGACATAATTATCTTTTTTTCCCCCTCCGTAACTGGCACATATTTAATTACCAGTAATTGTTCCCCGAGCATCGTTCAAAAGTGTTGCGCAGCAGACGGTTCTGATACGCTGCACACTAATCCTGCACTTGATACTTGTGTACAACAAATTTGTGACTTCGATAACACACATCATCACAGCCACTATGCCAACACACACACACACACACACATCTGTACTTTGTTTGCCTCCTCAGGGTGCAAATTCCTACCTATGCTTCCCGAGGTGTTAATGCCTGCCAGATTGGGGTGAAAGTAATTTGAGATCATTCCGCAACAAAGGCCTCGGATACTGATTAACTCAACGGCTGCTCTCTTGCCAAGCGGTGTGGTCCCGTTTAAAAGTAGCGTCAGGAGCTAAATGTAGCCTCGGGCGTGCGGGGCCAGAGGCTGCGAAGGCGCCCTTAAACATGGGAACAAGGTTTAATAAGTAAACAGCCAAGGCCGAGAACTGCGCTCTGATCAGGGTTTAGCGGGCCGGCCGAGTCCCCCGTACGCGCTATTAGCTGATTAGCTCAGCCGATTGGACCTTGTAATTGCGGCGGCTTGACCCCCTCTGGGCAAATATTTCATTTTAGTGCTTTAACCTTTCTACATTGTCAAATTGCACGGCCAGATGTGAAGGAGCACAGTGGTAAGTCGTCAGCGGGGAGAAAGAGCTCGCGGATTTCCTTGTTAATATTGGCCCCGCTGATTTCTCTCAGTGGTTTCCTTCCCGGAGAACTTCTTGTCCCGTCGCGTCCCCTGATGTCAAGTCACAAGCGAGGCCGATCATTTGAAATTGCTGCGCTCATTAGCTGTGCTCACAAGATCAAGTGTGCATATTAACCTTGCAAACAGTCCCTGGCTCCAATAAGCGGCGTCGTTTGTCAACTCTCAAGGTGCAACGCCACTCCGATGTCTGTTCGTGCGCGAGTTGAAGCAATGTATAGATTTGTCCATTTGGCTCGCTTGCCTGGTGCGGAATTGTGATGAAGCAGCGAGAGTTGGAGAAGAAAAGTTGAAAACGGGAAACCTGAGGATTGAAGCAATTTTCCAATAATAACAGAAATATTGTTGGATCGATCTCTTGGCATCATAAACTACATTCCTTTTTTTTAACGATGCAGTGATTTTTTTTTTTTAAACATTCTTAGTACCGTATTTTCCGGACTATAAAATGCTACTTTTTTCCTAGATTTTGAACCATGCGGCTATTTTTTCTTTCACCACTAGGGGCGCTCTATAGTCCAGAAAATACGCTAAATAAATCTAGATTTTTTTTTTTTCTCTTAGGTCTGTTCTGTTTTAATGAGCAAAGTTTTTCCCGTGTTAAAAGGCACTGTTTTAACAATCTGTTGATGTACCTTTATGTGCATTCGCAGTACAAAATCGTTCTATACATGCAGTAAACAATTCATTTTTTTCCACACAGAAAACTGTGGCTTACAGTCTGGTGCGGTTTGTGTCGTTTTTTTTTTTTTGGTTTTTTTGTTAAGTCGCTGCGGCTTATACGCGTGTGCCTTATAGTCCTGAAAGTTTTATATTTGTATAGCCGCCATATTTTCCCAAGTAAAATCCGATGTGTCTGGTTGGCGTCTCCGATGGCGAAAATTTTACGTAACTTTCATCACTTTCTTCTTCACTTCTTGAGGCTTGACCTTCCTTTGGAATTATTCTTGTGAAAACAAAAAAGAAGAGTTACGTGAGATATTCAATGTAGAGACATCTTGTGAGGGCTTCTCCTGACATGATTTCCATACAGTAATCATGATTCGTATGACCTCACAACTCCACTTTTGAGGGAGTCATGGACTTTTTTCCGGATTTTCCTCAAAAACAAGTTGGCGACTTTTATTTAAATACGTCCACATGATGATGTCAAAAAAAATATGATGATTCCCTGCATTCCATCCATTGGTTCATCGATCCATCGATTCCTGATTTTCTACGGTTGATTCTGTTCCCGGTCACAGGTGAGCGCAAGTCTCACCGAGCCGACTTTAGCTGAGGGGCGTATCCCGTATAAGAAACCATTCATACTCACAATCACACCCGGGGACAATTTAATAGAGCCTCCATGTGACCAAGCATGTTTTTAGTATGTCAGCATAATATTCCTGTGAGGATGACGTTCTAACTCACTGAGTTGCATTCCCGCCTAAAAAGATTGTCGGTGTCGAAGCGAGACCCCCGTTGAACTTGTTAAAACCCTTGCGTGTGTTTTTTTTTTTTTTCCCTCGTCAATAGCAACGCGAACGTGTACTAATGTCGGAGTGTTCGCACCCTTGGGGACCTCACTTTCGAGCAGACCGGGCCTATTATGGGGAAAAGGTTCGGGGGATGAGGAGGGCCGGATGTTTTTCTTCAGTCATTCCCAGACATTTGGAGAAGGCTCAGGTTTCTCCCTGTCTCCCCCTCCAAAGCAAATCCTCTTCCTCTCCAATGAGCCAGGCCCCAGTTCGCCCAGTCTGAAATGGTTTCCTTCCTCTCCAGGCATTCAAATGAACAAAACACTGTGAGAGAAGAAGAGGAAGGAAAGTGGTCATGTCATCTCTCCAAGCCGGAGACGGACTGAAGTAACCTTTCAGCTGTTGAGGGGAACTCAATACGGTGTGTGAGGGGGCAAGGGGTTGAGGCGGGTGACAAAGTGGTTCCAGGTGAGGGATGGATGTGAATGTTGGGAAACGCTTGGATCAACCTCTCGGAACTTTGGGAGCTAGAGAGCTGCCCTGGATTAAAATAAATGATCAAATGTGAATCCGAGAGAAGGTGAAAAACAAGTCAGAGCCAATTCAAAAAACATTGGCCACAGCAGCGTCCGTCATGCTGCAAGCTTATGGCCCAAAACACAGAAACAAATCAAAAGAAATGATACACATAAAAATATACGACTCACCATTACGCTGAATCTAGTTTTTGTAATTAGTGAGAGCCCCCGCGCCGGCATCGCTTCAACCAATTGGAGTCTTATATTTTTTTTCTTAAAAAGAAAAAACTCCAAAGATGCGATTTTGATTTGCCTTACGTCGAAGGTGATGAACGCATTTTGTGATTGGATACTCACTCCTGAGGGGGCAGCGCTATGCTGAATCAAAACATCCAAAAGTCGTAACTGGCGACCATTTGAAAATGTAAAATATATTCTTGCTTTTTTTTAAACCACAATAGCCAAAGAAGGGAAAAGTGTGGATTTAATTGCAGATACACTTGCAAGGCCATTTTCAAGAGAAGCTCTGCCATCCAACACTCACTCAGTAGTGTGTAAGTGTCTTCCTGTATTATTTCTCCAGCTGTGGTGTCATAAATGACGGTAATATGAGGGGATTTATGCAAGTCGGACTAAGTCGGACTTCACTGAAATGCACGGCCCGCCACTGAAATTGTCCATCCATGGAAAAAAACCTTGAAATCAAATCAAAAAAGAAAATCTAAACCTTTTGATTTCCTGTCTCATTTTGTCAAATTGAAAAGAATTGACCTCCCTATTCCAATCCTTTTGGATTGTCATGTATTTCCCAACAATTTTCCAGAAGAGAAAAAAAACCAACTGTCTCTTTATGTTTGCTCACTTTTTATTCCAAACTGTCAAATGCAATTAGCTGCAGATACAGCAGACCCAAACGGGGCTGAGCAGGAGCAAGCGACCCGGTCCGCTCAGGCAGCTCTTGCCCCCATGGAGGCCCTGTGAGGAGAAGGCGCTCTAATACCTGCAGACATGTATGGCCACCGCCCAATCTGTTGCACGCGCAGTTCATTTCACGCGCTGCCAGAAGTGCTTTGTAATTATCGCGATATTGATGAGGGCTGATTCCTACAGGTCATTGCTGGCAGTTTACGCATCTCAATAAAATGTCTTTATCCATTACTGATGGCAATTTAATTTCCGCTCTGTAATCTGCGCATTAATGTCATTGCCGTGTGAGTCCGGGCAAGAGTTGTTGGATGATAATGATTTTGATATCTCAGCCACAGTGTGTGCAAGCAAATATATATATATAATATAATATAAATAAATATATATAAATAAACATCGTCAATGACAATACCCACCCAAACTCACACCTGTTCGACCTGTTGCCCTCTGGCAGGCGCTACAGATGCATCAAATCAAGGACCAATAGACTGAGAAACAGTTTCTTTCCGAGAGCCATCTCCATTCTGAACTCTCACACACACACGAGACCACCCTAACCTCGCAAAACAGCATTGTGATGTGTTTCTATATGCCCTATTCAGTACTGAATTCCATTGCACTGTCTTCTTTATTTATCTAATTTATATATTTGTCTGTATTGTTGTTGTATTGCACTGGAGAGGGGAGCCCTCTAATCTCGTTGCACACTTGAGTACAATGACAATAAAGGGATTTCTATTCTATTCTATTTCTATTCTATTCTATATGCATTTTAGCGGATGCCGCATTTTTGTGCTATGTTCACGCGTGCACCTTCAGCTATCGGAGCCACGCCTCCACGTCTTTTAGTGATCTCTTAGATTATCAGGATGGACCATTTTTTTTTACTAACAAACTCAGTTTAAATATTTTTTTAAGCATGAAACTGTCAGGTTTAAATGCCCTGACGCCTTTTTTAGACTGAAATAATTGACTGAAGCTGGCTGAAAATCAGAAATAAATCAGGCATGGTTTTCGTTCTGACCGGTCGCGAACGGGAGAGAGAGATGCAGCAGAGAAGACAAAGCGTTTTGCTTAGTTCAGCCTTGCTCACTTCTCTCTCTGGTCTCTCTATCCCGCCACTTCCTCTTTTATTCGAGTTTGACTCCTGGAAACAGGTGGTTAACTGACAACTGACAATAGTGGTTTGTTTTAGGCTAAACTAATCATCAGAAGACTGGAAAGTTACTGACAATGAAAGCCTAAAGCAAAAATGTAAGTGTGTGTGTGTGTGTGTGTGTGCAATCATTACTGACACAAGTCTATAGTCTATAGAAACATGATTAGAAATACACAAAACTGATTACATAAAGTTACTTGAAGTCAATGTGATCCTCAGCAGCTTATCTTACAGAAACTGACATTAGTTTTAATTTTCTTTTTTTATCCATTAATTTTGGGGGAAATTAGGAAATAACGCCTACTTTTTATGAGGAATGTGGCTCCGCCCCCCTCCGCTCTCTCCACGTTTCACTTGAGTCTTTAAAGGGACGGATTACAAACTCTTTATGGGCAATCATTGTCCTTTCATTGCTTATAATATCCCAAAACGGTAATGAATTGGCGTGAAAATCCCTGCGGACATCCCTAGGTATGTCCGAAATATAACCAGTCGGGGTTTGTGTGCACATTCTTGTATTTTTGATCTTGTGGAGGTGATCACATGAGCTCACGCAAACTTTTGTGTAGAACGCTTTTCTACTTTCACAGGCGCAAGTGGACAAGAGTAGTCATGTGCATTTGCATTTTTTTGGTGGCGATCAGCCGTCGTTTTAGACGACACAACTGACAATTCGGACAATATTACCTCCCTTGCCTCCTTGCTATGATGCAGACGCCGAAAGCAGAAAAAAATAAATAGTAAGCCGAGCTCCAAAAGGGGGCGTGGCAATTTGTCGTAAATCTCATCACAAAAAAAAATAAAATAAATCACTACAGAAGCTTTTTGGTGGGGGCATTCTCGTACTGATGTCATTTTTACGTGCAAACCTTTTATATAAGTGCCAATGTTAACGTCAATCAAGCGTGCCTTTAACTTTGTACCGTCCTTCTGTTGAGCGCTAAAATGTATGCATAGCTAAGTGTGTTCAAGATGTCTGCTAAGTGATTCGTGGTATAAATGACCACTTGTAATTGAATACAGAATGGCTGTCTGGCAGGGTGGTGAATCCCCTGCGCCGCAGCACCGAGGCTAAATAAATGAGCATGAGCAAAGTGGCCATTTGAGTCTCCATGTTTGTGGAGGAACCATAATGGATTCTTTAGAGCCGTGAACGGTTTATAGTCATGTTTCAGCATGATGGGCTTATCCCTACGCAAGGCGCTAAGGATATTAGGGAATCAGCGTAAAGCAGCATGGAAATGATGACGGGAGCAAAGCCTCAGCTTGCCAATATTAAAGCCTCCATCCTCGGCGAAGTGGGGGGAAGGAGCACTTGGCTGAGCTCCACAGTGTGATATCCTCCATTGTGATATGTTCCATTGCTGTTTTAGGCACACAATTAAGAGGGTGCCACTCAATTTAATAGAGAAGGGGGTCAGTGTGGCCTATTGTGGAGTCCCGCCTTTCCATGTGGAAATCAGCTGCAAGTCTTGGACGGGTGCCATCAATAAGCCTCACATGCACTCGGCGTGATTTTATTTTCCACAGCAGTGCACTGCCTTCGCCGGTCATTATTAACAAGTGCTATCTTGTCATCCAAAGAAAAAAAAAAAAAGTGAAATTTGAAGATCTCCTTTTCCAGTCCACCCATGACAACTCTTCTGTCAGATGAGGAGGGATGATTAATGTCCCAAACCGCACCCCTACTGTGAATTAGAGAACGCGGGTCGAAACAATTTTTCTTGGTGGGCAGGATGACGCTCGTGGCGAAGGAAGGGGGCAAACACTGTTTATCATCCAACCGACGACAGGCCTCCTTGAGGCAATTGAACCACACGGCCAAATCGACTGGCACCGGCCTGGAGTCAGTGCCCCTTCACTTTGATTAATCTTCCAGTGTTCCTGTTCCAACTCTATCAAAGTAATCTAAGTGAAGACACACAACATTGATCTGTGGACACAGCGCTCTGTACCATGCAAGCAAACATTTGGACGCCATAGTCAGTCGCGGTATCAGAGCAGCGCAAAATGGAACATTCCGTCCCAATGTGATTTCTCGTGGTTAAGACGTGAGGAGGTCGTCATGTTTTACCCTTTGCAAGACGGGCAAGGATGATGGCTGGAATTTATTTGAGTAAAATAGGAACAGATTGTGTTTTGTGGCTGGTTTGCTTTGTATTACAATTAACATCTTTTTTTAAAAATAGCTGTCATGCTCTAATGTGGACTGGAGAGCGCAACAATTTCAAAAGTCGTGATATTGAAGTGGCCTTTGTGCATCATGACTCTATGGTTAACAAATGTTTTGTTGCTATATATAATTTTCATGTTTGATTAACTTCATTTGTCATTTGTGGCAGTTTTCTATTATGGTCTGCATGCCATCATGTGCCTGTTATTATCCAATTTACAATGCATTACTTGTTCTGTTTTTGTAAGGATGTAATTACATGTAGTGTTCAAACACTGCTATTTTGATAACATCTTCAACACTTTTCTACCTACTCGTCTATTTTGTCGTAGATAAACACATGCTGTATATGGTGAATTTTAAAGGATGTTGAATGCCACATCTGGCGTCTGGACCTAAAGAATAAAATAAATACAATTTAGGGCTACTTTGGTCGGAAAAAAATGTGTTTGTTTTTGTTACTTGAGCAAATTATTCAGTAATATAATAGCGCACATGTTGGCGTTGACATTAAAGTAGACCTTGTGAAAATGCGTAGAGAAGTGAGAAAGTCATTCCTAATTTTTCATCTGCATGCATTGCCTTCGATTGGAACGTTGCCCCCACCAACGTGGCTGTCTTGTAGGCACTTCACGTTGGCGTAACGCGTTTGCGGAACGGACATGACTACTTCCGCTGTGACGTCATTGCAGCTAGCCATCATGGCGGCGCCGTGTACGCGGACACTTGCTTATTTTCTCACAAAATGTGGGTCATCCTGTTCAAGTGTACACACAGTCTCATCACAGGTGAGTCCGATTTTGTTTCAATGAATATTTTCCCATTTTGGCAAATTTAAACAGACTGAATCAAGATTCGAACGGTGATGCCCTTGACCAAACATCTTGTTGCTATTTGAACTACTTTCACACAGTTGCCGAGTTTGAAATCTCTCCATGTGCAGCATAAATGTGTCGCAAACACAAGTTGTAATGCCTAGTGATGCTCGGCTTCCGCAATGCACCTCGAAGACGAAAAGTACTGAACAACACGTCGCTCACTTGTAAATCAAATGTATCCCATGATGCATTACGCTGTAGGGAAATAATGCTTTTCTGTTTTAAGAGAATTATGTAGTCGATTGAACAAAATTATTGACTCGTGATTTAAATAATAGGAGATAATGTCATCACTCTTACTGGGCATTTCTCGTATGCATTTCGTGTTTTATTGTGAAAGAAAATTAAATATGAATGATGATCTTCCGCATCAACCTTGCAACTCGTGGTAAGTTAAAATCATGTCACATAGTGGCGTGCTGATTTTGAATAGCTCAGGAGGGGCAACCGTCAACATGGCCTCATGACTCCATACAAAGGGACACTCGATTGACTTTAACATTGGCACTTATATAATATGTTTGCATGTAAAAATAACATCAGTACATCACCTCCACAAAATCAAAAGTGTCAATCGCTTCTCAATTTACACGGGCTGAAGGGGACAAGAGCAAGAATGTGCCAATTCAATATTTTTGACAGAACATTGTAAAACTAAACCTCAGAGCATTGCTGCTTTCTTCCCATCCTCTAGGTATTCAGGAGACAGATATGTACAAGTTCCGTCATGCACAGGAAGAACCTGGCTGCTGCAGGCCCCGAAAAGTTCACCATGGAGTTCATCGAGCAGCAGGTGGAGGAATTCAAAATTGGCAAGCGGCACCTGGCCAATATGATGGGAGAGGACCCTGAGAATTTCACTCAAGAGGATGTAGATGTAAGAATTGAAGCTTTGGGGCACATTTGAGCTTTCATTTGGGGAGGGGTGGGGGCATTTATTATTTTGGTGAGCGGTTGTCCAACTTTTAACACAAAGTGTCGCTTCAAAAAGTACTCCAAGGCTGGAATAAAACGGTTTCGCTTGGTAGTTTGCGAGTTCAAATTAGCATTTTGCGGCTCATTAAAACACAGGAATAGCAGTATTGAGAATGAAATATTTTTAAGATTTTCCAACCCACACGGATCGTTTATTTATCTTGTTATTCTCAACTTGTGGGTCGCAACCCAAAAGCGGGTCGAGGACCTTTTTGGGTGGTGTCACAGACAGCGAGTAAAAAAATCCCATGATTATTATATCATATATATATTATGCAATTAATTAATTATTATATTATATTATGTTATGTTATATTATATTATAGTATATTATATTATATTATATATAGTATTTCGATTTTTTTCAGAACAGTACTACTGGCATTCCATGTTTTCACATTGAGCGTACAAACTTGGGTAAGCCACAAAAGGAAGGTGCAAGTTCCTGGGGGACAACAGTTGAGAACCACTGGGTTCTCTTCAAAATTAGAAAGTTGATGTTCACATTTTCATGGTCCAAAGAAGCAATGTGTCCCGCGTCTTCAGGTGTGACCGCGAAAGATTGCCGCTCTTTTTAGTTGTCATTTGTGTGGTCCGAAACTCCCATGCCACGTGGCGCCTCTCAATTGTTCAGGTTGCGCTCTCTCGAGCATGGCTGCATTATTGCGGAGGAGTGCGACTTCATCTGCGTCGTTGCCTTTTGCCACTTTTCAACCCGACTACCTCTCGCCTTTGTCGACCTCTTTTTGCTTTGTCGAGCACACACGCGCCCCTGTGAGCCGTTCTTTCTGAAATGTCAACGTGCCGCCTGCACGCCACCTGTTTGCTCATCCACGTCGCCCAAAAAAAAAAGCAGAGAAGAGCATCTGTTGGACGCTTCGTGATCACGCATGCACACATGCTGAACTTTGGGGGAATTGTTGGACATATTGGCCGAGTTCTGCTCGCTGTCAGCGTCGCCGCACAACACGCTCACCTTTCCGTGAACCGGTGGGTGGCTTGTGGCTCCGGCCCCCGTACGCTGAACACCATCTGCTGCCCATGACCTCAGCTGTCGTCATCGTCATTGTCATCACCTGCCATTTTCATTTTCTTCTAAATTTCTTTTTTTTTTTTTTTTCTCGCTGCAGAGGAGCATCGCCTACCTCTTCCCTTCTGGCTTGTTTGAAAAGAAGGCGAGGCCCCTCATGAAGGTAAAGACAGTGACTGGACATATTGTGGTTGTTCATGCATGAAGGTTCATCTTTTAAAAATCTCATCTCTGCACGTTGTCGTTTCCTCGTCAGCATCCGGAGGAAATCTTCCCAAAGCAGCGAGGTACGTCACGTTTATGTTAGAATTTATTTATTTTTCTCGGGTGGTCTCTGGCGCTAATGTTGCCTTTTGTCTTCTGGCAGCTATCCAATGGGGGGCGGACGGCCGACCGTTCCACTTCCTGTTTTACACGGGAAAACAGGCTTACTACACCTTGATGCACGTGAGTTTGGAATAAGTCACCAGTGGACGCTCAGCATCGCACAATTTCTGAGTTTTTGTTGTACAATAACACATTGACAGCATGACGCTCTTTAAAATATACTTGTTGTCGCCTGGAAGGATGTTTCCATAAATTAGCGATCGACCGATATACTTTTTTCAGGGCCGATACGGATGCCAAATATTCGGAATCATTTAAGCTGATAACCGATATTTCAACACAATATTCATTGGTTGAAAAAGGGGGGAAATTATGTAAAAAAAAAAAAATAATTAAAAAGAACTGCGCCATGAATATTAACACCAAAACGAAATGCTGCAAATTGCCTTGTACATCATATTCGTTTATAATTTGTGTATTTGTTTTCTTCTCGCTCCGTTCCATCGTGTTGACACAGCGTGTGTTTTTGTTACTGCATGTTTTCAGGACACACAGAGTAAAATCGTCAACATCGAGAGGCATCAGGATCGTCTGCGCGCCAAAGGACTCTTCTCCCCGGACGTCAAGGGGATGTGGGTGCTCAAATCTTTTTGGGAGGGAGGCCTGAGGACGCACGTTGTCATGAATCTAAAAGCACTGTCTACCTTTCATTAGCCGCCTGGGCACAAGCAGGTGGCTCCTGAAGGAGGAGCTGGAGGAGTTGCTGGTCGAGCCCATTTCTATCCATGATGTAAGCGATTCCACACGAACGGCAATTTCATCCATCGGCCTGTAGTCAATATTCGGGGCACACTGCGTTCACGCCTTAAACAGCAACACATTTTCACGGCGTTTTTAATCAAGTCAGCTTTTCTCAATTCATTTTTGTTTTTTTCATTGTGAATCTGGCCTGCCATATTTTCATAATAATAATTACATAAAAAGAATGTCATCTTTATGAGTAAAGGCTTAGGTTCAGCTACGTTTTTTTTGTTTTTTTTTTAAACGTCATTGCTCTAAATTACAATGCATGGTTACATAACTTTTCTTGGTCAAAATTAAAAAAACAAATAATGACAATATCTGATGTATTAGAACAAAGTTCAGACATTTTATTGAATCAGCATCAAAAATACAATGAGAGAGACGGCAAACTTTGAATGAGAATTTGTTGACCGGTGAAATTGATGTTCGGGACTGGAGGCCAAATGTGATGGAAAAGTCGACTTCACGGTCTGTTGGGGAGAGACGTCGGTCGAGGCTTTGACTGCTGCTCATGGGGCGTTCAAAAACCCAGCAGGACATCACAAACACGATTTATTAACTCAAACTAACAACAGCAAATGACCACAAAATAGACCCAAAGTTAATTTTTTTATTACTTTTCCCTGAGAACAAAAACAGTTGAATGGGTGAATTTTTCAGCGAGTAATAAGTTGTTTTTTTTTTTAAACCCTATCCAGTGGTTGGGCGCCGGATATTAAATGTGTCATCAGAACACAACATGCCAAAGCTCATCTATGATGCCCCGCTGGTGTTTTCCATTTCAGTACACTCGCTTCCTCCAGCTAATGGAGCGGCTGCTGTCTCTGCCGTATTGCAACATGGAGGAGCAGTTTGTCCTCCGTTACCGCCAGCAACTCGAGGCTCAGTCCAGGAAGCAGACCATCCCAGCTCTGGAGAACGATGAAAAGGGCTTGGCTTTTAGCACCTCACAAGGTAGATGCAGACTTTGATCCTGATCAATATTTGTTGGTGTCATTCCTCTGATCATGTGAACAAGTGTCACGGTCTTTGCCCCGTGTGTTGACTCTCAGGACGAAGAAAGTCCTCAAACGCCTCGGTGGTTCTGAGAGATGGCGGCTCTGGAAGTGTCACCATCAACGGGCTAAACTACACTCAATACTTCAACGTGTTCCAAGACAGGTTGGCGAGTGCCGTTTATTTATTTATTTTTTTCTGCAGTTTCTGCTCTCACCACACGCTGTGTCTTTATCTCCTTGTTGCGAATGAATTACACAGTTGAGAGAGTCCGTCCGTGTCAGCAGCCTCACACGCTCGCATTCTCTTGCTCCCGCTGAGTCAGACTTTAATTCGAATATGTGGTGGCAAGCGGAATCACTCAACCACGTTGCAAGGGACGCAAAATTTCTCTGAATTTTCAAAGTTGGGAGCTGATTATGGGAGTCGACGAGGATATGATTGTGGGAATACACCAGGAATTTAAGCATTCTGGAAATGTTACGTCATTGTGGTTGATTGTGTTGCGTCGTCTTCACGTTTGTCATTTCTTGGTGGTGTGTGTGTGTGTGTGTGTGTGTGTGTGTGTGTGCACAGAGAGCAGCTAATGTTCCCGCTGCAGTTCATGGGCATGCTGGGACGCTTTGACGTGGAGAGCAGCGTGAGCGGTGGTGGGCGCTCTAGCCAGGCGGGGGCGCTGCGACTCGCCATCTCCCAGGCCCTGTGCAGCTTTCTCGCCGAGAGAGAAGTGGAGATCATGAGGCAAGGTGAGGATGCCGGGCAGTTTTTTTTTTGCCAAATTACAATTTGAACTACAATTGTTGGAGTTCTTATTTTCTTTGTTTGCCAGCTGGTCTTCTGACTCCTGATCCCAGAGTGAGGGAGAGGAAGAAGCCAGGTCAGGAAGGTGCCAGGAAGAAATTTACCTGGAAGAAACGTTGAGGATGATCCCAAAAGAACTTGTGAAATAATTTCCTCTTACTCTATAAATGGAACTGATTCAGAAAACTTGATCATTGATGCCAAAACATGACATTTGGTACTTAGCCACCTGGCTAGAAAGGAGTGAACAAGTTGTATTTTATTCATTAATATATGAATAAACTTCCAGAACTGCTCATCATTTTATTTTTGAAACGCAACATTGGCCTTTACTCTTAATTACTGTTCATATCACAGAGGGAAAAAAAGGTTTGTGAGTTCTCATGTTGCTGTGACTTAATCTCTGTGTTGTTTATATTCTGCAGCAGTGTGTCCCTTGCGCTGCCAACAGGTTTTTAAAAGCTCTAAATTGCATGCCTGGTTCTGCATACAATTAAGTGACTTTATTGCAATAATCAGGTTTTGGCCGCTCAATGTGTTTATTTGCTGTTGTATAACTTCCTCAAACTTTACATTTAGACAGTTGCAAGAAAATGTATGTGACTACTCCGGAATAACCTGATTTTTTTTCTGTACAGATCGGAACATAAATCACAATCTGATCTTCAGATAAATCACACGAAACGTTTTCTTAACATAAATACAAAACATTCAGAGAGGGTGGGAAATGTCACCCTTTTTGCTGTATGTGGGGTTTATTGAGACCTAATTTAAAGCGTTTGCAACGATGTACTGTAGCCACTAGATGGCGACAAACCGAGACCTAATGTGCTTTTTATGGCAGTCACGACAAACAAAAGTGGAGTTATGCTGTTATTGCTGATCGAAGAAGGTGCAGTCAATATGGTTGACATTAAAGTAACACATTTATAAAATCTGAATTATTCTTATTACATATAGTGGCAGTTGCTCTGAAGAGGCGGCCGGGTGGCGCTTAAAGTGGGCGGAGGTTGTGCAAATCTTCAATTGATGAGAAGTGCCAACAAGTGCGTGGACCTCATTCACGGTTGTCTCGTCGTCGCACGTGGACGACCCAATGGAGGCTTTTGTTTCGAACCGCGCCGACTTGGACCTCAAGAAGAACCTTGCCAACGGCGAGGTGCAGTTTCGGAGGCTGCGGGATCTCATCATCAGTTTGGAGCTTCACAGCAAGCAGACGCTTCCCACCCGGGTTCGGGTTTGGGCTCACAACCCCAGCACGCCGCCTCCGTGTCATCTGGAAAAGGTGGACGTTTTGGACTTCGACGTGATGATCGGATTCTCTGATCATGAAACGTGGTGAGTGTCTCCCATGTTGTTGATTGGATTCCATGCAAGTTCTTTCCACGAGTTCGTCTTTGTAAGTTTGGAATGACATAACGCTAACTGGGGTCGCGGACAACAGAATCCAAACTGTCCCTGCAGCTTTAATTCTTCATTTGAGGTTGATTGCGTTTGACGTTTTGTGCTGTGCAATGATGGCCAGAAAGTTGGTCTTGGGCTGTGTCATCAGAGATCATCAGGTGGGAAACGATCGAATTCTGCTTCGTTTCGAAAAAGATTCGTTTACTCTAAGTTTTTGTTGGCTCTGTCTATTAAGGTGCTGTTTGAAATGTGTTGTTCAGATGTAGATTTTAGAATCCACGTTTAGATTTAATCTTTAACATTTTGGTTTCAACATTAAAGGTTGAGATTTAACTATTAAATGTCTCTAATATGTAAATGTGTAAAAAGTGATTCAAATCCACATTTCTTTTGTAAATATTAAAGCTATAAATGTGACAATATTACTATTTTTTCCCCAGCGTGAGCTTTAAAGGTCATCCCATGTTGACTAGCAGAACATTTAAAAAAAATGCTGTTCTGTTTGAAAAAAAAAAGTGCATTATGAACTGGTGTAGCCACTTTTTTTTTTTAATTATATGGATTAGTCCAGATTTTTCTGACTTTGTGTTTAAAACTCTTTTGAAGACACTTTATCCTTTTGGCTTTCGACTCAATTTGAGGCGGTCGCTGTTCTGCTATTTTTCTGCTGTCTACTGTGTTTGTGTTTTAATTTGTGTTCCAATTCACATGACACCATTCGTAGAGTGCTTTGTTGCAGCTCGAGCGTTTGTGAAATGCACTATATCGATAAAGTTGTTTTGTATGAAACAAACAAGCCAAACGCATAACTTTTGATTGTCCAGAGTGGTCCAAGCTACTCCAACTATGTTGCCATTAAAACATGTTAACAGTCTTTCTGTGCGTCTTCGCCAGGTTGTACACGCCGCCCAAAACCAGCAAGAACCTTGAGAATTCTCTCACACCCTTTCAATGGTGCCGACACGTTCTGGACGCTCCCGAATGGAAGCCAGCGAAGCGTGCCATGCGCCTCCAACTAGAGTCAGGTGTGAGATGAGCTTGGTCAATGTGTTCATACAAACCGTTTGCAAAACGTTTTCCACATTGAAAACCTTGCTTTGGAATTTACAGAAATTCATGACAGTTTAAGGGAATAAACCAGCATTTTTTTTGCCGCCGCTTGATTGAAGTGGGGTAAACAACGGCGTTACAGAAATGCTCCAAAAAAGTGGGCAAGGAGAGCTAACTATTTCGCGTCGATCCACATGTCACAAAACACAATGTTTATTTGTAATTGAATATATGATACCTTTGCATTGAATTACCCTCAATTTTCAATAATTTTCCACACCTTTGCAACGCTGGCTCCCACTGACGGCCAGCTTGTCGTGTGCTGTCCGCTGACTTTCCGGGCATAACCGGATTTTTTTTTTCTTTTTTTTTTTTTGAGACAATGGTGTTCTGTTTAATCAGGACGCCAGTGACAGGCGGTGCGTATGAGCTGCACGACTGCTTTCAAAGACGCGTTTGTCACATCTATAGTCTATTCAAGTGGTTCGTTCACTTTTTACACCAAGAATCGCCAAAGAAATTCTTGGCTCTCCATCTACCACCAATATTAACGTATACTACGGCAGTACGTCTAAGTGTTAATCCAAAACGCGATAGGGTTTATTCTTTAAGCATAGTTAATAAAGTACGACTAGCATCTGTTACATTATCCACAATTTGACACTGCGCTTAATTACAGGAATTAAAAAAAAATCTTGATTGAATTATGTGTTGCACAAAACTTGTGTAAAATCTACCCTATTTTTTAATGTATTTTAGTCTATGTATTGAACTTAAAAGTTAAACTAAACTCCAGCCGTGATTCTTTTATTTATATTTTTTTGCCACTAGAGGGAGCTATTCCACTTTAGACAATCACTGGACTATTTATGTCTCCTCTCTTTCAACTCCTTTGAGATGTCACTCTGAAGATGACCTTTCATTTCAACATCAGCTTCCTGTTGGCGTAAATTAATGTCCGGCCCCCGGCCCACCTCCACCTCACCACCTGTAAATAGAGTTGCTGTTGTGTCCCCCATCGGCACATCCAGAACCATTTGCTCCAGTCCCCTGTCGCCTGAGATGCACGGTACGCACAAAGAAGTCACACACCAACGAAAATTATGCTTTGTAAAAAAAACAAAATGGAATTTCTCAACTTGTTTTCTAAAAACGATTCCTTCTTGTATTCTTCCTCCCTTAGCGTCCTCCCGGCCTCACTCTCAGAGTCCCAGTGGGAGGGCAAGGACTCCCACCTTCATCCCTCATCTGACCCGTGGTAAGCCCGCCTTTTCACTTTGCGCACCGACAGAGCCGCGAGCCTCTGCTTTTTTTGGTGGCTAAAAAAAAAAAGTTGGGTAAAAGTTCCGATTTGGTACATGAGTTAAATAAATAAATAAATAAAAAAGACTGAAATGCACTTCAGTACAAAAATAAGAATGAATTGCGACAATACCGAATCTTTTCATTAACTTCTATAGCGCTCATGTTGAGAAGCGAGAACTTGACAAATCGCTGAAGAGGTTCTCCCAATTTAAAAAAAAAAAATTTTTTTTAAAACATCCCACCACTGGTTGCCAGGAAGCAGCCATCGGCGCCGTAGCCCTCGGCCACATGTGGACTGTGACGTCATCTCTCGTGGGCTGGACGATGATGACTTGGTCCCTCATGGCTACAAACTGCGAGATCTGACTGATGTGCAAGTGATTGCGCGGCTGCAGGAGGAAAGTAGGTCCAAACTCACCCTTTCCATTTTTGTTTTCTTTGCGGGGTTGATGACTTTCATGTTGTGATGTCTCCTCCGTCCCTGCTAACTGCAGACCTCAGAGCTCATCGCTATTTTAGCTTCATTAACCCCACCAGGTGATTTTTGTGTGTGAATGCATGTGTGTGTGTCGGGGGGTGGGAGGTCGCCTCGCATGACTTGACTCAAGTCAGACTTAAGTCAGCCATTTTAGACTCGACTTGACTTTTACCGCAGGAACTTGGGACTTGGTCAGCGCTTCTCAATTATTTTCTGTTGCGTGCCGCTTCGAAAAAGAAAATATTTCATCTCTCAGTTGCAGATGTAAATTGTATCATTTGTCTATAAAATTGCTTTATGTGCACCTCTGGAACATTGTAGCCTTATTAACGTGAAAGAAAGCGATATAGATTAATTTGAAACATAGAATAACTTTATGAACATTGTTTTGTTTTTTTTAGACTGACTTAATCTTTCTTTTTATCCCTACAAAATATTTTTCCAAGTTTTTACCACCGTGCGCATGCTCACTACACTTAAAAAAAAAAAAAAACAACAAAAAAAAAAAAACACTTTAAAGCTACTTCCGGAAAACATTTTGATGAGATGAGAATGCTACTGCCACCTACTGTTGTGGATGTGCAATTACACTTTTGTATAGCAAAAAAAATAAATAAATAAATTGCATAGGGGGTGGGACCGCCCCCTTGAGGAGGACTGGACTTGCTAGAAAACGTGTGACTTATGACTTGAAAATACTTTTCTCACAGAAAGTCGACCTTTTTGAAAGATTTTCAAGATGGGCCAAAAATGCACAAGAACCTCATTTGAGCTTCTCTAATGCTTTGAATGCACGTCAGCACATGTTGCATAACTTTCGGTTCTCCAACAAGATGATTAAACAAAATTTCTCCGAAATCTTGAGAGTGACTTACGACATCTACATCCTGTCCGTCACTTCCTCCTACCTCCTCGTGTGTGCGTGCATTTGTGTTGGCCATGCCATTCCTCATGACTCGCTTACGCAGAACTCAGGCAGGAATTCGCCAACACTTCAATCGCCCTGGCCACCCGCCGCAGCCAGAGCGTCACCCTCCCGCTCAGCGCCCACCCCGACCCGGAGGAGGAAGACGGGGCGGGCGGCGAAGACTGCGGCCGTGCGCCGCCGGAGCGCCAATACCGCCCACTGCCGCGCGCCCGCACCTTATCCAGCGCCCGAGACTGGCAAAGCAGCAGCTTCCTGTCCATACATCCCTGCGCACCAGCGCACCCCTCCGCAGGCCGATTGCGAATGCCTTTCAGACCAGGAGCAGGTGAGCAATTGTGGCCGCTGAGTGACCCGCTCTCACGGCCCTCCCGTTAAATAAGAACTTTCAAAGCCTCTTGAAGTGCGCTTAAAGCGCCGTCTGCAGCGCGCTTCCGATCCCAGTTTGATGGGATTAGATTCATCCGGCCGCGAGTGCTGGGAAGTGTTAAAGGAGATTTTTGTAGTGCCTGAAGACATCATTCCCGAACGGCGTTTTGGCTGTGACCTTCACGTCTCAGCAAGAAAGACGATTTTGAGAGAGTTGCTTCTTAACAATTAGAATTGGCTTCAGTGGTCGATTGCGCGACTCACAATAAGTTTTTGGGTGTATGTGGCTTAAATGCACTCTAGCCTTTATAGTTTATTTTTTATTTTGACCTTCTGGATGTCCTTGGGGGCGGCACAGTGGGTGACTGGCTAGCACGTTAACCTCAAATTTCAGAGATGCAGGGTTCGATTCTGGCTCCGCCTACTGCCCGAAGACAGCTGGACTTGTGCAATTGGACTTGTTTTGGAAAAAAACAATCATTCCATTCTACAGTGGGATCAGAAAAGAACCATGCAGAACTCCACAAATAAATAACATCAGGCCATTCTAGGGTAAAGAATGTGCGGCCTGGATAATGGCTTGGATGGATGTCTTTGGGCAAAAAAAAACCACATGGCACAGTTGGAGATATGCATTTAGAAGTTTATAGAAGGTCCAATTAAATTAATGTGTAAATTTTACGGTGCGTTTTAGGTTCATTCTTTTTGTGAGTGGTGCATGTTAAAGTTTTAACAAGTTTGTTTTCCTGGCCAGTGATGTCACTCTTGCTGCATGCAATAAATGGATGAAATGACGAAATATGTTTTGGGTGAGAAGTTGACTTTTCGCGCATTTCAGGAGGGATGCAGAGCAGCTTGCCCAACATTTCCCGGGCTCACAGCGTTCCCATCGCTTCTTTACTACGTACTAGCTCGAGCTTTGATTCTCCACGCTGCTCGACTCGCCTGCAGTCGCCTTGTGAGTTTTCAGCTCCTCTGACATTTGGATCAAGTTCGAAGCTTTGTGTGCTTCTTTTATGGTTGCATATATTTCACAATACACACGTGTAGTACTCTCTGTTTGATATCTATATTTACTTTGTCTCGATTGCTAGTATAATTCTGTTTACGTTCCAATTTAATTTCCCTCATGAAATGAAAAAAAACATCTTTCCCCGCAGGCCTGGGGCACTCCAGAGTTCAGAGTTTGGGGAGCATTACTTCACCGTCACGGCACCAACTAGACTCCACCGCCAGTCTCAGCCCGACCATCAGGGACGCGCTTACTTTGCGGTCGCCGGGCAGCGGTGGCAGCAGCCGAATCCCATTACAGACTAAAAACCCCTCCCTCAGTGAGTCCAGCCTAAGTCCGCCTTGGCACGCCTACTTCGATGACACGGCAAGCCCCGCCCCCAGGTGCAAGATGGCCCCAATTGGGCACAGGTATAGAAATTCGATGCGATTAGTTTCCATGTAGAATTGAAGGTACGCTACTTGTGCTCGTTGTGAGCGCATGGTTGTCCTGCTCGCTGTTTATCGACGCGTCCAAAGGGTTTGTCGTGACCCCGCCTCGAGGGACAGCCGCGACTGATGGCTCCCTGTAGCAAAGGCTAAGATGCCTTTTTAAACTGTGTTTTGAATCATGTATTTTCTGTCTGTGCCTCGGGAGAGTTGTCACTGCTGCTTCTATGCCGCAAACGTCCTTTTGCAACACCTAAGCTATTTATAGATTTAGATGCGTGATTGCGAATCTATTTTCCCCTCATTTGGCAGCATGCGCTGCTAAAATTGGATGTATGTGGGCATTTTTTACATATCTAAGATATCAATGTAGTATTATTAATGGTGTTGGTTTGTTCAACTGTTTTAATATTCATGTCTCTATGTGGTTTGGTTAGAGACGCAACACGCGCACAAATGCAAAGTTCATATTTGTTCACACTAAACACGAATTCAGATGTTCTGTTTTGTTTTGTCTTTGCACCCAAAATGTCACGGTTTAATGCATTATTTTTACATAGCTTTCTGATGGCAAATTTAATTTATTGTTTGGATTTTGGACTAAATGGGCGATTAAAGTACTTTTAAATAAATAAATAAATAAAAACACCAATGGCAATCTCGTATTTTGAATCTCAAATGAAAATATTTAAAAATTCCATTCTTTTGTTCTGGCCTACTATTGTATGCTGTGGCTGTTCTGGGCCAAATTTGACCCGTATCTGCCTAAATGAATTTTAGATTCATCAACATTTGTTCAATTAAAGGGAATAGTGGGACTTATGGTGAGAATGTGTCCCTTAGCAAAAAATATTTTATTCAAGCATAGTATAAGTAAACCTGTTTTCTACAGAGCCTGTGTACTTTTTAAATACTATGTTTTATGATCTTCACAGAAGTACTCTTGGTTTGTACTTTAAAGTATACAGAAAAGCCCAAGATATACTCATTTTATGGGATACTGGTTAACGTGTTCAGTGACGCCACAAGAGCCCAGAGAACTGTCCTTTTCTTTTGCACAGGTTCATGCAGAAACTGGCAGTAGTGAAAATCATAAATGGGACATAACATTTGTTTTTGTCCAAAATCGAGTAGTGTAAAACACAAGAATGCATAATCCCGTTTGTCTGAAAAATCGAGTCGAACATTGAAAGGCTCTGTCCACTATAATTTGTTGGACAACTTTGAGGATATTCTTGGAAAGGGTCACAATTGACCAGGAATATTCTCTTTGTGCATGGAAAGATGAATGAATACGACTCATTCGTTCCGCGAAGTGACAGCAGTAGCAACTTTCAGTAAACTATAGCCAATCAATGTTCATTTCGGCCACCAGAGGGCAGTGGTCAACAAGGCTGCGTCTACTACACACTAATGACGTAATAGAAGAAGAGCAGCTGAACTCGTTTCACGTGACTTTCGTTTTGGATGTAAACAAAAGCGGAAGTAGCCAAACTGAAGTTCAAGAACATGTCGAATTTAACATGGAAGACGAACTCCACGGATACTCGGATTGGATGTCGCGTTTACCCGATGAGCTGCTTGACGTGTCGTTGTGGAACTTGGCCATCCCCGGTAAACAGAAACCTTTCTATCCTAAACGTTAAAAAATACTGCCAACCTGCATGGCGCTGTAGGTTTAATATTTTTCATCCTCAATAGATAAGATGTATGTTAAATGTAGTAAAATTATTAAAGGCACGGTTGTTTATTTTTTTAAATTTTCACATCTTTATTTTTAGTAGATGGGACATGCATACCTTGTTCTAGTTGTCGATCTATCTGTATTTTTGTGCGCACGTGTGTTCTCAGGGAGCCATGACAGCATGTCATTCTGCCTGGATTTGTCCTCTCCTGTTGTGGAGTCAGAATCTTGGCTCCTCAAAGTGATGGACAGACTTGCTCCTTGTTTAGTTCGGCGTTGCGTGATCCGCTGGGCCACCACACAGGTACACACACGCACGATTTTGGAAACAGATTAGAAATGTTTCCCCCAATGCTCA
This sequence comes from Idiotropiscis lumnitzeri, assembly GCF_059441095.1. Taxonomy (NCBI): domain Eukaryota; kingdom Metazoa; phylum Chordata; class Actinopteri; order Syngnathiformes; family Syngnathidae; genus Idiotropiscis; species Idiotropiscis lumnitzeri. The sequence goes on from NC_142393.1 coordinate 3,390,416, forward strand.
CGATATAGGCATGCAAGCTAACAACGTCATTTTTAGACAACGACTTGTGCAAATAGTATTGAAACACAATTGGCCCATAAAAAAAACAGAAGGACAAATTGAGTACACTTGTAAATGTTACCTTGTATTAAGGGTTCATCCTGAAATGTCATCCAAAAGCCCAATATTCCTAACAAGTCGAGTCATTCAAAAGTTTCAGGCCAGCCAATCCTAAAACTGGCGGCTCATGGGATGTTTCAGAAAAAATTTCAAGCCCGTCAGTGTGGTCAAGACAATCAGCATGTCGACAAAACATTTTGCAGTGTTAGCCTCACTCATTCTGCGAGAATAGGCAAAAGTGGCTGCTTCACCATGAACTGAACATCCTACAGTTCCTAGCTGAGAAGAACATTTTGTGTTTATGACCTTTGTCTGTGTGCACAGCAAGCTGGCCTCAGTGAGCAGTGTGACCTCGGTATTCGCTTCTTGGACCTGCGGATTGCCAGGAAGCCGAAAGATGGCAGCAAATTATTCTTTGCCCATGGCATCTACACCCGGATGACTGTCAAGGTGCTGTATGTACACGTACACACACACATAAAAAAAATATATATATATATATATATATATATATATATATATATATTACTATACATTCACAGCCAAATCAAATATAAAAAATGTTCAATTACAGGTCACTCATGTTAATTCTCATTACTTCCCGTTAAGTGTTTGGCCAAAAAAGTTAAATCTTGGTGTCACTGGGCCATAAAAGAATTCTGCAAAGAAGGGAATCCTTCTCATCTGTGGTCATGAAAATGCGTTTTATCTTTGTCATCACTGGAACATCTGATATTCTTTTCATAGTCAGAAGCCACTGCATGTCTTGGTCAAACGCCTCCTGTGTGAGCATGTGTGTGTGTGTGTCAGCAGGAGGCCCTGGATGAACTGGCCACCTGGCTGGATGCACATCCGAAAGAGGTTGTCATGGTTTGCTGCTCACATTTCAGTTGCCTGACGCCGAGTGACCACGCACAACTTGTAGAGTACATCATAGCGCTGTTTGGGTCGAAGCTCTGCTCGTCACAGGTAACCTCGTAATTTTATATCGCGACGTTGATCATTTGCGTTCACTTCGCTTCCTTAAAAAAAAAAAAAATCCAAAATAAAACTTTCACGAATCAAATTTGAAGCTTTCTTTTTTTTAATTGAACAAGCCCTGAAGATTCATTGTAATGCTAAAGTATTTATTTTATTTTTTTGTTTTAATCCTGAAATTGTCCTTTTTGTGCAGCATCATCCCACCTTGCGGTCCTGTTGGTCCAAACGTCAACAGGTCATAATTTCCTATGACAACCAGGAAATGGTCCAGCATCATCCTCAACTGTGGAATGAAATACCTTACTGGTATGAAATCACAGACTTAAAGGTACACGCCTACTTCACCAGCACCATGGACGGATCACGTGTTCATCTCTTTACGTAGGTATGCCGATAGCACTGACCCAAAGAAGGTGATTACCTACTTGGAGGCTCAGAAGCAAAAAGGAAGACCTGGTAATTCTGATCCATTCATTTAAAAAAAAAAAAAAAATCATATCACAGACATCTATTATGGAGCAGTTTAAAAAAAAAAAAAAAAAAAAAAAAAAAAAAAAGCCACATATTTACTGCTGTCTGTTCTCCAGCTGGTTTTTACGTCAGTGGGCTGAACCTGACTGAAAACATCCCGTTCGTCCTCCTTCATCCTTTCCAAAACCTGAGGACGATCACCACCAAGGCTCTTGCCGTGCTGCTCGGCTGGGTGGAAGAACAACGGCCGGGACCCGAGGTGGGCAACGTCAACATCATCGGCGGCGACTTTGTTGCTGTCGATCACTTCTGCGATCGTGTCATTGGCCTCAACTACAAAGGGCGGTGCTGACCGAGACCAAAAAAAGACTGCGAGACTATCCGAAGTTTATCAGTGCCACTCAAGTTTGAATGCACACGCTCGACGCGAGGGTGGCTTCTAGTTGCAGCAAGTGACACGTGTATTATTATATTTGAATGCCAGAAATCTCCGAGACACATACACTGCTTTTTATATTTTCAGCGCTATTGTGAATCTTCTGGGTTTTAGTTGCAGGAAGTGACATGCCGGACTGTGTACCAAATTATGTGAGTAGACAATTTGAATCCTTTTTATATTTTTAGTGCTTACATATTTTTGAATTGTGGGGAAAATGCCCTAACACACGTTAGACACTGGAATGGACGTAAAAAAAAATACATTACATCATTGCTCATTTGTCACTGATTGGACTTAAAAAAAAAAAACACATGGTAAGTTTTTGTGGACTTAGATTTATGACAGCTGTTTTTGACAAATATTTGGTCGCGGGATCCAAAACTGTTTTGCTCTGTCGAGTTTTTAAGATATCAGACCCCGTTTAAAAAAAAAAAAAAAAATGCTAATTCATGTAAATGAAAGTTACAAGTTTTGAAAACTTAAAAAAAAACAGCATAAAAATGAATTTACAAATCATCCTCTTAATTCTTACTATGCTAGTGTGATTATTGATAGTAACGACTTATTGGGAGCTGCACACACCTCTCACCACACTTAAAATTGTGATTGGCAGAAATTGGCACATAGCTGGTGATGAGTACAATCTTAATTCGCTGGAAAGTTTTACGAAAACTAATGTAGAATTTTGCTTATTTGGTAAGCTAAGCAGCACGCCAATTTGTTTTAATCAGCATAAAAAACCCCCCTTTTTTTTTTTTTTTAAATTGTTCCCCAGTGTAATATGATATAAAAGATTGAAACTGTGATTGACCTTTTTGTATACAATCAAGTGCTCAATTCATGCTAAACTCCTCTTCGTCTTGCGGAAGTGTTTCCATTGTTTTGTCCACAAGTTTAAATTCAGTATTCAACAGTGTGACAATTAAGCTAAAGCAAAATTCTTGGTGCAAAGACGCGTGACAAAAAAACAATGTAGTTAACAGTTTAATAGTGAAATGCCAAAAGCTTTCGTGTAGAGTATCCATTGATGGGAGCAGACTTCAGGGAATGAATGTTTGGAAGAAAATAATGCAAATAAAATATAAAGGCAGAAATAGTTAGCGAGCAGCAACGTTTTTTTTGGGAGTCTTGCCTCAGAGATTGGGCTGCATCAGTCAATCTTTCCCCACGCTGCAGTTAATTTTTGGACAGCCACAAATCCGTTTGCTCTGTCAAATTCACAGACCATCCCCGCATATTCCGGGAGAATCATTTCTTCTTCTTCTCCTGCGTGCTGGTGAACCACTGATCCAGCAGCTTCTTGCTGTAGTAGATCTGCCAGGCGTGCACCTGCACGGAGATGACGATCACCAAATACATGACCGTCACCGCAGAGAAGCCGAAGATGAACCGGTAGGCTTTGCCGTGTCGGTACAGCTGCTGAGCGACGGGGAACATCTCCATGCTGCCGTAGATGAGCGGCGCCACGGAGAAAAGCCCGCCGCTGATCATGGAGATGACCAGGTAGCTGATGTTGTTGCGCGGCAAAGCCATGAAGCTAAAGGCGGTGGGAATAACGCTGAGGAGGTACGGGTACTCCCACTGGTAGGGCGAGGCGATGGTTTTGTGGGACACCAGACTCAGTTGGCTCACTGTCACCTGACGCACAAACGAGACACTTGAAGAGGAGCACAGTTGACACTCTGGAAAAATCACAAGTGAATCTTGAAAGTTTTACCTGAGCTGCCATCAGCACCCAGACCAGCAAGTGGACGATGTTGAGTTTACGGATTTCGGACTTCAAGGCCACGCTGGACACGACGGCACAATATGGAGGAAGAGGCGTAGAAATTTTTTCTGTTTCCTCTTCCGCATTCTCTCTCACACATACACCCATGCACGTGCATCCCACCTCGGATAGCATTACAACTTGATATTTTTAGAGAGAGGCAACCAATTCAGGGTTTACCCCGCCTGCTGCCCGAAGACAGCTGGAATAGGCTCCAGCGCACCTGCGACCCTCGTGAGGGTGAGTAGTTTGGATGGATGGATTTGATGATAATTTGTGCTCCACCACTGCATTCATTGCACAAGTTTCTACCTCCTCTTGTGCTGTCTTTAAGTGAATTCTTTGTCGGGACATGAGAAATGTCAAGTGACACAAAAACAAATTAGTCAATTTGGTAAAGTAGTGTTGTGCAGGGGACTGCTATGATTGGTGGAAATTGCAGAAAGCTCAAATTCAATTCACAGAGTTGCTGCGATTGGATGAAATTGCAAGCTAGGATGAATTTGCATCCATTATTACGCGCTTGACATTGTGAATTCCCGCAGGACCTGATTGAGGTGGAAATAGCTTTTATTTATGCAAATTACGAATTGCACTTGTGCGTGCCATACCTCATTTGGTAGTGTGAGGCCACTCGCTCCCTGTGTTCAAAGTCACTGCCGTCCGTGCCTTTTGCTCGCGGTCCTGCTCGGGAAGCCATGGCTCGCTTCTACATGACAAGACAGACAGACAGATCAAGTATTAGAGCTTGGGCGGGTCTTCATTTGATTGTTTTACACTTGTGACTTCCAAAAATTACTGGGTTCAAGTGCGGAGCACAAGTTTGTCAACAGCAAAAATACGTTAAAAATAAATTTGATCTGACTAGTTCTTATATTTAAGAATTTAATAATAACCTCGAGGATGCTCAATAACTGACGAATTTGATCAGGTGTCAAGACAGGGATTGAAGTATTAGTGAATCAAGTTAACGAATCATATTCGTGCATTACACGTTTAGTATAATGTTATTTTATAATTGAAACTTTTTTTAAAATGTGGAAATAACTTGATGTGATCAGTTCGCGTTACCACGTAAAACAGTTTTGAGGGAACCGGATAGATTGACGTTGCAAAAAAAAAAAAAAAAAGTTTTTATTTGAGAGTCTCAAATGATCACAACGCATTTAAAGACGCATACAAAAATCATCTCAAATGCCGAAAAAGACGTTTTACATGTAGATGCATTTTTGAGTTCCCGATTGTAATTATTTGGAAGAATTTCCGAGGCGGCAAGCTTTTTCTTCATCTACGCTAGTGTATTGTACCCCGATCTACGCGTTTTACTTTCTATTGGGTTGTCTTATTGCGATGATTTCACTGAACTCCAAAAGCAACCCTGGCAAGCACATTTATCCAAGCGTGACTTCGACTGAACGGCTTCATTCGGGTCGTATCGTGCGACAGCTTGCAAAAGGCATCGTCAACAACGAAGCCACCCAACTTAGCTTGAAGCACTTGACGATGCTAATGTAGAACGCAAATTGCAAATGTTTATTTCGATTTGAAGAATACATGGAAAACGGCACTTACATGTTACCTGCAGCCTGCACGGCGACGTCGTCCTTGTGCGGAAGAGGAAGGCGTCTGACATTTCCATCGATGATTGGCCCAAAATTCTTCTTCGTCATAGCATTTAACGACTGTTGCTAAACGTAATGGTGAAGTAGTGCCACCTTCTGCTTTGGAACGATTACTACTTTGGGTTCATCTGCCTCTTAAACATTTTACTCCAGGTACCACGTAAAAATGCTTAAAAATACTACAAATATCACCAGAATTGAACAAAATTAATATACTAGGTCCGCATATACGTCAAAAACTGTGCAGAAGACCCCCCCACCCTAAAATGTTTATTTTCCCTTGTAACATCATACACAGGTTGAACAATAACACTGCTTTATTTTTTTATTGTACTTGAAAGTAAAATACAACAGACTTCCACTTAAATGTGCTGTACTGGATTAGAAAAAAAAATAAAGCTCAAGACATTGTTACATTGTGCAATGTTTGGACAGTGATTCTTTTTTGTACCGCTAGTGGTACTCTGACAATTACTGAACTAAGCAGTTCCTTCAGTCATGATATAAAAAAAAAGGCAAGAGAAAATCTATGAACAAAAGTTCTTACAATCATTGAGTCTGCAGCATAAAATCAATTTCTTCTGATTCCTAAAATGTCATGAACGTGTTAAGAAAGGAAAAAAACAAACAATCTTTACTAAGTGATTGTCATTTCATCCATCTTCTCAGTCACGAGACCAAATTCATGAAAGTAAAGATGAGTTTTCTTACATGTAACAGAACAATTTGCAAATTTAAGTAAAAGACACTTTTCTCACGTGTAAATACAGACGTAACGATTTTAATGAAATATCACAAAGATTGAGACCATTTCACTTTACTTCATTTTTACATTTCCAGCTTCAATCGTCGCATTTGTAAATCCAAGCGCTTTGAATTACATTGGGTGCAATAAGTATCCAGAAAAAGTGGCGTGGACATACTGACTTGCATAAAGTCCCGCTGCCTGCTCGGATGGCAGCTGTACATGCACAGTGTCAGCCTGCTGTAGAGGGAGCACAGCGCTACCTGACGCCTGGTCCAGCAAGCCCTTGGTGCACTCATCGTAAGTGTATAGCATGGGCTCGTTGTTCTTCATCAGCGCCACCCACACGTTACTCCCTTTGCAGTGGATATGGTAAGAAAAATAGTAAACCCCTGGTACACTGCACGTAAAAACACCATTTTGAGGACTGTAGTCCTGATTGCTGTTCTGTAGGACTTTGTCAAAAATCACGGGAGAACCGACCGGAGGAAATGGATCGGTGAGCTTTGCTGTGAAAGATGGCATCTCCAACGCATTTCCGCCAATGTAGCCACCATGGCTCAGCTTTTTGTACACTTGTTTTTGGCCAATGTACGAGCCCGACGCTGGCAGGGTTTGTCCAAGGTCAGGATATGTCGCAGGGAGTCCTGGAGGACCAGAGGGTCCAGGTTGCCCTGGTTGTCCAGGAAGTCCCTGAGGTCCACTAGGCCCAGGGTGACCCTTAGGACCAATCTGACCAGTCGGTCCACGCATTCCCTCACCAGGATAGCCAGGTACCCCAGGAGGGCCTGTTTCTCCTTTTTGACCAGGCATTCCAGGAGGTCCAATTGGTCCACCTGGTCCTGAAAGTCCTGGGATCCCTTGTGGTCCCTGATGTCCTTTATCACCAGGTGGGCCTTGCTCCCCTCTATGCCCTGGTAGTCCTGCCGTGCCCGGTGCGCCAAATAATCCCCTGTTACCTGGTTCCCCTTTGGGACCCGTTGGTCCTTGAAATCCTCTCAGTCCAGGTTGCCCTAACCCACCTATGAACCCTGGCTGTCCCGGCAGGCCTGGTAACCCTAAATCTCCTTTTAACCCAGGATTTCCTTTGAGCCCACCATCGCCATCTTCACCCTTGTGCCCTGGAAAGCCAATGCTACCCGATGGCCCCATTGGGCCAGGTGGGCCAGGTCTGCCACTAGAACCTGTAGGACCTGTAACACCTGGAAGGCCTTCATGCCCCTTTTCTCCTTTTGGACCTGGTGATCCAGGAAAGCCGTTGTGTCCTTTGTGACCCTTGGGTCCTGGAAAGCCTTGTTTGCCATAACCAGGTAAACCTGGACTTCCTGGTAATCCTGGAGAACCGGCTTCACCTTTGCCTCCAGGAAGCCCCGGTTGCCCTGTAAAACCATCCTTTCCTGGTTTTCCCATTCCAGATGAGCCCGGGAGACCCGGTTGGCCTCTGTCACCTGGTAGTCCTGCTGGGCCTGGTTCACCATGAGGACCAGCTTTTCCTGGCGTTCCTGGCTGTCCAGAAAGACCATTGACACCAGGTTTGCCAATCCCAGGCATTCCAGCATTTCCCGGTGGACCCGGCGGTCCACTAGGTCCTTTTAACCCAGGCAAACCAGGTATACCAAGTCCTTTTTCTCCTCTGGGGCCTGTTTGGCCAGGAAGCCCAGGAGAACCTCTTTGACCTGGCTCTCCTTGAAGACCCACTTGTCCTGGCAGTCCTTGACCTCCTACTTTTGAAATTGCAGGGAGGCCAGGTGGACCTGGCAGTCCTTGAGGACCAGGAAGTCCATTTGGTCCCTCACGTCCACTAGGTCCTGGCTCCCCTTGTGGTCCGGGCAATCCAGATCCTCCTGGTTTTCCAGGCAATCCCGGCAGTCCTGGTTTACCTATTCCTGGGTACCCTTGAGGGCCAGAGGGTCCTGGTTTTCCTGGTATTCCTTGCAATCCCTGTCCTGGCAGCCCGGGTGGTCCTTGAGGTCCCGGCGGGCCCTGAACTCCAGGAGGTCCAATGCGGAAGCCTTCTCCACTAGGACCAGGCGGAGGTGGACCTTTGGCTCCTCTGAATGTTTGTCCTTAAAAACAATGAGAGGCGAGGATTCAAACAGATTAATAAACAGTCCTCAGTTCTTTCATTTTCAAATCTGAAAAAATGTGAGACCTTTGCTTTCCGTCAAAAGCCGCTCTTTGCCCAACTCAAATGGAAGCTGAGGTAGCTCCATACCGTACTGACCCAGTAACGGCATCTCATTCCCTACGAAAGGCTGTTGCGCTTGGCCGTCGTTGTAATGTGGCTGAGCCTGGTATTTTTGCGACGTTGATGTTTTGCTTCTGGAGAATGAGCCACCATGGGCCAGATGGAACACGACGATGAGTATGTGGACACGAAGGAGGCTTGTAGGAACCATGTTTTACTGTGGAGGCAAAAATAAGTAAAGAAGTGCATCGGTTTTTCCATATTTTTGTTATGTCATAGCCTTCTTCCAAAATGGATTTACTCATTCACGACCAGCTGAGTAAAAAAAAAAAAAAAATGGATCTTTGACGTCTTTAGCCGTCAATGGTAGCAAAGGAGTTAAAATAACAAATGAGCTGATGTTGTGAATACTTTTCTTTGTGCGATTTCTTAGTTTTCTAAATGATTGTCATTTGTGATAAATTTAAAAAAAAGAAAAAATTATGATTTGAAATGATTTCATTGTTGGATGTGGTGTGTTCCATTTAGAAATAAGGCTGAGACATGTGTGAATAATTTATGAAAGAATTGTATGTATATATTTTTTAAGATACAATAGGTCAACATTATTAATACAAAAAAATAGAATTATTAAACTTAAGATTGAGCAACAGAAAAACAATTTAAAGTTAATAACATTTTTTCAAGTGCCACGTTTGCTTACTTTGAGAGTTGTCCTCCTTGAATAGAATAGAATAGAAATCCCTTTATTGTCATTGTACTCAAGTGTGCAACGAGATTAGCCAAGTAAACGTCTTCGCCTTACGTTAGGTTGCCTCTCGGACTCGTTTCCAAGGTATGAGTGGGAAGGTGGCCATGTATGAGCTCCAGTCAGGTCTCAACTCTGCCCCCAAAAAAAGAAAAAAATCCATTTCTTTTTGTAGCGCTACTACAGTGCAGAACGAAAAGGCCGACAAACCGCCATTAGTTATCATAAGTACGTGTCGAGAGTTGCACAACACTGCTCAATCAAAAATAAACACTTTGTCAAATTGCGAGCGTCGCTCAAAAATGAGTAAGAACGGTATTTGCACATATTTTTGTGGAATTTCTCATTCTGGCTCACATGAGTAGATTGTGCAAGTGGTCATTTTGTTGCAGGCTGAAAATTGTTTGGACGTGTTCATTGGCTTCAACACTTGACAAATGTAACAAGCCCAAAGCCCTCGCGAGCATCTCAAACGCATTTCCAATGTAAAGATTTAGCACCACGGACAGAACCCTGCGCCGTTTTGCATCTCTCGTCTCAACATCCTGTGATGGTACAGCAAAAGCAGAAGGGGATTATTCCAATTTATTTTTTGGGTACAAAACCAAAAAAAGTAGAAATGTGAACAAATAATCAAATAAATATAAAAATAAAAAATATAATTATTATAATTATAATATTATTTTATCTTAAAATTAAAAAAAAAAAAGTGCAAATGGATAAATTTGAGTATGGTTTCCTTGAATAAAGAGCGGTGGACTTTACTTACTATACACTTATGAATTGTTGCAACATTTAAATAAACAATTTCAATAGAATACTAAAATGTTGAACTCAAGTATACTAATCGTTTTTTACAATTATGCCAATTTTGTAATGGTTGAGTGTAATAATCGTAATTGAATTTCGATCAATTGCACAGCCCTAACCCATGGTGAGACAGGTTCTTCTTTTAAAAATACATTTTGCAATTAAGCTACAAAAAGTCCAAGTAATATCACAAGACAATCACAATCGGATACATACAGTATTGATTGAAAATATTGAGTCGTTCACAGCATTTAACTTCAGTGTAGTCTCACGAATCTGGGCTGAAGTCCAAAGTCAAGCAGAAAACATCGTTAGTTAGAGAGCGGAACTTGATGCACTTTGTCCTTATCGTGTATTTACGCACAAAAATTAAGCCAACCACGTATTAATATTGCACATGAAATTAGACAAAGTCAAATTTCAGTTTGGAATTCCAAAACACAATTGCTTCCTTTTTCCATACAAAGTTTTTTTTAAAATTTTTTTTTTTTTAATTTGGGTCTCTCAATATGATTTAAGAGGTGCTGTTAAGTTTATTGTAGAAAAAGCTGTTAAAGGAATTAGAAGGTGACCTTTTTCCGTTGATGGAGTTCTAAATATAAATCTGAAGCAAATGTGTTACATTTGTAAGAAAAGTTGAAATAATCTGAGCCCATCATGGGCAAACTACGGCCCGGGGGCCACATGCGGCCCGTTAAACGTTTTAATCCGGCCGGCCAAACTTGAAAAAAAATTAAATTAATAAACCTTGATAATGTTTTATTTTCTAAATACTGTGGTGTGTCAAAGACAGATATTTTGTTCTGATGCTTTTGTTAATTTTTATTTAAAATTAAATAGATTTTTTTTTTCTCCGATGAGGTGAGGTGACCAAAACACTCCATCCATCTGCTTCTGGTCCGGCCCCTCTGTCAAATTTTAGAAGCCATTGTGGCCCGCCAATCAAAAAGTTTGCCCACCCCTGTCTTAGCCTGTGCTATTTTTTGTCATCACTCATTATATGATTGTTAAAATGTGTGCATTGTGAAATACGTTACTGTATGGTGACTGAAAAAAAAAAATACACTCCTACTAACAAGATAATCTGAATAAAATATAAGTGAACTCTGACAGCATATGTAAGCGAGTCGTGCATTTCACTGAACAATTTGAAAATGACACCACCCTCATGAAGTATAATGACGCAAACGTTGAACTCATTGAATGAGAACAGCGTAACCACGTCAAGACGCGATCAATCAAGCTCATTTGCTGTGGTAAATATACGTCAGAGTCGGCATTTAATGGTTCAACTCCTCATGTTGAGGATCAGTCACATTTGGGAAAAAAAAAAAAGAAGCCCCACCTGATGCAATGGTTGTGTCTGACCACTTCCAGATGTTAAGATCATAGTCGTCGAAGCGCCGTGTGCTCGGAGCTCAGACTATGTTTGACATGCACCGCTCAGCTGATGCGAACTAGAACCCAGTGCAACACATCTGGGTGTGTGCGTGTGCGTGCATGTGCTTGCCAACTACATTTTTAGTCAAAAGCCATAAGGAGTCCCAATCCCGTCCATACATCTCTGATGATGTCATTTAAAAGAGGATCCCCGCGCACATGCACAGAATTGCACTCCAATCCACACACGCGGTGTCTGACTCATTAAACCACATTTCCGTGAAGTGCCGGGAACCGCGAGTCACCTTTACGTCTCGCCACAGTTTTGATTTCAGACAAACGTCAACAAGCCGGGCCTCATTTCGCTGCACGTTTTGTACCCGTAATTTATTGCCAGAACCTCACGCGGTTGCTTTGTCTCGATTTACGTTGGCTCCCAAAGGCACTCTGCCATTTTTTTTTTATGGATTCCACATGCCAAAATCAACACACGATCACTGAGACGCTGGGAAATTCTGGAGTCTACAGCTGGATTGGTTTAATTTGAGATTGTAAATTGTGATTTCAATAAATTTGGAACGTACAAAGGAGACTTTGTGAACAATTTATAATTTGTCAGTATTGCATAAGGGCAATTGGTCACCGTCGTTTTAATCCAAAAACAACCAAGTCATCAAAAATCAAACAAATCCAATAAACTGCAAAAATGGAAGAAAAATGATGAGCGAGCAATTTTTTTTATTTTTTTATGTTATGTTTTAAATGTTTTGATCAGCGACACAAATTTGAATCTTTATCTTTCATCCGTTCACTTTTCAACTTTTTCGGTCTTAGATATGGGAATGTTCATTCAACCAATCCAATTTCAGATTTGTCCATACAAGGCCAAAAAGCTGGCATGCGATAACCTCAGGATTTTTCTGTCTGATTGGTTGGCTGGCGCAAAACGTGATACAGTCAACGTCACTGGCAAAATCCTTCTGCGGATTTTAATCCGTTTAATAATCGACATCTGTTTTATTTCAATATTTTCTTTTTTATTTTATTTTGTTTGGTATTTTATGCATATTGATTGTTCCAGATGTTTTGCAAACGGCCTTGACCTGTGACCCCCCCCTCCCCCCTCCGCACTCCAGAAAACGACCACTGTCCCTCTGCTATGAGGCGAAATGTTCCTACAATAAAATACTGTCATTGCAGCGTCTAATATTTGAATCTGCAAAATACAAAGCTGAGATGATTTCTAAAACATATTTTCTAACCCAACTCGCAGGAGCGGCGCATTTTGTTCGGAGCGGTGTGTGACTCGCGAGCGGGAGACAAGCAAGTAGGCAGCAACAGACACATGGTGGTGGGATCAAGAAGCGCATTCCCTCCACGCTACATCAACACTTCCTGTCCAGGAGCGAGCCAGCCAGCGAGCGAGCGAGTGTGGGGCACGGTGCAAAGACATTCGAAAGACAGCAAACATAAAAAAAAAAAAAAGTCTGGGCCTGCTGAGGGAAGCGTCTGGTCCTCCCTCTGCACCCGTCATTGACGAGGGGTGCTGGTCCAACAATAACACAACGGCAGCCAACCTTCGCGATGACACAAAAATGTCTTTTCGTCTTCACGTGCACATTCTTGTGTCTGATCCCAGTCGAAGGAAGCGCAAAATAATTCATCCCAAGACCAACTCATATCAAATTTAAGGCGGCGGGTGCGCAGACAGACAGACAGAGAAAATAATTTTTCTTGCGCTGACAAAACAACGCCGCTTCTGAGTCCGTTTGTGTTTTCTTAAGGTTTGGACATCCAGAAAAGTCTTTTCATGTATCGGAAGCGTTTGGTTGCCTAGGAGACGGTGCCGAAAATGCGATGCTGCATTCAAACGTGCCAAGAAGACCCAACACTAAGACCAACCTGAAAGCAGATAAGCGATGCGAGCGCCTCTTACCTTCACGTGTTGCTGCTGCACTGCAGGGCGGATGCCGGCCGCACGCAACTTTGATGGAGCTGAAGCTTTTTATGTGCAAGTGGGAGGAGTCGCACAAGTAAGAGGACGGAGCCCAAATACGGTACCAAAAGAGAAGCTCAGGATCTGCTTGCGGGAGAAAGCACAGACAACGGGCCAACCGCGGAAAGGAAAATTTGAATTTGCGGGTGCAAAACTGCAAATTTGCAGCGCTTGCCTGTTATTTTAAATTGTAATATCACCAATCACCGCTAGATGGCATGCAAGTCTCCGTTGCGCTTACATTGGCGACAACGTGAGTACACCAGATATTTTTTTTTTGCAGATTTGGAATGACATGCAGGACAAAGATAATAAATCGATAACGTTAACATTTACAGTGAATTGATTTTTGTGATACATAATGCATTTAATGTTGATTGCTTGTTCAGCAGTTTTGTGCCATCCTTGAATTGGTGATTGCTCTTTGCACTGGGGGGGAAAAAAATGACAATACGATTTTTTTTTTCTTCACACATTTTGTTATTTGGGTAGAATCGTGGATATTTTATACTTCATGATCATCCATATTTCAAATAGCATTTTTTTGTCATTTGTCGAACGATCGTGACCCCCTCCAGTTTGTAAATTACCGGTACGCCACCCCGCTTTAATCTCAGTACGATGCATGTCAATGTTACAACACCGCAAACGAACAAAAGTGTTGCGTATTCAGTACTTTTGTCAAACTTATTTTAGCTCAGGGGCTCAATGGAGGAAAATCGATTACCGAGTGGGCCGAACTAGTAAAATCATGATTTATAATTGGCGTCAATATTTGCATGCTGTCCTGGTGCTACCAGTAGTTGAACGTGTCATATACAACACATTTATGTCGTTGTTTGTTTGTTTACCGCAATAAAACCATGACTTAAGGTTAGGTTTTAAATAGTGACATCCAGGTTAATTCCTTGTTCAACTCGCTCTACTCATCGCTTGCAAATATCAAGAAGAACACTTTGAACGAAAGCTTTACGGATAGACTGCCATATTGAATTTTACTATACATATTAAAAGATTTGAGTTTATGGTTGAATTAAGTTTACAGGTGTCTCTCACTTGTGTGGCAACTAACATTGGCCGTTTGGCAAATTTTGGGGTGGCTCTTGGTTCAGTTGTGCAAGACTTTATTTTATACTTTACCAAATCTTCTCACGGGCCGGATGAAAGCCATTTGCGGGCCTGATATGGCCCGCCGGTCGTATGTTTGACACCCCTCCATTAAATGCATGCATTCATTCTAACTGCTTGAGATTGTTTAACAGAGGGCAATAAAATAGGAAATAAAAAGAAAAGTGCTCTTTGCAAAACAGCCGTAATCTCAAAGCTCGGGTTTGCATCCATGTGCAATTTTGCCGAGGCTTTGAACTTTTGCTCAACTTCTTTGCTTATTTCAAGGTGTCAGTTCGCCCTCTGAACAGCTGCTTCACATTTAAGTAATCATTTTTCGGGTTGCTTTTTTATTTCACTACAGCCGCTTCAGGAAAAAAAAGAAAAACATCGGCTGATTTGCAGTCGTTTTCAGAGAAAATACTTGCTGGACTCGATTATTTCTGCATCAATCTCGTTCATGACGCACAGCAAAGAGAAAACATGGAAACCGTGACGTCACAACCATACACAACTGCATTTTGCTCCCGTTTTTCCTCGTGTGGCTCTTATACAAATACAAAAACATTTTGTAAGAAAAGGCCACAACCTGGAAAAATGCTTAATCTTTAATCTTCACTGTTTAGTAAAGCGGGAAACCAGCTAAAAAAAACAACTAAAAATAAACTTCCAAATTACATTTGGAGGAAAAGGTGTTGCAGTGCACACCAGTCTCCACTAGAGGGCCTTTCGTGTCTTTTGGCTCTTTTGGGGATTGATTACTGGAGCTCACTTTTCCAGTCCTCCCAAAGTCCTCATGCCTTTGAGCAAGGCATCAAAACCTCACGTTGATGTCTCTCCTCGAAGTACGAAATGAATTTCCCCTGATGGGAAAAATGAAAGGATTCATTTTTCTGGCCGTTACATCAGGGGGAAAAAGGCAAATGATGACGTCAGAGACATTTCAGCTGGTTAACTGTGAAAGAAAACATGTGGAGGAATTTAGCTACAAGGTCATTGAGGGAAATCATCAGATAGTGTTTCACAGTCATTACATGGCCTCGTTGCTCTTTTGTCTGCAACCTTCTCTTCGCATTTACCTCAAAGACACCCAATCAAAACAGGACGTGTATTCAGGACAGGCCCGTGGAAAAGAACCTATGCGGTCCTAAATCCGTGGAAATCTTTCCCATTTCTGCACTGGACGGAACTTTGCCAATGTGGAAAGAATCAAAGTGAACTATTGTGTCCCCCTCAGATGATTTTTCTCCCTCCTTATTAAAAAAGCATCAAATGGGAAAGCGTCTAAAAGACAGATGAACAGAACGTTATCAGAGTTTTTGGATTATAGCCACATTAGGGATCATTTGTGAGAAGTTTTCCAAAGCAAACGATGAGCTAATTCCACCACACCACAAGTACGGACGCCTCACATTTCAATTCCTAATTAAAAGTGTGTTTTGGTAATTTGATCCTCGAGACATTTACCTTGGAGCATGCGATTGGATGACTCAAAGCGGACACTGGCTATAAAAAGTCTACACACCCCTGCCCGACGGGGGTGTAGTTGACGTCCGAGTCCACGCTGCGCTTACAATCGTTAGTAAGCCGATACGTAGCAGATTTTTATCCACATTTGGAACAAGCCTTGATATCCAATTTTGTGTGAGTCATGGAAATACGAGGGGAAAAAAAATGTCTTCCGTGATGCAGATTTGAACTGTGCTACTTGAGAGCAAAAATGGTGCCGCTTGAACCATGCTGTGTAAATCAAGCTTTATTTTGTGGGTATGTTATGCTGCTAAAAAAAAAAAATAAAAAAAAAAGCTGGTGGGGAAAAAAAAAATCTCACATGCAAGACTTTGGACAACAGAGCTTTGTGAAGTGAGAGGTGAGACACTATTAAGATTTGAGCATCTCAGGTGTTTTGGGTGATAAAATAGTCTTGGATTTTCCTCATTCTATATATTTATGTTTGATTCCTGGCTGATTTTTTTTGGGTTGTTTTCCCTTTTTTCCAAAATATTATTTAACTGCACTTGGATTGGAATACCATAAATCAGTGGAACTCAAACGTTTTACACCAAGTGTCACCTAGAAAAAAAAATAAAAGCCCAAATACTTTCCACGTAGCAACATTGTGAGCTCATTTAAAATAGTTGCATACTTGGCCCAAATATTTGTCCAAAATTAGGTTTGTTCCTAAAATGTAAATTGTGTCGTGCGCTTGCTTCCAACGTAGGTTGTTGCATTCTGTTAGTCTACCACTAGATGGCACTAAATTATGCATGCTTTAACATATAATGCAATGTTTTTTTCCCTTTTCACATACCACACTTTCGAAAGCACAGTCACATGAACAAGAAAAAAAAATATCATTTTCTCAACCATTTTTACTTCTTTTGAAGACATTTATTTTCAGCAGATTTTTTTTAACCCACAATTCATTCTACATAATACAAAATGTAATTAAACGACAGAATGTGATGAAAAGACCAATTTGAGTTTTAAAATCAATATGAGCTCATGAACAATTCATATACTGTAACTCAGATGATGAGCGTTTAAGGACTTCCACTGAAAAAGATCGGCAATTTAGAGACTGAATTACACAATGCGAGGCTGACAGACAGGAAATTGAAGGTCAAGGGCTCCCTGGACTCGGTTTGTTCTGCTTTGATAAACCGAGGGTGCTCTCTCTTCCTTTGCCAGAAGAGCCCGTTTTTACTGCCGTTCGGCGCCTCGGTGAAGA